>NW_012102920.1:1924187-1934379 GCF_000951045.1 Mandrillus leucophaeus | reverse complement strand
GGGGCCAGGGGCCTTTGAAGTTGGAAGGGCTGGGGGCGGATGAGAAGGTCCAGGGGTGTAATTAGAGGAGGCGGCTTCACTCTCACACGTACAGTGAAGGCGGCTGCTGACTCCCAGGGCGGAGCCGGCCTTGCTTGCAGGACAGGTCCCTGTGCATGGCCTCTGGGCTTCACGGCCATGTGGCTTCTTCCTCAAGAGGGCAACTGGCTGGATGGGCTCCCCTCGAGGGCCATCCACTCCTTATGACTCCGCACGGAGGAGGCCAGGCAGAAGGGGGATTCCCGGAGGCCGTCCCTTCCCACGGCCTGGGCCTCCCAGGGGCCTTCGGGGTAGCATCAGGGCTTGTGGGTGCCCCCATCTCCCAGCAGCCTGCCACTGGTGTCCAGCTCCCGTTTAGAGAGCAAAGTGGGGTGTGGACCCCAGCAGTGCCGGCCTTGTCGGGAAGGCTTTGGGGTTCACTTCTCAGCTAGATCTAAAGGACAGACACTCACTGGGGGGTCCAAGGCTGGGGTGGGGGGCACTGCAGGCAGAGGGAAAGCCTGGACAGAGGCCCAGCAGCCTCATGAGTTTGGGGACCTTCAGGCAGCTCAGTGTGAGGGCCTGGCTCTGGGACCAGGCTACAGAGCTGGGCGTCTGCAGGTCAGAGGGAGCTGGAGGCCTGGTGCAGGCTCCCCTGGCCCACAGAGCACGGCTGCACCCTGAGGCTGGAGCAAAGCTCTGTCCCTGTGCCTGGCTCTTGAAAACGCCTGTGTAGCCACCCAGGCAGCTGGCGTCGCCCAGGTCTCTCGGGCAAATGGCCGGCCGCGGGGCCTTGCCTCTGGTGGGTTGGAAGTAGCCTCAGGTCCTGGCTGGGGCCTGGCCAAGAGTTGCTGTCCAGGGGAGGGGCTTGGAACGGGATGCCCCCTCTACATCCCACATGGCCCGGATCCTGTGGTGCCAGCCACGCTGGTGTCCAGGCGACCTCAAACCCCCAGAACACGCCTTCTGGGTTTCCTTCTGCCCGGCGCTGGCTCTCTGCCCTCCTCCCTTTACCTGAGGCCCCAGCACCGAACCCCACTGCTGTCTCCACCGATTCTGGTCTGCTTGTTTGGTTGGAGGAGCAGAGCGTGCACACACGAGGGGCTTGGTAAAGACTTGTTAAATGGGCCAGGTGCGGTGGCTCATGCCTGGAATCCCTGCACTTTGGGAGGTCCAGGGGGCAGATCACTTGAGTCTAGGAGTTCGAGACCAGCCTGGACAATATAGGGAGACCTCATCTCTACAAAAAAAAAAAAAATTAAAAATTAGCCTGTGTGGTGGCACTCACCTGTAGTCCCAGCTACTCGGGAGGCTGAGGCAGGAGGATCACTTGAGCCTGGGAGGTCGAGGCTGTGGTGAGCCAATATTGTGCCACTTGTGAAATGAACAAGTTACTGTAGAACTAAAAGTGGAGATGATGAGAAGACTGTGGATCTGAACAGTTGCAGCTCAGGCGGCCTAGACCCCATTCCTGTCACATAGAGCAGACGGGCGGCCTGGGCGGGCCCTCGGGGATGTTGAGCATTGAGGCCACAGCTGTGAGGCACAGGGCGCCTCCAGGCCCGAGAATCTGCTGGCCGTAGCCTGGCTGACCCTCGGCTGCCCAGCGCTGAGTAGCCTCTCCTGACCCAGGCCCTGGTACCCCTGTGGGCCCCAAGTATGGGAAGCCGGGCCCAGGTTCCCCGTGACCCGAGGAGGCCAAGTTCACTTTCACCACGATCTCACCAGGGCCACAGGCTCTTAGGACAACCCGGGAGGCAGGAGGGCCCTGAGCTCCCCTAGTTTCCCCGTGGGAGCCCAGCACCCAGGCTTGGGGTGCCATGGCCTCTGGTTCCTGCCCTTAGGCACCCTTGGCCAGTGGAGCAGTGAGTACACGGAGAGCCCCCGGCCTCCTGCCACCCTGACCCTGCCCCAGCGCTGCCTGCCGTCCCCTCCAGCCTGGATGTGCAGCGGGCTGGCAGCACTTGAAGAGGCAGGGTCCTGGACCTGAGCAGGCCCCCAGGCAGGCGGTGGGAGGGGAAGGAGCTGATAAGCCAGTCAGCGTGGCCCTAACAGCCTGGGCAGGCGGAAGTCCAGAGATGGAACCTGGGGCCCCTGTGCGGAAAGGGTAGCTTGGGTGGGGCTGGGGGAGGGCAGGGGATTCTGGGCTGAAATTTGCAGACAGTGGTGGAAGCCCAGGCCCTCGGTCCGGGTGCCTCTCTGCACCTGTGTGGGGCAGCCCGAAGGCACAGGGCTCAGCCTGTGGCGGCTCCCAGATTCCTCACTGACTTGCTGGGAGGCCCTCAGGAAACCCTCCCTCTTGAAAATGGGGGTGATGCGCCTGGCCGTGCCCGTCCCTCAGATAAGCGGGTGGAGCCCAGCAGGTGGGCTATCACGGTAGGCTTCCTGGAGGAGGAGGTTCCCCAGGCCCTTTATGGATGGTGTCCTGGCTGAGGCGATGGGGAAGGCGGTTCGAGATGTGGAACTGGGAGGTTCTACATGGGTTCAGGGTGCACTGGAGGGACCCCGTGTGCTCATAGGCAGAAGGGTTTGGGATGAAGCTGGACGTCAGGGCGGCCAGATCTGGGGGCTGATTTTCAGGCGGGGGAGATTGGATCCTGTGGGCATGGGGGCGCCATAGAGGGTTACTGATGGGAGGGCCTGGAGTCCCAGGCGATAAGCCTTCCCCGCCCTGCGGGCAGTGCTCTCCCTTCCTTCCTCCCTTCCCAGGCCCCGCCTAGCCGCTGATCTGGGGGATGGGAGAGCCCAAGCGGTGAGACCGGGGATATCCTGTCCAGGAGCCACCCCGCCGAGGGCCAGGACACTGCCCACCCCGGCCTCCAGCCAGCCGCTTGGACACACAGTCCATCAGGAAGTCCCGGCCCTGCCTGGGGAGTCTCTGAGCTCAGCGAGGTGGGAGCTCAGGATGCTGTCCCATCCAGCACCTCCACCCACTCTGGCCCTCGGCCCCACCCACGAGTCACCCCCTCCACCTGCCGGCCCCCACGGCCCTGCATCTCCCAGCACCCAGACCTCCCTCCTCCTCCCCTCATCCCCAGCCAGCACTTGCCCCACCCTCCACACCTCTAACCCCGACTTCTCCAGCTACTTCCTAATCTCAGTAATGGCCATTTGGGTTTCTTTTGGGGACAGCAGACGCCTTAGATGTGACACACATCATGAGCCCTCTCCCTGGAAAAATGCACAAAAATTTATACCCAATTTTCAGAGTCTCAAGGAGTTCCAGACCCCAGAGGGCTCACCTGTGGGCCACCTTGGGAGGAGTCCCTGGGCTTCAGGCTGAGCTCTCAGTGGAAAGGAGGTGTCTCTGCTTTCTGACTGGCGGGGAAACTGAGGCCTAGGGGAATGGGGAATGTAGGGTGTCACAGGGTCATCCAGACTAGCCTGGAGGCACCTGGGCCAGAGGAGAGCCTCACACTGGCTAGTCTTCCCACAGGCCAGCCAGCACCAAGCACCAGTGCCTCCCAGCCCCAGCCAGGCCCTGGACCCCACCAGGACCCCTGGCCTCTGGGCTCAAATCCCAGTCACACCCTCAATGGTTGTGGAGCCTGGGAGCATATTTGGTTCCCGGTGGCCTCTTTCCCCAACTCACAACTCCCAGCCCCGAGTACCTGACGGAGCCCGAAGTTCCGGGCCCTTTTATGGGGGACAATAAAAGCCATGACTAGAAGCACAGAGTTGGAGGCAGGCGCACCCAGGTGCAAACCCCACCTCCACCCTCCCTCTGCCTCCCAGGTGGAGGCCTGGCAGCTAGCTTAGCCTTGCCAGGCCTCAGTTTCCTCCGGTGTAAAATGGGGAGAAAATGCAGGCTCGAAAAGGTTGCATGAATATCGTATGAGTCGCTATAGAGTCTACAGTGTACACAAAGTGACCATCAAGTCTCTGGCACAAGGTCCAGGCCCTCTAGGGAGGGGTGACCGGACGTGCCCGAATGCCATCCCCACGCTCTCCAGGACCTGTGGCTCTGAGACAGAAGGGCAAGGGCTTGGTGGGGGTGGAGGTCACAGTAGGGAGGAGTCACAGATGATCAGTGGTTCTGGGCACTTTGCCAGTGCCGGGCATTTAGAGGGGGTCTCAGGAGGCCCCTGGCAGAGGATGGGAGCAAACCGTTCTTGCTGGAATGTGAGTGACTGCTACCCACACTTCATCACCTCAGAGGCACGGGCTGAACCCAAAGCAACAGAACCTTGGTGCGAGAATGGTGGGATGCTGGGGAGAAGGCCGGGTTGGACCCTGGGGCCACCAGGGTCTCTGAAGAGGCTGGGTCCATGGCTCCTGCCCTTTTTCCGGGACAGAAATTGGGTGGGCGGTGGTCAGCTGAGAATGCATAAGCCAGGGCCCGAACGCGGGTGGGGGGCTGTAGGGGGTCACCTGAAGGCCACCTGGGAGCCTGGGAGACCTGACCCCACACACTCTCCCCTCCCCCCACCAACCACGCTTCCTCCTCCATGCTCTGCATGTTCAGAAATGCTTCTCCAGTCGTGAAGTGTAGAAACGATCCCTGAAAGTATAGTCTCGCGTCCCCTTCCTGGATCCCAGATGTTTGTGGTGCCCCAGGCCGAATGCTGGCTGCTCCACGTTCCCAGGCAGATGTCCTTTCCACCTGCACCCCACTCCCATCCACCCTCCCCCTGTCCCCGCCCCAGCTGCAAACCTCACTGCCGACAGACACTGGAAACCCAAGATGAGGCAGGCCGGGTCCTGTCCCCACTGGCCGCACAGCCACCTGCCAGCACGAGGGCGGGGGGACCGGGGATGAGGATGAGGTACCCTGAAGCTAGGGAGGCTGTGCCCCCGGCTGCATGAGTCCCGTGGCCCTTCGAGCCCCCTCCTCTGTGAGGCCCGCCTGACCCCGCCCGCCCACCTGCCTCCTCGGCTGCTGACTCCATTCGACCTGCCACGGCTTTGGGGCCTTCCCTTTCTCGTCTCTCGCCCACACGCGCTCTGAGGGGTGGTCTCCATCTAGATTCCCTCAGTGCCCAACTCAGGGTCGTCCCTAGGGCATCGCCGAGGTGCCCTGAGGCCCCCAGCCTGGCAATGGGTCCAGGAGACTTGGGCAGGAGCCTACTTGTCACCTACCCTGGCCCTCGGCTGGGGGGCTGCCCACGGCTTCCAAGAGCCCAGGGAGGGGGATAATGGCCCTCCCCCCACCCAGTGCCAGCAGAGCTCAGCGTCCAGATGTGACCTGAATCCCCAGGGGCCAGGGCCCCGGCGGGGAAGGGAGGGAATCTGCCCAGGCAGCACACCACACAATCCAGGGAACGCCAAGGCACTCCAAGGGCTGGCAGGATGCAGGCACACATGTGGAAGTGCAGGTAGGCATCTGCACTCAGGCACACAGGGTCCTGTGGCACGTGTGTACACACACTCCTCAGTGCACACAATCCTCCTCAGTGCACACACTCCTCGGTGCACACACTCCTCAGTGCACACTCCTCCTCAGTACACACTCCTTAGTGCACACTCCTCCTCAGTGCACACACTCCTCAGTGCACACACTCCTCAGTGTACACACTCCTCGGTGCACACATTCCTCAGTGCACACACTCTTCAGTGCACACTCCTCCTCAGTACACATTCCTTAGTGCACACACTCCTCCTCAGTACACACTCCTTAGTGCACACTCCTCCTCAGTGCACACACTCCTCGGTGCACACACTCCTCGGTGCACACACTCCTCAGTGCATACACTCCTTGGTGCACACACTCTTCAGTGCACACTCCTCCTCAGTACACATTCCTTAGTGCACACTCCTCCTCAGTGCACACACCCCTCGGTGCACACACTCCTTGGTACATATACTCCTCAGTGCACACTCTCCTCCTCAGTGCACACACTCGTCAGTGCACACATTCCTCGGTAGATATACTCCTCAGTGCACACACTCCTCTCAGTGCACTCACTCCTCGGTGAACACTCCTCCTCATTGCACACTCCTCCTCAGTGCACATGCTCCTCGGAACCCACACTCCTCAGTGCACATATCCTTCTCAGTGCACACATTCCTTGGTGCACACACTCCTCAGTGCAACTCCTCCTCAGTGCACACACTCCTCCTTAGTGCACACACTCCTCCTTGCACACACTCCTCGGTGCATACACTCCTCAGTGCCCACACTTCTTGATGCACACATTCCTCCTTAGTACACACACTCCTCTTTGCACACACTTCTTGGTGCACACACTCCTCCTTAGTGCACACACTCCTCGGTGCATATACTCCTCCTCAGTGCACACGTTCCTCGGTACACACACTCCTCCTCCGTGCACACACTCCTTGGTGCACACATTCCTCAGTACACACATTTCTTGGTGCACGCACTCCTCAGTGCATGCACTCCTCCTCAGTGCACAGGCTTCTCGGTACCCACACTCATCAGTGTACACACTCCTCAGTGCACATACTCCTCAGTGCACGCACTCCTTGGTGCACACACTCCTTGGTGCACACACTGCTCAGTGCATGCATGCCCACACTCATGCCCTCTCTTGCACATGCACACACACCAAGGTGTGATGCCTACCCACCAACACGGGTTGCTGTTGCGTTTTACCCACACAGCCCCACTTGGATATTTTACACACACAACCCCACGTGGCTGGGGGCTCAAGGTCTGGTGCTCCGGACCTGGCAGGGCCCCAAGGCTGTTCCCTCCACCACCACCTGAGCCCGCAGCCAGCCTGAGGCCCTCAGAAAGCTCTTTCCTTCCCTGGCAGAAGCACAGGCCACACACGCCCCTGTGTGAGCAGAGAGCACGGAGCTGGAGTCCGTGGCAGGATGAGAGCCCCTGGCCCTGCCTGCCCCCAGCCAGAGGCCTTGTGCTCTGCAGCTCTGAGGCTTCCTGTTTGGCCTCAGAGGGCTTTGGGGGCTCTCAGAGCAGATGGAGGCCTGGAGATTGTGAGACCCCGAGCTGCCTCAATGGCACAGCCCTGTGCGGCTGGCCCAGAGTCCTGCTCTGCACATGGACGGGAGGCTCTGGGGCCCGGCCGCCGGGACAAAGTTTTCTTTGTGCTACTGCTGCCAGCCCCCCTGCCAGGGTGAAGGAGGCTGAATGGGGCCCTCGGAGGCAGCCCCCACCCTCCGCACACCAAGGAGCAGGGCCTGGGACAACAGCGGATAGCACAGCCCCTGCTCCCGGACCCGCCAGTTGGTGGCTGGCAAGGGAGGGGGCGGCGGATGCTGAGCCCCAGAGGCCCTCCCCAATACCCACTCCCCTCCCCCTTCCCAGGCCCTGGGCACCCACCTGCCTTCCGGGGCCGCCTGGTTCTCCCTCCCCATGTCCTGCTCTGGGTGCCAGACCCCACTGTCTGCTGAATCCCTCTCTGCCCAGCCGCGGGTCCCAGGAGGCTAAGTGCCAGAGGAGGGGTCACGTGGGGGCAAGGGCCATGACCCCAGGCCACCTCTGCCTCCTGCCCCCTTCTCTTGGGACTTCCCACGGGACTCTGCACAGGAACAGAGTTGGGGTAGGGGCTCCTTCAAGCATAATTCCACTCCCGCTAGCATTGGTGGTGACGCTAGGAGCCCACCCCTTCACCCCAGTGGACCCCATGGGGGACAGGCCCCAGGCCATGAAGGAGGGCACAGGAATGGCCCCTCATACCTGGGAGGCCCTGAATCCCTGTCAGCGTGTCCTCAGGCCGCCCAGTGAGTCTCTGGGGTCCTCTGGGCTGGACCCGGGGCTCTGGGAAGCTGGAGGTCCTAGGGGAGCCCCTCCTTCTGGGACCTCCTCCGTGGGTCTCCCAGGGCGCCTGCTGGCATCAGCATGAAGGGGAGGAAGGGAGGGGGCTTGGGAGGAGGCAATGCAGACGGGGTGGTGCTGAGGAACTCTGGGGGTGCTGCAACCACAGGGAGAGAGGATCCCACCACGCCCTGGTCTCAGGCGCAGGTCCCACCTGGTCCAGGCGGGGACAGGGACTGGGCCCTTCCTCTCGGCCAGGAGACGCCATGGGCTTCCAGGAAGGCTACCCCGCGGCCTGGCTGGCCTCTAGCCTTGTGAGACCCACCCCAACATGAGGGCAGGCCCGGGACTCTCCTGGGGGTGTTGGGAGGAGGGCTGGGGGCCTCTGGTTGGGATGGGAAGGAGTGGTGGCCCCCGCCCTTCATCAGGCACTCCTGCCAGGAGGCCGGGCCCAGATTGCCGGTGGCCATGCAAACCCACAGTGGCCAGAGGCAGTGAGGACCTGGGGACTGGGAGGGGGCTGAGCAGCCCACGGGGCCCAGGGAGGGCCCCAGCTGCTCCACTGCCCACAGTGCCCCAGGCCCTCCTGCCCACACTGCCCTGGGCACTCCTGGTGTTCCCCTGGACACTCTTGGTGTCCCACATGCCCACGGCCTTCACACCACCCGCTGGGCCTGTCGCTGCCCTGGGCACCCGGCGTGATGGCGGGCCCATCACTGGCCCATGTGGGGATGTGAGCCCTACTCCAGGCTCTGCGGGCAGCAGCCTGGACTGGCTCGAGGGCCAGGCTATGCACCGCCTGGTGGTCACTGAAGTGGCCGAGACAGGCCTGTGTCCATTTAGCAGTAGGAAGCTAGGTGGAGAGGGAGGGCGGCTTCTGGGGCCTTCTCCTCCACTGTGCCAGCCGCTGGGTTCAGACTGGAGGCGGCCAACGGGAGCCGCCTTCGCTCCTGCCCGTCCCCTCCACCCCACCCGGCCTTGACTTTTCCCCGTCAATGGGGCAGCAGCCAGACCCCGCACGCAGGGGCTTCCCCAGCTCCCACGGCTGCAGTTCTGCTGTGGAGTTTCTGGGCCTGGAGGGGAGGCTAGTGGTGGGTAACGTAGGACAGAGGAGGTGCCAGGTGACCCACGTAGGACGGAGGAGGTGCCAGGCGACCCAAGGAAGTCCAGGTGGGTGCAGCCCCAGCCCTGCCCCCCACATCTGGGGCATTTTGGACCCCGATCTCCTGCCACCTGGGCCCTCCACCATTCCCTCTGGGACAGCCTTGCCCTCTGAGCCCCACCCTCCTTAGCTCTAGGCTCTACCCTCCCTGGATCCTCCGTCTGGTAAAGACGCAGATGGCCTCAGTTTCCCGGTGCAGGGCCCTCCACAGAGCGGCCAGAGGCTCCTCCACAGGCAGGCCTTGCTCTTGCTCCCACGTGGGCTGCAGAGGTCCCGCTGGCCCCAGCCCGGAGACTCGGGGGTGGCCCCGACCTGTCTAGACTTGCCTGGCTCCTGGTGACTCTGGTGCCCCAGCCCCGCAGGCCCTGCCCCACCCAGTGGGGCCCGGCCAGGCACCCCTTCCTCAGGGGCGGGACAGGCTTTCTAGGGAGCGATGATGGCGGCAGGGGCTGGGGTTTGCTGGCACAGGGAGGAGCCCCCAGCCTTGGACACAGTGAAGACTGAAACCAGGAGTTTCGGGTGCCAGGCTGGGCTGGGGCCAGGCAAGCAGGTGAGAGCCGCAGACTGGTTTCTCAGATACCCCCCCGCCCCCCGGGGGTTAACACCCAAACACACAGACACCCCCTGATGCCAGTCTGGGCGGCCAGAGCCCCCTCCCACTGATATCATCCCTTTCCCAAAGCAGGGAGGGCCCGTCCTGCCCAGGGAAGCGATGCCAGAGCAAGCCTTCCGCAGAGGCAAGGGCAGCTGCCTGCCTGCCTCCACTTCCTCATGTGTAACTTGGGGCAATGGCCTCCTATCGCCAGGGCTGCGCCCAGTGTGCCCCTTTGCTGAGTGGCACCTTGTGCACTCTGGTCCCCTCCTCCACCCCGGCTGCTGCCGCCTCCTCCTAGAGGCCCGCTGGGACCTGGGGCAGGAGAGGGCACTAGGATGGGCGGCCCCAGAGAGGGGTCCCCTCTCAGCCACATGGAAACGAGCCAGCCTGGGCTTGGACGCCTGCTTAATCTTTTGCTGAAAAGATAATTTCTCTCTGTGCCGTTGTCGGGCGCTGGGGGTGAACAAAGGGGCTTTTGTGCAAGCCCCGCTCGTCCCACCCAGCAAGGCCTGGCATTTTCACTGCAAACGTAAAACCCGGTAACGGGGAGTGTTTCTCATAACCTTCTCCTTTCCTCGAGTACAGAATCACTTTTGTGACCGAGGGCCCGCACACGGCAGCCAGGAGGGCCTTTCTTTACCCTTCTCATCCTTTGCAAAATGCCGTGTGCCGAGGGTGGAGTGTGGAAGGCGGAGAGGGACGTGGCCCACGCTGGGCCTTGCCACCTGTGCCCACC
>NW_012102920.1:1917540-1924137 GCF_000951045.1 Mandrillus leucophaeus | reverse complement strand
GGGAGGGGGCTGAGCAGCCCACGGGGCCCAGGGAGGGCCCCAGCTGCTCCACTGCCCACAGTGCCCCAGGCCCTCCTGCCCACACTGCCCTGGGCACTCCTGGTGTTCCCCTGGACACTCTTGGTGTCCCACATGCCCACGGCCTTCACACCACCCGCTGGGCCTGTCGCTGCCCTGGGCACCCGGCGTGATGGCGGGCCCATCACTGGCCCATGTGGGGATGTGAGCCCTACTCCAGGCTCTGCGGGCAGCAGCCTGGACTGGCTCGAGGGCCAGGCTATGCCCCGCCTGGTGGTCACTGAAGTGGCCGAGACAGGCCTGTGTCCATTTAGCAGTAGGAAGCTAGGTGGAGAGGGAGGGCGGCTTCTGGGGCCTTCTCCTCCACTGTGCCAGCCGCTGGGTTCAGACTGGAGGCGGCCAACGGGAGCCGCCTTCGCTCCTGCCCGTCCCCTCCACCCCACCCGGCCTTGACTTTTCCCCGTCAATGGGGCAGCAGCCAGACCCCGCACGCAGGGGCTTCCCCAGCTCCCACGGCTGCAGTTCTGCTGTGGAGTTTCTGGGCCTGGAGGGGAGGCTAGTGGTGGGTAACGTAGGACAGAGGAGGTGCCAGGTGACCCACGTAGGACGGAGGAGGTGCCAGGCGACCCAAGGAAGTCCAGGTGGGTGCAGCCCCAGCCCTGCCCCCCACATCTGGGGCATTTTGGACCCCGATCTCCTGCCACCGGGGCCCTCCACCATTCCCTCTGGGACAGCCTTGCCCTCTGAGCCCCACCCTCCTTAGCTCTAGGCTCTACCCTCCCTGGATCCTCCGTCTGGTAAAGACGCAGATGGCCTCAGTTTCCCGGTGCAGGGCCCTCCACAGAGCGGCCAGAGGCTCCTCCACAGGCAGGCCTTGCTCTTGCTCCCACGTGGGCTGCAGAGGTCCCGCTGGCCCCAGCCCGGAGACTCGGGGGTGGCCCCGACCTGTCTAGACTTGCCTGGCTCCTGGTGACTCTGGTGCCCCAGCCCCGCAGGCCCTGCCCCACCCAGTGGGGCCCGGCCAGGCACCCCTTCCTCAGGGGCGGGACAGGCTTTCTAGGGAGCGATGATGGCGGCAGGGGCTGGGGTTTGCTGGCACAGGGAGGAGCCCCCAGCCTTGGACACAGTGAAGACTGAAACCAGGAGTTTCGGGTGCCAGGCTGGGCTGGGGCCAGGCAAGCAGGTGAGAGCCGCAGACTGGTTTCTCAGATACCCCCCCGCCCCCCGGGGGTTAACACCCAAACACACAGACACCCCCTGATGCCAGTCTGGGCGGCCAGAGCCCCCTCCCACTGATATCATCCCTTTCCCAAAGCAGGGAGGGCCCGTCCTGCCCAGGGAAGCGATGCCAGAGCAAGCCTTCCGCAGAGGCAAGGGCAGCTGCCTGCCTGCCTCCACTTCCTCATGTGTAACTTGGGGCAATGGCCTCCTATCGCCAGGGCTGCGCCCAGTGTGCCCCTTTGCTGAGTGGCACCTTGTGCACTCTGGTCCCCTCCTCCACCCCGGCTGCTGCCGCCTCCTCCTAGAGGCCCGCTGGGACCTGGGGCAGGAGAGGGCACTAGGATGGGCGGCCCCAGAGAGGGGTCCCCTCTCAGCCACATGGAAACGAGCCAGCCTGGGCTTGGACGCCTGCTTAATCTTTTGCTGAAAAGATAATTTCTCTCTGTGCCGTTGTCGGGCGCTGGGGGTGAACAAAGGGGCTTTTGTGCAAGCCCCGCTCGTCCCACCCAGCAAGGCCTGGCATTTTCACTGCAAACGTAAAACCCGGTAACGGGGAGTGTTTCTCATAACCTTCTCCTTTCCTCGAGTACAGAATCACTTTTGTGACCGAGGGCCCGCACACGGCAGCCAGGAGGGCCTTTCTTTACCCTTCTCATCCTTTGCAAAATGCCGTGTGCCGAGGGTGGAGTGTGGAAGGCGGAGAGGGACGTGGCCCACGCTGGGCCTTGCCACCTGTGCCCACCAGGGCCTCCAGCGCCCAATGTCCTTTGGGTTAAGAACTTCCCTGTTCCCATCCAGCCTTGCGGAAGGGCCGGGGAGCAGGGCGTGTGAATCCTGCACCTACACCCACCTCGACAAGGGCCATTAAACATTCGCCAATAGTGACCTTTTCTGTGACTGCAAAAGTCCCACGCATTCCCTGCAGCACTTTGGAAATGAAAACAAGAAAAAAACAAAAAAAATGCAAAAACCCCAAACAAACAAAAACCACAAAAGCAAAGTAGAATGTCACGCAAACAAGAAGATAAAAGCCGCCAGTAGCTCCAGCCTGTTGGTATCGGGGGCGCATCTTCCCAGTGTGTTTTTCCATCTTGTTCACAAAACTGGGGCCAGTCTTCACTGATTCATTCCTTCATCCCCTTCATTCAGCCCCCCAGGCAGGTATCGGGCGCTTAGGGCCTGGCTCTGGGCCCATTCCAGGGGTGCTGTGGAAGGTGAGCTGGCCAAGGTGCTGCCTCACCCTTGGAAGGCCGGGTAGTCATCAGGTAAGCTCACGGGAATGTCATTTAATCATTCTTTGCAAACTGCCTTTTTCATCGAACAATACCTCGTGAGCGGGCCACTAAACACGTTTCTGCAACTTGCTTTTCATCGTCACGCTAGATCTTCTCCAAGGCCCTCTCCCGTGGTTTACCGAGTGCTGTGAGCATGATTTCACAGCGAGACTCCTGTGGGCAGGCGCTGCCATTGTCCCATTGTGCAGATGAGGAGGCTGAGGGTCCGAGAGACGTCCTGCCCCACCCATTGGTGACAACTCATGGTCTGTTTGACTTTGCAGCTGATACTCCCCCCAGTTTTCCCTTGAGGGGCCTCTGTCCCTCCACCAAATCGGCCTTATCTGAGAGGCCTCTCCTGCCAACCTCTTTGGGGCCTAATTAGGGGTTGCATCAGTGGGCCATCATGTCATCATCCACGAGCACCCCATGCCTGCAGACGGCTGTGCCAGGCTCAGGGTGCGTTCCTCCAGGGGCTGCCGGGCGAGGGGCTCCTGACTCCCCCTCGCCCTGGTGTACCCTGGCCCCCCCGTTCTCAACTTGCTCCTGTAAAAGGCGGCGCTCAGTGCTGAATCACCTCTTCTGCCTCATTCCCACAGCAAAGGCCTCCCAGCGGAGGCTGAAGTCACCTTTGCAGGAGGCGGGCAGTGGAATCCCAGCTCAGAGAGTCGCCCCGCCCATCTCTGCAGGCCCCGCCCATCTCTGCAGGCCCCGCCCATCTCTGCAGGCCCCGCCCATCTCTGCAGGCATCCAAACTCCCCGAAATGCCTCTGCAATACCCCATGACCAGCTTCTTCTTCTTCTTTTCTTCTTCTGCTCCTCCTTTTTCTCCTCCTTCTTCTCCTTGTCCTCCTTCTTCTCCTTCTTCAAGTCTTGGTATAATAGATGTAACATCAAATTTACCACCTTCACCATTTCAGTGAACAGCTCAGTGGCACTAGGCATATCGCATTGTGTGACCATCACCACCCTCCATCTCCAGAACTCTCCATCTTCCCAAAATGAACTCGGTCCCCATGAACCACTCACTTCCTGTCCCCTCCCCAGCCCAGCACCTACCTTTCTACTTCCTGTCTCTGTGGACCTGACAATACTGGGGACTGTCTACGAGTGGAATCACAGGACATGTCCTTTCGTGGCTGACTCATTTCATTTCTCGTAATGTCCTCAAGGCTCATCCAGTTTTAGCGTGGGTCAGAATTTCCTTCCTTTTCATGGCTGTGTAGTATTCCACTGCGTGATGGGTGGCATTTTGTGTCTCCATCATCTGTCCCTGGATGCTCTGCTGCGTCCACCTTTGGCTGCTGGGACTGGTGGTGCCGTGAACAAGGATGTGCAAGTTTGAGTCCAAGTCCCCGCTTTCACTTGCACTGAGTTTGTGCAGGGCCATTCTGTAGGAGCTGATGACACTTAAAGATGCCCAGGGATGCCGCTGCTGGGGGCTGGCCTTGGAGGGATCATGGTGGGGCCAAGGTGCCCTCAGGGCGAGCTCAGTGTCCCTCAGTGGGGTTGGTTAAATCCCAACAAATACCTGTTCAAGTCCCTGTTTTCAGTCTTCTTGGGCATAAACTGAAAGTCGGGATTGCGGGATCACGTGGTGATGCTACGTTTAAGTTTCTGGGGAACCGCCACACTGTTTTCCAGGAGCTGCATGGTTTCACGTTCCCGCGCAGTGCTGCGATTTCTCCACCTCTGTGCCGACACTTACTTTCTGTTCTAATAATACTATGATCATGGGTGTAACGTGGCGTCTCTTGATTTGCCTCTCCCTGCTGACTAAAGATGGCGAGCATCTTTTCGTGTGCTCAGTGGCCGCTTGTGTATCTTCTCTGGAGACACGGCTATTGCAGTCCTTCGCCTGTTTTTAATTGGGTTGTTTGGTTTTCCTGCTGTGGAGTTGTGGGAGTTTTGAATACCTTCTGGGTATGAATCTCTCATCCGATAGATGAGTGTGTCCTCCTCTTCTGTGGGTTGCCTTGTCACTCTGGACAGTGTCCTTCGATGCAGAGAAGTTATTCTCTTGATGGAGTGCAAATTCATTTTTTAATTTGTTTGCCTGTGCTTCCATAAGCTTCTTTGCCTCATTTCCTCTGGGGGGGTTCAGTGTCATTCATTCAACATCCGAGGTCGGCCATTTGTTCAACAAACCCTCCCTGGAGACCCACCGGGTGCCAGCTCTGTACTCGGTTCCAGGAGGCGACGGCAGGACAGACGGACCCCAGGAGGCGACGTCAGGACCGACGGACCCCGGGAGGCGACGGCAGGACAGACGGACCCCGGGAGGGGACGGCAGGACAGACGGACCCCAGGAGGCGACGTCAGGACAGACGGACCCCAGGATGCGACGGCAGGACAGACGGACCCCAGGAGGCGACGGCAGGACCGACGGACCCCAGGAGGCGACGGCAGGACCGACGGACCCCAGGAGGCGACGGCAGGACCGACGGACCCCAGGAGGCGACGTCAGGACAGACGGACCCCAGGATGGGACGTCAGGACAGATGAACTCCTACCTACATAGGACTCTTGGTCCTGTGGAAGGCAGAGACAAGGGAGCAGGAGGTTGAGAGACTGAGAGCCAGGGCATACTGGGGCTGGGGACCAAAGAGAAGAGGCTGTCGGAGACGGTGAGGACGAAGCTGAGGCTTCAAGGATGGGGGAGCGAGGCCAGCTGGAGCCTGGGATTCTCTGGAGGCAGGTGTGGCTAGGGCCTCACTGGGATTCTCCAGAGGCAGCCCTGGGACTGCAGCTTATGGGGAGGGGCAGAAGAGGTGGGGGAAGGAGCGACTAGAGGGGAGGAGAAGGTGGATGCTAAAGGGTGTCATACGCTCCCCGGCAACCCAAACCAGGGGCTGGAGCCTCACCCCACGGGCCTCAGGGGTGGAGGTGGAGCTGGGACTGTGCGCTGCCAAGCACCCCATGTGTCCCCTCGTGTGGTCCCACCCCCATCCTTCTCCCAAGAAACCTCGCTACAGATGGGGCAGCCAGGCAGCCAAAGCAAGCTGGCCCAGCAGCTCTGGGGCTGGCTCGGGCCTGTCGCTGGCTGAGGGCTGCCCGGGGTCACCTATACCCGGCACACTCTTGCCTGGACTCATGACTCAGCGACGGACGCAGGCGGCTCTCTCAGGGTCATTCCAGAGATGGACGCTGACAGGGTCATTCCAGTGACGGACGCTGACAGGGTCATTCCAGAGACGGACGCTGACAGGGTCATTCCGGAGACGGACGCTGACAGGGTCATTCCGGAGACGGACGCTGACAGGGTCATTCCAGAGACGGACGCAGGCGGCCCTGACAGGGTCATTCCGGAGACGGACGTGGACCGCTCTGACAGAGTCGTTCCAGGACCCAAGGTCAGATGCTCTCCGTGTCCGGGGTCTGCCGTAACGAAGGACCACAGATGGGGGGCATAAAGCACCCAAATTGTGCTCTCCCTGCCCTGGAGGCCGGAAGTCAGAGACCCGGATGTAACAGGGCTGCGCTCCCTCCAGACGCTCCAGGGGAGGGTCCTTCCTGCCTCCTCCAGCTTCTGATGCTCCAGGCGTTCCTGGCTTGTGGCTGCCTGGCTCCAGTCTCTGCCTCCATTTTCATGTGGCTTCTCCTCTGTGTCTCTGCGTCCTCTCCTCTTCTTATAAAGATGCCAGTCCTTTGGTTAAAGACTGACCCTACACGCAGGACAGTCTCGTCTCGAGATCTTTCATTCCATTTTCCAAACCCCGATTTCCTGGTAAGGCCACATTCTGAGGCTCTGGAGGGGGCTCTCTGCTAGCAGACGCCATGAACTTGCCCCGGAATCCTGGAGGCCCCCTAGGCTGCAGCTGTCCAGGGGGCTCCAAGTGTCTGGATTTGTGTGGATGCCTCCAGTGGCTCGGGGTCTTCCTGGTCACGACACCACTGTCTGAGCTTGATGCCCTGTCTTGTTCTGGGCCCCACTCGAAAGTGACCGTCTTCTGGGTCACCCAACAAACGGGCAGAGCATTGTCCCAGGTGCCTCCGAAGCTGCCTGTTAAACCCAAAGAGGCAGCCAAGCATTGCACTGCTTCCTTGGTGGTAGGCGTGAGGAGCAATCCCTTGTTCTTCGTCA
>NW_012102920.1:1914798-1917490 GCF_000951045.1 Mandrillus leucophaeus | reverse complement strand
GAGGCCGGAAGTCAGAGACCCGGATGTAACAGGGCTGCGCTCCCTCCAGACGCTCCAGGGGAGGGTCCTTCCTGCCTCCTCCAGCTTCTGATGCTCCAGGCGTTCCTGGCTTGTGGCTGCCTGGCTCCAGTCTCTGCCTCCATTTTCATGTGGCTTCTCCTCTGTGTCTCTGCGTCCTCTCCTCTTCTTATAAAGATGCCAGTCCTTTGGTTACAGACTGACCCTACACGCAGGACAGTCTCGTCTCGAGATCTTTCATTCCATTTTCCAAACCCCGATTTCCTGGTAAGGCCACATTCTGAGGCTCTGGAGGGGGCTCTCTGCTAGCAGACGCCATGAACTTGCCCCGGAATCCTGGAGGCCCCCTAGGCTGCAGCTGTCCAGGGGGCTCCAAGTGTCTGGATTTGTGTGGATGCCTCCAGTGGCTCGGGGTCTTCCTGGTCACGACACCACTGTCTGAGCTTGATGCCCTGTCTTGTTCTGGGCCCCACTCGAAAGTGACCGTCTTCTGGGTCACCCAACAAACGGGCAGAGCATTGTCCCAGGTGCCTCCGAAGCTGCCTGTTAAACCCAAAGAGGCAGCCAAGCATTGCACTGCTTCCTTGGTGGTAGGCGTGAGGAGCAATCCCTTGTTCTTCGTCAGAGATGTGGTCTCACTCTGCCGCCCAGAATGCATGCAGTGGTGTGACCGCAACTCACTGCAGCCTCGACCTCCTGGGCTCAAGGGATCCTCCTGCCTCAGCCTCCCGAGTAGCTGGGACCACAGGCATGAGACGGGTCTGGGTGTGTTACCCAGGTTGAATAACTTGTTCTTTATGTGGAGGAGACCGTCTGTCTCCTTGCAGTCTCTGAGGGTCATTAGTCCCTGCTGTCACATCCCAGACCACTGAACCCCTGAAAGCGGATATAGTAGCCCCAGAATCTCGGTGGGGTTTACCGTCTGTCCCCTGGTGTACAAGAACAAAGCATCAGAATGCGACTCCTGCTTCCCCAGCAGATTAATTCCATAGCCTTTGTGCAGTGAGCTCTCGCGATGTTCCAAGAAGCGTCCGGATGGCCTGTGAGTCTCAGGGCTGTGTGGAGAGCAGGATCGCAGTTGCCGCCCTGGGCCGGGTCATGCACGTGCAGTGCTGTCCTCCCCATGCGCGTGCAGACTGTTTATGCCGCTCCTTCAACCCCAACAGGGACTGGGATCCATGCGGTCTCCAGACTTGCCTCCCAGGAGCCCCAGGCCGAGTGCTCGAGCTTGTGTTGGCCCGTTCCAGTCCAGACATCACCTCTGGCAGAGTGGCTGTGGCCAGGACTCCCGGCTTGTTAGGTTGACCGTCAACCACCTGCTGTGGTCTGTCTGACTTCTGCAGGGCCCGGACTGCTGAACTCGATGAGAATAGGTTGGGACCACCGTGTGTGTGTATGTCGAGGCTTTGTGGGTGGCACGAATCTGTGCCACCTCAGAAGGCATCTGCTTTGGGTTTACCATCTTGGTGTGCATGTGTGGGGAGTCATGGTTTTGGAAGTTTCAACTTGCTTTTTTCAGCTATCCAGGCTCTTACACCACAGAAGGAAGTGACAGAAGGGCTTTGCCAGCTGCCATATCCAGCCCTTCCTCCAACCATGCACTCAGGCCAAGGGGAGTGGCCAGAGAGTGGCCCAGGGACCTAGGGGCCCACTGGATGGAGCTGGCCCAGGGCCCCATTTATCACCTGGTGTCCATCCTTTCCCGTCTTAACAGGGGCCATGCCATGAGGTCACTGTTGTCTCCTGATACTGGCGTCAGCCAGGCTGGACATCAGATAGCGCTGATGGAGCGGGTGGGCCCTTTCTGTAGCACCCAGTTCCTCTAGTAAATGGCCAGTGATCCCTCTGGGGACACAGCAGAGGAACTGTGCACATGTGCTTTCGTGTTGTAGGGTCCTTCCCCAAGGGCACCTGGCCGCCCCTCCAATTGTGGGCTCTGGATCTGAGAGCCGGCCACGTCTAGGACCCAGTGAAGAATTTTTCTCTCGCTGCAGCTGACGGCAGCTTTCCTGACCCCTTCCACTAAGGGTGTCCTTGGGGCTCCCTGGGGAGGCAGGGATGATGGAGGAGGAGCAGGCACTTCTGGGAGGCCATGCTCTCAAACAGACCCACCCAGGTGGCCCAGGCCAGCGCTCAGGCCCACTCCTTCTGGGTCAGAGCCCTGATCCCAGCCTGGGAGACTTCCAGGAGCCTCCTCTGCAATTCCCTTACTGGAATGCCCATACTGTGTCCCATGGCCAGAGGAGAGGTCAGTTGAAACCAGTCAGGCCCCAACTGTGACACTGGCCAGTAGCCACTGCTCCCACGTCCTCATGGTCACTGTGGCCTCCACAGCTCCTGAATGCTGGAGAACCGCATGGCAGGGGCCTCCAGCTCCCACGGCCCTTCCCAGTCGCCATGGCGGAGGTCTGACGCTGCAGTGTACCCCAGGGCTGTCACCCTCCACTGCCCCAGCAGTGGGACTCTTTCGGCCGTCCCGAGCCCCCTCCCAGAGTCCCTTCTGGCCCCGGCTGACTTAGTGTGGCTCTTGGAAGCACCCCTGGGGATGAGGGTGCACACTGATGCCTTGTATTTGGGAAGGCAGACGGCAGAGCATGGGGGTGGATGGAGAAGAGGAGGTAACCGGCAGCTGTGGTGCCGGCTCCCAGCGTGGCTCAGGGTTCTGTCCCCCAGG
>NW_012102920.1:1906727-1913788 GCF_000951045.1 Mandrillus leucophaeus | reverse complement strand
CCTACTTCACAGAGAAGGACCCCGCACCTTGCTCCCACCAGGCCGTGCGGAGCCCACACACCCCGGGAGCTGACCATGGCCTCACCCCTTCCTTGCCTCTGATAGACTCAGGCCCCCACCGGGTCCCGTCCTCAGACCGTGCCTCCTCCACTGCCCTCCCAGGAGGCCTCATCAGGGCCCACCGGCACCTCCCTCCCGGGTCTGGGCTCTGCCACTTCCCCACATGCCTCTCAGGCTGGACACATCCCAAACCGGACCCCCTCTCCACCACCCCTGCCTCTTCCGCTCACACTGCCTCAGCAAGCGGCCCCCCATGCATGCAGTATGTCCAGGCCAGGACCCCTGGTCCCATTCACCTCTCTCCTCCCTCAACCCCCACGCCCAACCCACGGCTACAGTTTCTAAGGTGTAGGCAGCATCCCCTGCTCAGAGCTCCCCAGGGACTTCCCACTGTCGTCACATCAAGATGCAAAATGCCTCCCAGTGGCTGGGCTTCCTCGGGATGGGCCCTACCATCCAGTGGCCTCCACTCCCCCTGTCCATTTTGGGGGCCCGGGAGCCTGTCTGCCACAAGGCCTTGTATACGCTTTTGCTGGGGATACCCAGGCCCCCTCCCTGTCCGTCAGGCCCCTGGAGGCCTTTCCAGACTGTCCCAGCACACACGACTTCTCCCAGCGTAGCTCTCTCCCCTCCACGGCTTTGGCGGGGGCTGTGAGGGTGGGAGCGTCCTCTGTAGCCTGTGGTGCACTCCTGGGGACAGGCCCTCGTCAGCCCGGCCTCTGCAAGCCGCACACGGCAGGGCCGCTACGAACAGACGGGTGAGGGGGTGGGTGAGGACAGGCCCCAGGTTCACCCCGCTCTCAGTGGCTCTGGGTCACCCGCCATGACCCAGGCTGAGCCGAACCTTCCAAACACCTTCCTGTCTCCGGAAGCCGAGGGACCCCTGCCCACCTCAGGGTCCCCTTCCTGCCCTGCCCCTCTGGGTTTGAGGGGTCCTTGGGGGACAGTGCAGACCAGTGGGAGAGGAAATCCTTGTATTTTTCAGGGTGAATGGAAACAAAGCTCCTTGTTTATTTCCTGGTGAATGGGGGCTGGGGGCAGAGACAGGGTTAACCCTTTCTGCCCTGGGTTTAATTGTCCCCTTTCTGGCGTGGGCTCCTGTGCTGCTCCCATCGCCCCAGAAGCTTTCCTGAGACTGACTCCAGCGGGGAGGGGGAGCGAACAGAAAAAACACAACAAAAGCAAAGCCGCAGCCGGAAAGAAGCCCCGGTGGGAGAAGTCTGAGAAGCAGGAAACTGCCTCCCCCACCCTCATGGGGGTGTGCAACCTGGGACCTGGGGGGCGCACACCTGCTCAGGAGCCAGGGCCTGGCCGTGGGGCCCCTGCAGCTGGGAGGAGCCACCATTAACCCGCAGGCAGCCTTGGGGGTCCTCGTCTTGGGGGTGTCCGAGGCAAGTTTTTCCCATGACCTCACCCGGAAGGGCTGAGCCGCGCGGGAGGCCTGAGCCTGAGCCGGCTCCTGGAGCTGAGCCCCCCCTGCCACTGGCCCAACGCTCCCCTTGTAGCCAGGGCTGGGTTGGGGTTGGGAGTTAACCCTGCTGAGGCTGGAGATGCTGTGCCAGGCCCCCGCCTTGGTGCCCACCTGCTGGGCAGCGGGCCAGCCTGGCTTTCGGGCTGACACCCTGAGACCCTGCTCCTGGGCTTTGGAGCCCAGCGTGACTCCAGCCTGCGCGGTGTCCTCTGCAGCCCTCACTGCTGTAGGTTGGATAAACCCACACAGTCAGGAGTGGGCCCGAGGCGTGAGGCCACCCCTACCACACTGGGCAGTAACCCCCAAGCCTGAGCTCCTGGAGTCCTCCCCACAGCCCATGGGGCAGGTACCGCCAAGGCCCATTTCACAGAGGAGGGAACTGAGGCTGGGGTGAGATGACCGCAGGGGGCTCAGGAGCAAGGGCAGGCCCTCGCCCAGTGCTGCCTGGAGGCTGCGATGGAGGCTCGGCAGCCCACGGCCCCCTCCTCCGGCAGAGCCATGTCTGAGGGAGGCGCCGGGCCTCCGGAGTGGCTGTGACCCAGTCACCTCTCCTCCCTGGTCTCCACCACCCCCACCGCACTGGCGGGGGCTGCACTGGGAATGCAACCATCCGGCTAGTGCTGGTTCTCACAGCCCCGCCGGAGACTCCCACACTGTCCGCAGCTGCTCCTCTGGCTCCCACCGGCCCCCGCCCCCAGCTTGCTGGAAACACCAGCCAGATGTTGGGACCATTGCCCATGGCGAGGCGGGGGTGGGAGGAAGTGGCTGCAGAGCCCAGCGCAGGCGGGATCGGCCCTCGCCATCGGGGCTATGGACACATGAACTCGGATGGGGAGACAGAGGAGGGCCCGGGGCTGACCCACCTGGATGGGCAGCACAGACCCCTTTGGGTCCCAGCTTGACCTCAGCCCAGTGCTGCACCCTCAGGTCCCGCTCGGCCTCCCTGGCTGCCTCATCACAGCACCCTGGCGATGGTTGGAGGCTCAGCCCTGCAGGCCTTGCTCAACTCACCATCACTGTGGAGGGTTCCTGGAGGGCCAGCTTCTGCCAGGCACCACCACTCACCAGAGCCATGCCCTCCAGGAGGCTCACCTGGGCCAAAGACCCTGATGGCCTCCCCACCCTCTTGCCCTGCACCCACACAGCACACACACAGGCACACACGCGTGTGGATACATGTGTGCATACATGTGTACACTTGTTCCCACATACGTACATGCTCACACAATGTGCATACACAGGCGCACACACAAACTCACACAAGCATGCACGTGCAATCTACGCCATTGAGGTCATGCACAGATATGTTCACACACTGGCTTACATGTATGTGAGTGCACACACGTGCAAGCAAGCACGAGCACACACGCATATGCACACGGGAGCACCCTCGTGTGGACACTCACGTGAGGAAGCACACACACGTACACACACATGCACTCCTCACATGTAGAGGCACACGCGTGTGAGCAAGGACGTGTGCACACACATGCACACCTCTACACACACGGGCGCACGCCTGCACACCTGCGTGTGGAGTCAGGTGAGCAAGCACTAGTGCACACGCACACGTTCTCACACACGTGCACACCTGAATGTCATTCTCCCCGGGAGCCCCACGCTGGCTTTGTGGGTGTGACAGTGGCCCCTGGAGCCCCTTCTGTGCGTCTCCCCACCCTGTCCTTTTCCCAGCCCACTTTGCCTGGGTGAGGGTTCAGAGGAGAATTCGCCGCAGGTTCTAGCTGAGGAGGCAGAGCCCGAGAGAAGACCATGACGTAGTGTGGTGCAGGCCTGGCCCCTGAAGCCTGTGGCCACTACAGCCATCCTCAGGCCCTGTGTGGAGGGGGGGCAGCCGCTGTCCCCTGGGATGTGGAGGGACACCCTTGCTGTCCAAGCAGACCAGGGACCTGTGCCCTGCCCAGCCTGCTCCCCGGACAGAGGGACTGGGCATCCGCCACCCTGGGGACCGTGGGGACTTGTCGGGCCTCCCGCCATCTGGAAGAGCCTTTGTTCCCCACCTCATCCCCCTGGCCTAGGTGGGAGTCTTGCAAACAGGGCCCTGGGGGCTCATGACCCTGCCCACTGCATCGCGGGATGACCCTGCCCGCTGCGTCTCAGGATGAACGGCTGTGGGTCTCTCCTGCAGGCGCATGCCTCCGTGAGGGTGTGTGTGTCAGTGCGGGACAGGGATGGGCATGGGGCCGGCCTCCTCTTCCTGCTTCAGCAGGTAGGTAGGGTGCAAGTCGGGGGTGCAGGTGGGGCCGGCTGTGGACTCCGGAGCTGCTGGCTCTGTGGCCCGCCTCCCAGACGCTCCCTGCAGCCAAAGCATCTTCGGGAAGCCCAGCACCAGCCACCCTCTGCCCTCCCCATGATCACGGGCTCAGTTCCTGCGGCCCCGCCTGGCAGAGCCTGCCCTCCCTCCTTGCCCTCCAGCCACCCCAGGATTCTGGCCTTTTTGTCTGGGGCACCTCGCTGTCCCCCCTGGTGGCTTACGTGACCCCCATCCATCCTCCTGGCCTTGGCTGGAACCCTGGGGGGCCCTCGCCACGGCAGGGGTAGGTGCCTCATCCTTGCTGGGCGAGGCCCTCCCATGCGGGCTTTTGTGGGAGGGAGGGCACTGCTACACCCCTGCAGTGCCTGACTCTCAAGAGACTCAGCAGATCTTCGCGCAGAGAATGAATGAAGAAACCAATCTATGCTTGGCTGAGAGAGCGCCAGTAACCGGGAAAGGGACGCAGGGCCCAGGCAGAAAACTGCCCAGTGAGCTACCTGCTCCTCCCCACGGCTCCTCCCAGAGATGCCTTTTCTGCCCACGTGCTCACCCTGGGCTGCCCGTCTCTAGTCTGTACCCGCTGGCCCCATCTCCCTGTCCTGCTCAGAGAGTTGGAGGTGTTGGCTCAAAGTCATACGTGGATCTGCCCCACACCTTTCACTGCTGGGGCGGGGGCCATGGTGTTGCCTCCTTCAGACACTTCTGTTTGCTGGTCCCTAGATGACAGCTTCAGGGGGCAGCCAGCAGCGAGGGAGGGAGAAGCAGAGGCGAGTGACGCGTGAGAGTCAGGTGCCCAGAGCCCAGGCCTCACCCTGCGCTGGCTGTGTGATCTTATACAGGTTGCTTGCCCTCTCTGGGCCCGCCTGATTTCCCTCCTGTGAACGAGGTTGTGGCACGGGGCAGGGTGACTGCAACTCCCTGGTTGCTCCTGTTGCCCTTGACCTTGTGACCCGAGCGTGCCGGCTGCCTTGCGAGCAGTTTGCCCGTGGGAAGTGGAAGGCGAGGTGGAAGGAAGGCCGGCTCCAGCCTGCCCGGGGAGGGTGGCTGCAGCGCCGGCCCCTGGGAGCTCCTCATTGTGACAGGACCTTAGGGGAAGAGAAGAGGAAGTGGGAGGGCCTCAGACCCCCAGCAGTTCGGGAGGGAGAGATGGGGCCAAGGCCAGCCTCCCCCAGCTGTCAAGGCCACCTTTGGAGGCTGGCAACCCCTGGCTGAGCTGGGTCCCACGGGGATGTGGGTGCCTGTCGGTACAGTGGCTGTGACCGAGCCCGAAGGCACTGGGTGCTGTGGTCCCCTGGAGGAGGGAACACGGCCGTCCCGGTGCAGGGGGCTCTTGCTGGGAGCCCTGACTAGCCTGGGAGGGTCCCAGGAACTTGGTGGGCCCCAAGGAAGCCCCTGGCCATGCTGTGGGGGTGGGAGTCCTGAGGCCATCGGACCTGTGTCCTTCACCCGGCTTTTGTCACATTCCCTTGAAAGCTTGTCCTCCAGTTCCCATAACGAAGCACCACAGACTGGGTGGCTTAAAGCAGAAATGCATCCCCTTCCATTTCTAGAGGCCAACAGCCTGGGATGCAGGTGTCAGGAGGGCTGTGCTCCCTCAGGAGGCCCTTCCCGCCCCTCCCAGCTCCGGTGGCCAATACGGCCTCTGCCTCCCTCACTCCAGCGCCCCTGGCCTCTGTGCCTTTCCTGCTGGTACGAAGACACTTGGCATTGGGGTTAGAGCCCACCCCAGGCCAGGGAGGTCTCATCCCGAGATCCCCACCTTAATTCCATCTGCAAAGAGTAAGTTCACACTCTGAGGTTCCGGGTGGATGCATCCTGGGGGGCCACATTTCAACCCACTTCCAATGCCAGGGCCCTCAGCCGGGGCCGCCCCTCTGCCCCAGCACTGCCCCTGCCTCCCAGGGGCTGCATCCAGCCCCCAGTGGCCTCAAGTCAGTTTCCCGGGAAAGCTGTGGGGAAGGTGCACCTGCAGAGGGGACTCCCTGGGCAAAGGCCAGGGGGCGGGGCTGGGTACTCAGGGTCCTGGCTGTGCACCTGCTCCTCTCTGCACGGGTGGCCTTCCTTGCCATGGGCTCAATTAATGAGCAAGCAAATGCAGAGGCTCCAGGCCTCAAAGCCAAGGGCTGGGCAATGGGCAGCACCGGCCACAGGCAGGGCCCAACCCAGGCCGGGCATAGAAAGGAGACACCGCCTGTGGACCCGAGGGCCTGGGAAGCCTATGGCGGGAGCGTCCCCAGCCCCCGAGGCACAACCAAGGCCAGGCTAGGGTTTCTTGAGCTGGTGCCTGCACTGGGCCCAGGCCTCCCCAGCCTGGGCCAGTCCATGGCCCAGCTCCCGGGGTGCTGCAGAAATGTCCTTTTGTTGGCTGAACAAAGCAGCTTTGAGTTGGGCCCTTATCTCAGGCCACACTGAGATGGGCTGGAGCCGGCTAGCCAGCCTGGAGGGGCGCCCCCAAGCCAGGAGAGGCAGAGAGAGGCTCTCCAGGGATGCAGCAGGCCCATCAGATAAGGCCCTAGGCAGGCACAATGGGCATGGGTAGGCACAGGTGAGTACAGGTGGGCATAGACAGACGCAGGTTGGCATAGTTAGGCACAGGCAGGCACAGGAGGACGCAGGCAAACTCTGTCTCTGCCCCACCCTGCCGGGCACTGTCTTGGCTATCGAGAGCCCCAGGTGGCTCAGCGTGACTGGGAACCCAAGGAGGCACAGGTGGGCTTCCCTGAGCTGGGCCAGGATAGTGGGGGTGGCCCCCCTCAGTGACAGGTACCCAGTGGGTCAGGGGCAGCTCATGCTTGGCCCATCCCTGGGTCTCTCTGGAGACAAAGCACCTGGCTCCAGGCACCTTGAGGGCAAGGCCAGGAAGGTGTGGCTGGCAGTGTCCTCTTTGCCAACCTATGTCTCAGGGAGCTGAGAGGCCTCAGAAACATACACTGCCCCATCCTGCTGTCCTAGGACCCATTTCAGGCTTCCACGGTGCATGGTGCCTACCAGGAGAGACTCCAGTGCAGAAGAACAGACACAGGGGCTGGTGGGCCACACAGCAGGCCTGGCCCCACATGTGACCACATGGGTGGCAACCTTCCCTGGGAACATCCAGTGCCTCCTGCCTGCAACAGCCCACAGGGCACTGGACACAGAGGTGGCCAGCTGTCTCATATGCCATGAGGCTCCCTCCTCCCTCCCTTTTTCCTGTCTCCCTACCTCCCTTATCTCTGCATCTGGTGTACAGCTGGGCTCAGAAAACATCTGTTGAACGAA
>NW_012102920.1:1904530-1906677 GCF_000951045.1 Mandrillus leucophaeus | reverse complement strand
GCTGCAGAAATGTCCTTTTGTTGGCTGAACAAAGCAGCTTTGAGTTGGGCCCTTATCTCAGGCCACACTGAGATGGGCTGGAGCCGGCTAGCCAGCCTGGAGGGGCGCCCCCAAGCCAGGAGAGGCAGAGAGAGGCTCTCCAGGGATGCAGCAGGCCCATCAGATAAGGCCCTAGGCAGGCACAATGGGCATGGGTAGGCACAGGTGAGTACAGGTGGGCATAGACAGACGCAGGTTGGCATAGTTAGGCACAGGCAGGCACAGGAGGACGCAGGCAAACTCTGTCTCTGCCCCACCCTGCCGGGCACTGTCTTGGCTATCGAGAGCCCCAGGTGGCTCAGCGTGACTGGGAATCCAAGGAGGCACAGGTGGGCTTCCCTGAGCTGGGCCAGGATAGTGGGGGTGGCCCCCCTCAGTGACAGGTACCCAGTGGGTCAGGGGCAGCTCATGCTTGGCCCATCCCTGGGTCTCTCTGGAGACAAAGCACCTGGCTCCAGGCACCTTGAGGGCAAGGCCAGGAAGGTGTGGCTGGCAGTGTCCTCTTTGCCAACCTATGTCTCAGGGAGCTGAGAGGCCTCAGAAACATACACTGCCCCATCCTGCTGTCCTAGGACCCATTTCAGGCTTCCACGGTGCATGGTGCCTACCAGGAGAGACTCCAGTGCAGAAGAACAGACACAGGGGCTGGTGGGCCACACAGCAGGCCTGGCCCCACATGTGACCACATGGGTGGCAACCTTCCCTGGGAACATCCAGTGCCTCCTGCCTGCAACAGCCCACAGGGCACTGGACACAGAGGTGGCCAGCTGTCTCATATGCCATGAGGCTCCCTCCTCCCTCCCTTTTTCCTGTCTCCCTACCTCCCTTATCTCTGCATCTGGTGTACAGCTGGGCTCAGAAAACATCTGTTGAACGAATGGATGGATGAATGAGTGAATGAATGAGTGAGCAAATGAGTGAGTGACTGAATGAGTGAGTAAGTGAATGGGTGAGTGATTCAGTGAGTAAATGAGCAAGTAAGTGAGTGAGTGAGCGAATGAATGAGTGAGCAAATGAATGAATGAGTGAGAGAGTGAGTGGGTGAGTGAGTGACAGAATGAGTGAGTAAATGAGAGTGAATGAGTGAGTGTATGAGTGAATGAGTTAGTGAATGAGTGGGTGGGTGAGGGAGTGAATTAATGAGCAAGCAAATGAACGAATGAGTGAGTGACTGAATGAGAGTCAATGAGTGAGTGAATGAGTGAGTGAGTGAATGAGTGGGTGACTGACTGAAGGAGCGAGTAAATGAATGAGTGAGTGAATGAATGAGTGAGTGAGTGAATGAGTGAATGAATGAGTGACTGAATAACTGAATGAGTGAATGAGTGGGTGAGTGAATGAATGAGTGAATGAGTGAGTGATTGAATAAGTGAGAGAGTGAATGGGTGAGTGAATGAGCAAGTGAATGAGAGAGTGAATGAGGGAGTGAGTGAATGAGTGAGTGAATGAGTGAGTGAGTGAATGAATGAGTGAGTGAATCCTGAGTGAGTGAGTGAGCAAGGGAGCAAATGAGCAAGGGAGTGAGTGAGCAAGTGCATAAGTAAGTGAGCGAGTGAATGAGTGAGTGAGGGATTGAGTGAGTGAATGAGTAAGTGAGCAAGTGAATGAGTGAGTGAGGGAGTGAGGGAGTGAATGAGTGAGGGAATGAGTGAATGAGTGAGTAAGTGAATGAGTGAGTGAGTGAGCGAGTGAGTAATGAATGAGTGTGAATGAGTAAGAGTGAGTGAATGAGTGAGTGAATGAGTTAGGGAATGAGTAAGTGATGACAGAGTAAGTGAATGAGTGAGTGAATGAGTGAGTGAAGGAGTGAGTGGAGTGAGTAAATGAGTGAGTGAATGAGTGAGTGAAGGAGTGAGTGAATGAGTGAGTGAATGAGTGAGTGAATGAGTGAATGGGTGAGGCAATGAGTGAGTGAGTGAATGAGTGAGTGAATGAGTGAGTGAATGAGTGAGTGAATGAGTGAGTGAATGAGTGAATGGGTGAGGCAATGAGTGAGTGAGTGAATGAGTGAGTGAATGAGTGAATCAGTGAGTGAGCAAATGAGTGAGCAAGTGAGTGAATGAGTAATGAATAAGTGAGTGAGTGAATGAGTGAGTGAATGAGTGAAT
>NW_012102920.1:1903026-1904480 GCF_000951045.1 Mandrillus leucophaeus | reverse complement strand
ACCAGGATGGTCTCGATCTCCTGACCTCGTGATCCGCCCATCTCGGCCTCCCAAAGTGCTGGGATTACAGGCTTGAGCCACCGCGCACGGCCCAAAGGCCCCCAGTTATTCAAGGGGAGTGAGGGGAGCTCCCAGCAAAGCCCCGCAAGCCGAGGGTGGGAGGCCAAGAGGCAGGGACCACTGTGTCCTCTGGAGTGGACGAGGGGGCACTGAGGAGCAGACGAGGATGTGGCCCTCCTGGCAGCCCAGCCTCAGCTGGAAGTGGGGACCCGAGTCCCAGGTTCCGCCCTCCCCTGCCACCCCACAGGGCCCAGGCCAGACTTATCATGACCCTAAATCTCCTCCCTATTCCTACCCTTACTTCAGCCTCTCCGGAGACAGCCTCTTCACCACTACCCTGGCCTAAGTGGGGAAAGCCCCACTGCCCTGGGCTCCCGGGATGAGTCAGGTCCCTTCTCCTTGCCAGGCCCAGCTGGCAGGGAGGTCCTTGGCCTGGCACAGCACCTCATGGGCAAACACGGCTTGATGAAAGAGCAGGAATTAAGCTTTAGTAAGGAGACTGAAAGAGGAGAGAGAGAAGCACGTGGTGGTGAAAATGGAGGGAAGGCAGGGGGCTGGCAGGGGACTGGGTGCAGCCTCAGACCTCGTAGAGTCCAGGTCCCGGGCTGGGCAGGCTGCGCCCGCTGCACCCGTTTTTGTACACAAGGCCTGCCTGACAAGGTGTCCTCTGCCGGAGCCTGGGCGACTGTGCCGGGCGGGGGTCCTGCCAGGCCACCTGGTTGCCTCCACACCCTGTTATGTCTCTGCAGGCATCGGTGTGTGATGGTGACTGGCAGAGCTGGGCAGGCAGGAGGCCTCTGTCTGGACCCTCAGCCTCTGCCTCAGCTCCTCCTCCAGGGGCTGGACTTGCTCCCTGATACCTGCAACCTGCAGACACGCGGCCTTGGATTCAAGCCGGGCTGGGCTCCTCGGCCTCTGCCAGGCCACCCCACCCTCCCCCAGCTCCCGGCAGAGGCCAGTATCCAAAACACTGCAGGCCAGCAGAGCTGGAGGTCAGCAGACCTCAGAGGTGGAGACCTCCCGTCTCTAGACCTGGTCCTCCCCGCTCCACTGGTGGTGCAGCCTCCGGCCAGTCCACTGCCTCTCTGCACCTCACCCTTCCGCTAGGACTCGGGCCCAGCCTCATGAGAGGGGGCAAAACCAGATGACAGCGGCAGGTCCTCCACCTGCACCTGGCCCCTCGGAGGTGCCCAGTAAACGCTGGTGCTGACGGTGGTTGTGCCTGACTCCCCCCATCTCCTTTTGTGACCTTCCACAATCATGCTGCTGCTCTGTGCCTCAGTTTCGCTATCTGTACCACAGGGGGCTGGATCAGATAATCACTGAGATCTTTGTAAAGCACCACAGCTCAGTGGCTGATGTTCTAAGTAACTGAATTGTGTCCCGAATGCTGA
>NW_012102920.1:1898502-1900706 GCF_000951045.1 Mandrillus leucophaeus | reverse complement strand
TGAGTGAGTGAATGAGTGAGTGAATGAGTGAGTGAATGAGTGAAGGAATGAGTGAGTGAGTGAATGAGTGAGTGAGTGAAGGAGTGAATAAGTGAGTGAGTCAGTGAATGAATGAGTGAATGAGCGAGCGAGTGAGTGAATGAGTAAGTGATGAGAGAGTGAGTGAATGAAGGAGTGAGTGACTGAGTGAAGGAGAGGTAGGGGTGAGGGAGGGGAGGCCCGGGTGGGGGCGGGTATTCCCAGCAGGATGTGCTGGCTGCTAAGGGGGTCTTGGGTTGGGCCCCCGAGGCTGCAGGTGAGCACACGGAAGGGCATTGCCTGCAGGAGGCTCACCCTGCTGGAGGGCCTGGATTGAGGCTGGAGCCAGGGTCTGGGGGCCTGGCCAAAGGCAGAGTTGGGCAGACACCATCCCTGCCCTGCCAGGGCTGCCCTGGCCACCGAGGGCCCCAGGTGGCTCAACGCAGCTGGGAACTGAAGGAGGCACCTGGATTTTGAGGGAGACAAACTGTGTGGATCCTGTCTGAACAGGCTCATTTCAGCACCCAGTGTGTGGGGCAGGGCCCCCATCCCCAGACATGCTCAGTGGCCAGAATGAGCCCTGAGTTGGAGCTGAAGGCAGAGGTGAGGGTCCCAGAGACCCCACACCTCCTGTGGAGGCCAGGCGCCTGGCCTCAGAGTGGCGCTCCAAGCCCCTCCCCCAGCGCCCAGCCTCGTCCCCTGGGAGGACGAGAGGCCCTGCGATGTGGGGGCTTGGACCTCCCCCCGACCCCTGGCATTTGGCCAGGTGGGGGAGGCCAGCTTGCCCCTCCTGTGGTGCCCCGCCCCTATGTCCCTCCCCAGGCTGGGGTGGGCGCAGCCGCATTGGAGCAAACAGTTCCTTCCTTCTGGCCCGTGACTGGGGTCTCAATGTTCCCCTTGCCTCCCACGTCCCCCTCACTTTCCCACAAGCATTTATGGCATAAAAATAACTTCTTTGGGAATGGCAGTCCCTGCACGGCTCATGTGGGCCCCCAGCCTCGGGGACCTCTGACCGCAGGCCCCGGCCCAGGCCAGGCCCCTGAACGTCGCTAGGTGAGGAGAGCGCTCCTCCGACCGAGCCTCCCGGCTCCGCTTCCTGAGAAGCTGCCCGGGTCCAGGCTGCAAACGTGCAGGTGAGGGTCTGTCCCATGGACCCTGGGGAGTGGGATGGGAGGGCGGCCCCTTCCAGCCTCTTCCTTGTCACATTTTGCACTTCCACGTTGATGGTGTTCTCAGGGGACATGGCTTGGGACTGAGAGCCTCACCATGTCACTCGGAATCTTCAGAATCCCACAGACACAGCCTCCCGCCAGGAATTCAGGGTTCCCCAGGGCAGGGCTCCCGGGCCATAGCTCTGGGGGCGCCTGGCGGCTGGACTGCTGCACCAGGGCGGGCTCAGGTTGTATCTGACTTTTCAGAGAACATCCCTGCCTCAAAGTTCTCATCACTGGGTAAGAGAGATAGCTAGCCCCTGCGTGGGAGGGGCCCAGAGCTTGGCTCATGCCCTGAGGCCACCCCCAAACCCCACCCTCTGAGCCTCAGTGTCCCCGGCCGTGTTTGTGCGGATTTCAGCAGGAGGTGCTGTCTGGGTGTTTGGTACCCAGGAGGCGCCAGGCCAGCAGCGCAGCGCGATGACTGCGTGGTGACGACGAGGACGCCACACACTCCCATGCTGGAACCGTCAGAGCTGGCTGGTTTCCACCCGTCCGAAAACGTCTTAACCAAAGCCTGCGTTCTTGCGCAGATTTACCCCCGGTTTACGGGATTACTTCTTTAGATGCAATCAGCATTTTCTGGAAGACTGGGAACACGTGTGGGTCTCGAAGTCAAAGGAGCCCGCGGTGATGCTGCCAGCACCTGGGGTTTGTCCAAGCTCCGCAGCTCCTCCGGCCCTGGAGCCTGGGCGCTGCTCGTCGGGATCTCTGATCCAATCTCGCCTCTTTGTGTGTCCATCCGCAGACAAAGACCTGTTAGGTTCTAGGTGCCGAGGACACAGCGTGAGAGAGAAAAGAACAGACACCTCCTTCTTCCTGAAGCCTGGATGGAGCGGACGGGCGCGGGGGAAGCCTCAGCCGCTGTCTACTCAGATTTCCACACGCCACTGCCGAGTGGCCTCCTCTTCTGTCTGTGTCTTCTCTTCTGCCTCTTAGAAGGACGCCTGTCACTGGATTTAGGGCCCTTCCAGG
>NW_012102920.1:1883556-1894132 GCF_000951045.1 Mandrillus leucophaeus | reverse complement strand
AAAAAAAAAAAAAAAACAAACACAGTGGTTAAAGCAGAGTGATACTGGCACAAGAACAGGCATGAAGATCAACGGCGCCGAGTCCAGAAACAGACTCAAACACATAAGGAATGTGGCATGTGACAAAGATGGAATTTCAAATCAGTGATAAAAACAGATCATTCAAAAACCCCTCCATACCTGGGAAGCCGGGAAGCCAACTAGAAAAAATAAAGCTGAGCGTCTCACACCTCATGCCAAAATAAATTTCAGATGGATCTGAGATTTCAGTGTAAAAAATAAAACCGCAAAGTCTAGAAAGCAACAGAAGATGCATCTTTAGAAGCTTGAGGCGAGACCTTCCTAAGCATGATGAAAAATACAAAAATCCAACACATAAATTTTTAAAAATAAATTCAGTTCCATAGGCCAGGCATGATGGCTCACGCCTGTAATCCCAGCACTTTAAGAGACCAAGATGGGTGGATCGTTTGAGTTCAGGAGTGTGAGACCAGCCTGGGCAACATGGAGAAATCCTGTTTATACACAGAAAAAAAGCAGCAGCAAAAATTAGCTGGGCCTGGTGGCATATGCCTGTGGTTTCAGTTGCTCGGGAGGCTGAGGTGGGAGGATTGCTTGAGCCCAGGAGGCGAAGGCTACAGTGAGCCGTGATCACACCACTGCCCTCCAGCCTGGGGACACAGGAAGACTCGGCCTCAAATACATAAATAAATGAATTCAACTCCATAAAATAAGATTTCTGCCTAGCAACAACCACATTAAGCAAAGTCAAAGTCTGCTGTCTAGCCAAGTCAGGGGAATCCTTGTGAACTCTCCCCCTCCAAGGGCTGAATTCTCTCATTTAGAAAGAGCTCTAACAAATCAATAACAAGGTTATAATCCAGCACAGGGAGAAAATGGAAAGCAAAGGATACGAACAGAGCATTCACACGAAAGGAAAAGCAAATGCTCCATAAACACGCAAAAAGATGCTCCCCCCACTCTTTTGTTTTTTGCGTGTGTGAGACGGAGTCTCGCTCTGTCCCCCAGGCTGGAGTGCAGTGGTGTGGTCTCAGCTCACTGCCACCTCCACCTCCCGGATTCAAGTAATTCTCCTGTCTCAGCCTCCCAAGTAGCTGGGATGACAAGTGTGCCCCACCACACCCGGCTAGTTTTTGTATTTTTAGTAGAGATGGGGCTTCGCCATGTTGGCCAGGCTGGTCTTGAACTCCTGACCTCAGGTGATCTGCCTGCCTCAATCTCCCAAAGTGCTGGGATTTCAGGCGTGAGCCACCGTGCCCGGCCCTCCACCTCCTTCTTGGTGAGAGAAATGCAAAGTAAAATGGCACTGACAGCGTGTTTCCTATCAGGTTGGCCACGGCTTTGATGACACAGTGCTGGCTACACGGGGAGGAAGTAGGGACCAGCCAGTTGTTGTTGGAAGTGGTTGCACCCCCTACAGAGGGCAATTCGGAAAAATCTCTCAGAAGGATGAATCCTTTGACCCCACTTCGAGGAAGTTGTGCTGCCCGTAGCGAGCTTGTGGACGAGGTCATTGCAGCATAGCTCCTTAGCTTCTCAGGAAAAACCTAAATACTCATCGCTGGCCTGTGCACGCCACACAGCACAGCAGAATATTCCATGAGCAAAGAAAAGACCGAGCAAAGAGGCTTTCGGGCTGTGATAAGGGACCATCTCTAAGTTCCACGTTGCCAGTGGAAAGGGAGCAGTGCCCACTGGTGTGCAGAGTGGGTGAGAGAGCACAGAGCAGGGCAGAACGCCCAGGGCAGACAGGTACCCAGGACAGTTAGTGAGCACAGAGCACCTGCAGGGCCTCATGGGGAAGGGCCCATCCGTTGCTTATTCACTCATCCAACACTGCTACGCCGGGCAGACAGAGCTCAACCCTGCAAGGCAGGCCCTGTGCTCTCAAGCTCAGACCTTGGCAGAGGGACAAGGTGACAAGCTGTGGGTGGGTGACGACAATCTCCTGTGACAAGGGTGATGCTACGAGGGGTCAGACCCGGAGGAGGCTGCAGTGAGCTGGAGGGAATGGAGTGGACCACGCCGAGGCGGGAGGCCAGACAAGCCAGCCCCCTCCACCCGAAGGGAGTTCCCAGGGTCTGAGCTTCAGGCCCAGAGATGCGGGAGGGACAGGGAGGTGGGACAGTCCCTCCCTCTGGCCTGGCCTGGGGCAGCTCCCAGGGCTGCATTTCTGGGGACGCTGGCCTCATTCATCAGCTTCTTATGTGCATGGCCGTTCTTCTCTGGCCACACCCGCCCTGCAGAAAGGGACTGGCTCTGTCTCTGCCTCCCCCTGACGCTGCCCTTCCCCAGAGGGAAGGACAATGGGGGTAGAGAGGAGGTGGGAAGGTCTGGCGGGGACCATTGTGTGAGGCTCTGGTGTTTGCATAGCAAGTGCCTTGACTGCTGAATGGGCACAGGCATCCCAAGAATGCTGGAAGAGCGCACCAAGGGGCCGGCCCGCACCCCGAAGGCTCTGAGCTTGCTGTCACTTGTGCCTGTCAGCACAGAGAGTAGGGAGAGATGAGACTGGCCAGGTTTAAGCACCAAATAGGAGCGATCAAGAGCTGCAAAGCACAGTGGTGCCGGTTGTGCACTGCACAATTGCAGGGAGTGACATTGACCTGGGTGGCTACAACTGCCAGTGATCTTGCAGCCACTCTGTTGGCTTCAGTGGTCTCAGCAGTAAAATGGCACAGGAGACCCCGTCCTGAGATGGTATCTGCTTTCAGCCCAAGGTGGGGAGGGCGTGGGGGAGATGGGAAGGTGAGATGGGGCAGAAGGGGACAGAGGAAGGGAGGAAATCCACTAAGGACGTGAGAAGGGAGAGGCTTCCTGACCAACAGGCTGAGGACCATGTGGGCGGCTGCGTGGGGTCCATCCTGCAGACCTGCACTCTGGGCCAGGGCTGGGGCTACAAGCTCGGCCAGCGTGCGGAGACTGCCAGCAGCTCAGAAGTCCCTGTGGGCTCCTAAGACCTGGTTCCTGTTCCCTCCAAGGCCTTTCAGATTCCCCAGCAAACTCCACAGGACAGCAGGGAAGGGCCAGGATGGAGGGGACTGCAGGGACTTGAGCTGTCCACACGAGGAGGAGGAACCTGGGGGAGGCTGCACCAGCCCACACTTGGAGCCCTAGGAATGCCAGCTCACTCCGAAATGGGACTAGGAAGGGCTGTTCTCAGTGGGGACAGCCAGGACCAAGTGGGGAATATCCTTGAAGCCTCCACATTGCCTTTCAGCCCCCCAGAATGTTGACTCTTCTGATCCTCACCCGAGGGTGCGGCACGGTGTGGTGGCTGAGGCCACCTGGGACTGACCCCAGCTCTGAGTGTTGGGGCTCTGTGTCTCCGTCTGTGAAATTGGGGGGTTGGTAATGACTCCCAGGGTGTGGGAGGTCAGTGGCTGATAAATGTCAGGAGGAGAGGCCGGCCCAGAGTCAGCACCGTGGCTCCTGGGCGACACGCACCAGGCAGAAGGAACTGCGCACGAAGGCCAGGAGGTGGGACCTGTCCGGGGGTGACAGCAGAGGAGGGAGGGAAGGGTTGAGGGGACCTCAGGAGGACAAGGGAGGGAAGAGGCCAGGACCTAGGGGAAAGGAGGCCGGAGCAGCCAGGAGGCCCTGGGCACAGGGGTCTGTCCCCTCTCTGTCCTAGCCGTGAGGCATCGTGCGGTTCTGGAAGCAGGTTTTCTGTGGAGGCCGTGGAGAGGTTGAGGGGGGGTTGAGGGCCCTACCCTTCCCTGTCCCGGTGTCCATGGCCCCGGCAGCCGGGCACTGAGAACCAGGACACCAGCCGGGGCCAGGGACCCCAGAGGCCTGGGAACTGTTCATTCCCCAGCTGGGGGTGGGCGGCTCTTCCCTTCCCTCTAGGGGAGGGGCAGCGCCAGCCCACTGGCCCCCTGGGGGACAGGGCAAAGGGCTCCAGCAGGGCCACCTAGCAAGGGAAGGAGAGATGTGCAGGGGGCTCCAAAAAGTCTGGGGAAAATTGGGGTCAGTCCTGGTGAGGGAAGCCAGAGGACAGAGGGTCAGGGCAGACAATGAGCCCGGGCCAGGAACCGGGGCCTGACCGCCCAGCCTGGCCGATAGTTCGGGAGGTCTGCACATCTCGGGCACAGCCTAGCAAAACCTGGGTATAGCAGCAGGACTAGGGACTGGGGACCCAAGTCAGAGGTCCACAGACGCTGTGTCTGTGGCAAGAGCCTCTCACTGACCAGGGCCTTGCTGTGACTGTGTCAGGTGCCATGGTGACTACACGCCCAGCCAGGGCCTAGGGTCTGCTCTAAGCTCGCTGCCTGTGCCTTGTGTGGGGCGCCCTCCCCTCCTCTCTGTTCTGGGCTGCTCTGAGCCTGTCACCCCACAGGCCTGGGAAGGCAGGAGGGCACCAGCAGCAGCACCTGGGCAGAAGTCACCTCTCCCCTCCTCTTGCCCAAGCCAGTGCCACCTGCTCCCAGGCCCAGGGATGCAGGGTCAGGCCAGGAGACGTCTGAGAGCAAGCAGGGGACTCCCACCCAACCAATACACACACAGAAAAACACACATGTACACACAAACACAGCGCACACAGACACACGTGCACACACAATGCACATGCATGCACACACATGCACACATGCTGCAACACATGCACACACCAATACACACACAGAGACACACATGCACACAGACACACGCATGCAGATACACACATGCACACACCAGTACACACACAGAGACACATGCACACACATGCACTCAGATACACACGAGCACACACCAGTACACACAGAGACACACACGCCCACAGACAGATGCACGCAGATACACACATGCACACACCAGTACACACACAGACACATGCACACAAACACACACACAGATACACATATGCACAGATGCGCACAGAGACACACATGCACAGACTCATGCACGCACAGATACACACATGCACACACCAGTATACACACAGACACAAACACACAGACACACATGCACACACAAACACGCATGCACACACAAACACACATGCGCACAGACACACAATTGCACACACAGATGCATGCACACACAGAGGCACACATACAGCCCTGGACAGTCCCCAGGAACCTGGGCTTGGTGTCGAGTGGGTGAAAGCCCCCACATGCTCTGGGCTCCCCCAACCCCCCTGACAGTTGGTCATCACCTGTGAGGTGGGGCAGGGAGGAGTCCATGGAGGTGAGGCTGGGGCTGCTGGGGGATTTATCTTGCAAGGAGAAGGGGTGAGGGCTGGGGAGGTTCTCTGAAGAGGCGGCTGGAGTGGGAGCAGTGGCCTGGAGGAGGGAAGGGGCTCGAAAGTGGTGACCGGGCTGGCGCCAGATCTTCCTGGGCCTCCAGCAGGAGGGCCTGGGGCAGCCAGGCCAGGACACAAGATGGGGTCTGCGTCACACCCTCCAAGTCCCTGCTGAGGCGGTCACCACCGGGGTCCAGGGCCTGTGCTCCCCGTGTTAGACAGGATCCAAGTGCTAGCAGAGGCCTGACAGGAAGCCGGCCTCAGCTCAGCCCTGGCCCTGGCTCTGGACCCTGCCTGACTAGCTTCCTTGACCTTGCCCGCCCCAGCTCCGAGGAGGCCTGTACCCGGGGTGAGGGGCCGCAGGGACGTGGCAGGGGACAGGAACTATTTGTGTACAGGGTCAGGCCTAGCCTCGGGCCATCAGCCACCCCGGATGTGGGTGGAGGGCTGTCCCTCCTAAGGAGCTGTGAATGGCTCCACTCAGCCCCCACTGCCACCCTCTCCCTCCCCACCCCGCCCTGTTCCTGCTCTGAGGGTGCCCTCGGGAACACAGGCCCTTGGCCCCCAGAACAAGACCTGTATTTTGGAAGGGGAAACTGAGTCCAGGTGGCTCCTCTGCACTTCCGCTTGGAGGTTAGAGAGCCGGGTTCGAGCCCCACCCACAGCCCGTGGGCAGATCACCTCCTCCCCAGCTGGGGTGGGGCCTGTCGCCCAGAGAGGGCAACCTGCACCCCTTCCATTTTTCAGATTGAGTTGAAACTCAGGTCCATTAAAACCGTACAGCCCCATGGCATTCGGTGCAGCCGGAGGCCGTGTGGCACTGCCTCTGACTCTAGAACGCTTTTTAAGGAGCTCCCTGCCTGCTAAGGAGCCATTACCCCCTCCCTGATCCCATCCGCTCTCTGCGCCCGGATCCCCAGGCTGGCCTGCTCCAGGCGTCTCATGGCAATGGAATGTGACCGCGTGTGGCCTGGGCATCTGCTGCCTCACAGAGTACAGGGTTCTCAGGGCTCCTCTGCACGTGGCCCGGGCATCTGCTGTCTCACAGAGTACAGGGTTTTTGGGGCTCTGCCGCATATGGCCCCGGTCAGACTTCATTCCTGGTCATTCCCATTCACGCTCAGGGAAGTGCTCAGGTCTGAGGGCCTCTGCTGGTCCCAGGACCCGGGAGCCAAGGGCTCTTCCAGCCACCCTGAAGGAAGGAAGCGCTGCCTGAGGACGGGGCGGGCAGGGACGGGGGCTAGTAGGCATTGGGGCAATGGGCTCATCAGCCGCCGAGGGTCTTGCCGCCCGGCTCCTTCTGAGGGGCGGAGTCTGCACCCTCCAGCCTCAGGAGGCTGGTGTGGCCTTGAGCACAGTGAGGGGACAGAGGCTGCCTCACCTGGGGAAAGGCCGAGGGAGCCCCTCCCACGCAGAGCAGCCTGGGGGACGCCTGCCTGGGCCCATCCCACCTGCAGGGTGGAGAGAGACACCTCACCTCACCTTGTTTGCATCTTATATGGGTATCGAGATGATTAATGGTGAAAAAAATGCCTGCCGTACCCGGGCACTTCATAGGCCCGAAGTTCATGGGGCCAGGCAGAGCCTCCCCTGAGCCCAGGCAGATCCTCCCCGCAAGCCTGGGCAGACCCCTCCCACCCAGCTCGGGCAGACCCTCCCCACCAGCCCGGGCAGACCCCCCGACCCAGCCCGGGCAGACCCCCCCACCCAGTCCGGGCAGACCCTCCCTCCCCAGCCCAGGCAGCTCCCTGGGGCTGTAGATCATCCCTGCACTCAAGTCTTCAGTAGAAAGGACAGATTGTTTGCCGGGGGATGTACAAAGCCCGGCCACAGCCACTCCCTGGCCCGGGTCAGCTCCCAGCTGCTCCATCTGGGATGGGCGCCAGCGGCCAGCATGGGGCATGGGGCTCAGGGCAGCCTTCGGGACACAAGCCCTGGCCATCCGCTTTCCCGCATGTCTGCCTTTTTCCCGTGTCTGCCTTTCTCCTGCGTGTCCGCCTTCCCGTGGCTTGGCAGCTTTGGGGTCTGGCGAAGGCTCAGATCTTCTCCCCAGGAGATCTCCGTGGAGCCCCAGGACCTCCTTGGGGCCTGAGTGGCTGCTGGGGTGGTCTGGGCCCCACCAGCCTCTGCCTTTTTTTCACCCGACTCCCTTACCCTGTCTTTAACATGGACCCACCTCACAGGGCTGCTGCAATGACAAGTCAGACAAAAGAGAAGCAGAGCCCTCGGCTGCCCGGTGGTTTGCCGGGCTGCTGGAACCCCTAGCTGCCACAAGAGCCCACCCGGGACCACCCATGCACCTGGGGTGGGAAGGCCTCTCCTTGGCCCTCTCCTCCGAGGGCAGAGGGCAGAATGCAGGCCGCGCTGAGTCCTGAGTTGTCTTCTGGCCCTGGCAGACCCAGCCGCTGCTGGCCAGAGGTGGCTGCGCCCCAGGCCTGATGCTTCCGGGGTCGGGGTCTAGGGACTCAACCGAAGGCAGGGGTCCCTCGTCCCCACCCCAGGGCTCTGTGCTCCCTGGGACCCGCTGGCCCTCAGGGGCTCAGGTCCTTGTCCCCCACCTTCCCCATCCAGAGGCCTAGGCTTCACTCCAGGGTCAGCACACGGTGTTGGTGGAGGGGTTCACCCTCCCCTGGTCAGACCCCTGACAACCCGCCCCATCCTGCCTCAGTCTTCATCCTTCCTTGTTCATGGGCACCTGCCGTGTCCAGCCCTGTGCCTGGCCTCAAGGGCCTCACAGGCTCCCAGCAGCAGAGCGGGTGGGAAGGGAGAGCCACATAGACAGATCGGAGAGGGACGGTGCTTCGGGGGACGTGGAGGGAGTGTTTGCGGGACTCCCCAGGGGCCACTGACTCTTCCCTTGCCTTTGGGGCTGCAACCCCCACGGCAGGCCTCATTGCCAAGTCCCAAAGGCCTGGGGTCTGGAAGCCACTCCCAGGACAGCTGGAGCAGGCCCCAGGGGGACTCTCTGCCCGCTACGGAGGGGGTCTGCGGGCCCCATTGGGAACTGGCCCCTCCCCTGCCACCGACTCACCCTGCCCACTCAGAAACCCAGAGACAGACCTTGAAATCCTGACCCCCATGGCCTCATGGGGAGAGTCTGAGTCAGGGTGAAGACAGAGTCCCATAAATCATATCCATTTTGGTAAGAGGGTCCCCCTCTAGGTCACCATACGGCCAGGACCAGGGCAGAAACCGGCAGAACCCAAATCACTTCTTCCCCTGCAGGAAGGCCGGCGTGGCCATGGGGCACCTCCTCCCTCCCACATGCGCAGGTCTCGAATTCGCAGCCCCGGTCACCTTTGCCAGCTGAGAGTCCTTGGCGGCCGACGCATCCACGTCTCTACCTCCCATCCCATAATGAGTGTTTCCCACGTTGTTAGAACTTTCTACAGGCATTGCTTTTAACAACTGCACATTATTCAATTAGACAGACAGGCGATGGTTTTCCCAGCCGGGCCTCCCCTCCGTCTGGGCCGGCTCCAGCTTCTCCCGGTTATAAATAACTCCAGCGGGGGCGTCTCCCACGGAAGGTTTTCTGGGTTCGTGCTATTTCCTCGGGATAAACTCCCAGAAGGAGAATCACTAGGTCAAAAACACGAGCATTTTATGCCTCTTAGGACACACGGTCATCACAAGGAATCTGGTCTCCATCTGGAACGCAGCGAGGATCTCTCTGCAGAGCTGCTCTCTGGAGCCGGGACCTTCTCGGGGAAGGAGCTGGGCCTGCTGCGTGGCTGTGCGCAGATGCCGGGAGTGCCGTGCTCTGTCTACTCAGGACTGCGCTTGCGGGGCCTCACGCTGCGTGGCCGACCCAACTCGGGACTGCACTTGCGGGGCCTTACGCCATGAGGCCCACCCAATTTCAAACAGTTCTCACGCTAGAAGATGCACAAAACCAGCTTTACATTTTGGGGAATGATTCAGAAGGGCTGGGGACCTGCCGAGATGCCCTGGGGCTTCTTTTTTTTTTTTTTTTTTGAGACTGAGTCTCGCTCTGTTGCCCAGGCTGGAGTGCTGTGGCCGGATCTGTGCAAGCTCCGCCTCCCGGGTTCCCGCCATTCTCCTGCCTCAGCCTCCCGTGTAGCTGGGACTACAGGCGCCCGCCACCTCACCTGGCTTATTTTTTTATATTTTTAGTAGAGACAGGGTTTCACCGTGTTAGCCAGGATGGTCTCGATCTCCTGACCTCGTGATCCGCCCGTCTCGGCCTCCCAAAGTGCTGGGATTACAGGCTTGAGCCACCGCGCCCGGCCTGACGCCCTGGGGCTTCTTTGTGGGGTCCCATCAATGGGAGGCAGGGACCCTTGGGCCAGCCCAGACCCTGCTGGGTCTCAGTTTCTCAGACCCAGCTCCAGCCAGGAGCCCGGGCAGGCCTGGTCCAGAGTCACGGCACAGGCAGAAGGGCCTCACTGGGACAGGGTGAGAGGCGAGGCTGAGAGCTGGGGCTTCCTCTGGTGAGTCCAGCGGCGGACAGCAGCCCTCGTGTGGGCTCCCTTGAAATTCACACACTCACACCCAGCGCAGTCGCTGGCCCCAGTGCTGGCTCAACAAGGCCGGTGCAGTCAGACAGTGAGAAGTCACCGTTTCCTGCTGATCTGAAACATCTTGTGAAACCCTCTGGCCCGGCCCTTTCCTTTCTCGTGGCAGCCTCTGGTCCCCCGTGGACTTTCCTGTTTACTGCACCCCAGAGGTGGGCCCTGACCTGGTCAACTGGGCTTAGCTGTCAGATTCCATTTGGGGTCTCGGCCCCCAGGTCCCGGCCTTCAGGCAGCCGGGCTGGTCGGGGCCAGCCCCTTAATACAGCCAGCGCCTTAACTCCAGGCCTAGGGTGCTGCCCGCTGTGCCCCTTCCTGGAAGCCCTCCCTGCCTCTCCAGCGGGAGACGATGCAGCCTCTGGGGCAAGTCGGGAGGCTGGGGGACGGGCTCCAGGGACCTCCAGCCAGGTGTGGCTGCAGGGCGCCCCTCCCAGGTGAGGCTGGCGGCGGCCTCCTGCTCAGGTTCATATCCACCCTCAGTGGTCAGCAACTCCCCTCCTGAGCCCCTTCTGCTGTGACCTGGACTGCTCCTCTCTGTGGTCACTACGGGAGTCCCACAGCCCTGCCCCCAATCCTGCCCTTCTGCCTAGTCCTGGGCCCCTCCCTGTGAGCACTTCCCAAGCTCTGCGCCACAAGCCCATGGGCGTCTGGAAATCCCGGGGCCTGGGGTATGACGGCCGGGGCCTGGGGTATGGCGGGGCCTGGGGTATGACGGCCGGGGCCTGGGGTATGACGGTCGGGGCCTGGGGTATGATGGCTGGGGCCTGGGGTATGGCGGGGCCTGGGGTATGATGGT
>NW_012102920.1:1879154-1881455 GCF_000951045.1 Mandrillus leucophaeus | reverse complement strand
AGCGGCTCGGGCAGGCGGCCCGCACACCCAGCCAGCGGGCTCCGTGGGAAGCAGACCTGGAGGCCGGGGCTCTCCTCCCAGCTCTGCCCCCAACCTCCTGGACAAACTTCAATGCTGTCCTTCCCCCTCAGGCCTCAGTTTCCCAGTGGTCTTGAGGGGTGGTCGCTGGGGGTCAAAAGGAGGAGATGACTGGTCAGTTGCCTTGTAAGCAGTGAGCCCTTAGTGGAATCACAGCAGCTCCTGGGGCGGCTGGATCCAGGGCTCCGGCAATGCTGCCGGGACTTTGCGTCTGTCCCAGTTTGGGCTCCCTGACCTTGATGTGGGCTCCCTCCCTGGTAATCCCTTCCCACAGGGTGGCAAAGATGGCTCAGGTCCCCCAGGTCGGCAACTCCCCTGGAAGATGGGGCCTGCACAGGTCCTAGGTCCCCCTGTTCCAGGCAGCCTGGGCCCAGAAGTCCAAACACATGGGCAGATGGTTAGGGGAACAGTGGGTCCTCAAACTACTGCTGTCCACTGAAAGTGCTGACCACAAGCCAGGCCCAGGGCCAAGCACCAAGTGTCCATTGAGCTCACTTCATCCCCTCACAGGTGCCAAAAGCAAGTCCATTTTACAGAGGGGCACCCAGGGTGCAGAGCGGAAGCGTCATCTGCCTGAGGTCGCCCAGCTTCAGGCAGAGGCCGGGTGGATACGAGGACCAAGGATCCCGGTTCCACAGGCTGAAGTTCAACTCCTGAGATCTCCTCGGCCTTCTGTAGCGATTCCAGAGCCCTGCAGGGCAGGAAGTGAGTCCTAATACCCGTCCCAGGCCTGCCTGCCTCGGCGTCCCCTCCCGCCTTGGGGGGAAAGCTGGGGTGAGGAGGATGCAACAGGGGCACCCATTGGACCCCAGGGAGAGTCCAAGTCCAGGGTATAAAGCACAGCGCATTTATTCCCGAGCTGGGCCTCACCCGGGGCAAATCATATTTTTACTCCAAAACAAATGCAAACTCAGTTTTTAAGATGAGCTACACACACTGGATCTAAGATGAACACGTCAGGAGGGTTTGGTTGCACGAGGCCAGGGTGGGCCCTCGGCAGTGCGTCTAGGTGGAGCTCTCCTGGGAGTCTTCCCTCTCAGCTGTGGGACTCGAGGCTGCCAGGAGAAGCCAGAATTGAGGACATGCAGTCCAGGCAGGAGCACAGAAGACATGGGCCATGGGGTCCCCTCCTGCCACAGGAGCCACTGGTCTCTGGTGAGCACTGGATGGTGGTGGAGTCCCAGATAAGCTCCAGCACTGTCCAAAGAAAACAAGGCTGGGCTGGGCGCGGTGGCTCACGCCTGTAATCCCAGCACTTTGGGAGGCCGTGGCGGGCAGATCACGAGGTCAGGAGATCGAGACCATCCTGGCTAACATGGTGAAACCCCTGTCTCTTATACACATCTAGATGTGTATAAGAGACACGGGGCCTGGGGTATGGCGGGGCCTGGGGTATGGCGGCCGGGGCCTGGGGTATGGTGGGGCCTGGGGTATGGCGGAGCAGGTAGGGCAGATTTGTCCCGGGGCGGCTGCTTTGGGTAGGTTTGCTCTCTTGCACGGAGGGCATGGTCCAGGCCCTGTCGCGTGGACAGGTGGCCCCACAGCTTTCCGGGCAGGAGTCTGACACCTGCTGGCTTCACGCTTTGCGCAGCTGATCAGTCACCCCCTGTGTGTCTCACCGTAGCCCCCCTGTACAGGTGAGAACATGGCACTGACTGAGGGAACAGTGTGTGGACGCAGCAGAGTCGCCTGAGAACCCAGCTCCGTGGCCCCCACGCCAGCTACCAAACCCCTCTGTGAGCTGAGACACAGAAACCAGACTCAGCCCAGCAGGTGTCAGACCCTGGTCTGGTTGGTCCGAGGTGGCTCCCGGCTCAGTGCGGGGCCTGCCAGGGTACGGGAGCCCTCAGGGGACTTGTTGAAGCCCAGCTCCTGCCAAGGAGGACAACTCTCTTCTTTCAGGAGTAAACAGAAACGGGGGCCTGGCCGTGGGGTCCTAGGCCCCTCTGACCTCACCAGGAGCCTCTGAGTCTCCCGAAGCACCTGAATGCAGAAATGCCTGATGGCAGGGCAGGTGCAGCTCGGCACATGGGAGGACACCGGTCGCCGTTTCCCGAAGGAGCCAACACCCTCTCCTCAATGCGCTGTGTGGCCAGCCTGCCCCCACTGACTCTGGACTGAGGAGGTGGGCGCGGGGACTGGGGAAGGGTCCATGCTGCAGGGGGCCCACTGCTGCGCCTAGGCAGGAGGAGGCTCCAGGCCAGAGGCCGCTAGCGGGGCAGA
>NW_012102920.1:1871710-1877409 GCF_000951045.1 Mandrillus leucophaeus | reverse complement strand
TTAGCCAGCGTGGTGGCGGGAGCCTGTAGTCCCAGCTACTCGGGAGGCTGAGGCAGGAGAATGGCGTGAACCCGGGAGGCAGAGCTTGCAGTGAGCCGGGATTGCGCCACTGTACTCCAGACTGGGAGACAGCGAGACTCCAAAAAAAAAAAAAGAAAAAGAAAAAGAAAACAAGACTGTCGTCCAGCACATGTCCTCACTCACCCCAGCCACGGTGATCTGACCACGGCCACCACCAGACCACAGGGCCTCCCCACCGTTGGGTCAAAGGCTGTTCTCAAGAGACTCAGTGACTTTTGGAGCACAGAGCTTCTTGGGTTAATCTCCTGTCCACTTGGTTCCATCAGATGAGCTGTGCAGGGGCTCCCGGCCCACCTGGAACCCAGGGCCTTCCTGAGATGCCAAGTACCCTGGGCTGCAAAGGAGAGTTCCTGTGGCTGGAGGGCCTGGCCACTGGGAAGATGCCACAGAGCCAGTCCCAGGACGGATGCTCTGAAAGCTGACCCAGTGCTGCCTCAGAGGGGCCCCAGCTTGACTCACCACCCATGCATACACTAAGTCTATGCTGCCCCTGGCATGCTGCACCCACCCAACCCCCATCCTCTGCAGGTCCCAGTCCGGTGGGGCAATGGGCACCGAGTGAAGTTTTAAGCAAATGACTGTGGCTTCCAACTATAATGACGAGCCCAGCAGTCTGGGTGTGGGGCTTGCAGAAGGCTCCATCAGAGGATCCTGTGAGCTGAGGACAAGGATTGAGCTGGACTCCAGGACACACTTCTACTCCCAACCCCACACCTAGGAGCTCTAAAAAGTAAAGGAGTGTATTAGTCCATTTATAGGTAGCTATAAAGAGCTACCTAAGGCCAGGCGCGGTGGTTCATGCCTATAATCCCAGCACTTTGCGAGGCTGAGGCAGGTGGATCACGAGGTCAGGAGTTCAAGACCAGTCCAACCAACATGGTGAAACCCTGTCTCTACTAAAAATACAAAAATTAGCTGGGCGTGGTGGCAGGCGCCTGTAATCCCAGCTACTCAGGAGGCTGAGGCAGGAAAATTGCTTGAACCTGGGAAGCGGTGGTTGCAGTGAGCTGAGATCGTGCCACTGCACTCCAGCCTGGACAACAGAGAGCGACTCTGTCTCAAAACAAAAACAAAAACAAAAAACTACCTGAGACTAGGTAATTTATGAAGAAAAGAGGTTTAATCGACACAGTTCTGTAGGCTGTTCAGGAGGCATGGCTGAGGAGGCCTCAGGAAACTTGCAATTATGGTGGAAGGCAAAGAGGAAGCCAGCACTGTTTTCACATGGCCAGAGCAGGAGAGAGAGAGTGTGAAGGGGGAAGTCCATCCCTGTGATTCAATCACCTCCCACCGGGCCACGCCTTCAACATGTGGGGATTGCAATTTGACATGAAATTCGGGTGGCGACATAGAACCAAACCATATCATTCCAGCCCTGGCCCCTCCCAAATCTCATGTTCTTCTCACATTTCAAAACACAATCATGCCTTCTCAACAGTCCTCCAAGTCTTAACCCATTTCAGCATTAACTCAAAAGTCCAAGTCCAAAGTTTCATCTGAGACAAGTCCCTTCTGCCTATGAGCCTGTAAAATAAAAAACAAGTTACTTACTTCCAAGATACAATGGGGGTACAGGCATTGGGTAAATGCTCCCATTCCAAAAGGGAAAAATTGGCCAAAACAAAGGGGCTACAGGCCCCATACAAGTCCTGAACACAGCAGGGCAGTCATTAAACATTTTTTTTTTTTTTTAGATGAAGTCTTGCTCTTGTCCCCCAGGCTGGAGTGCAATGGCATGATCTCGGCTCACTGCAACCTCTGTCTCCCAGGTTCAAGTGATTCTCTTGCCTCAGCCTCCTGAGTAGCTGGGATTACAGGCACCTTCCACCACACCTAGCTAATTTTTGTATTTTTAGTAGAGATGGGGTTTCACCACGTTGGCTAGGCTGGTCTCAAACTCCTGACCTCAAGTGATCTGAAGCAGTCATTGAATCTTGAAGCTCCAAAATAATCTCCTTTAACTCCATGTCTCACATCCAGGCCATACTGACTCAAGGGGTGTGCTCCCAAGGCCTTGGGCAGCTACACCCCTCTGGCTCTGCAGGATACAGCCCCCACGGCTGCTTTCACAAGTTGGCGTTGAGTACCTGTGGCTTCTCCAGGCACACAGTGCAAGATGTCAGTGGATCTACCATTCTGGGGTCTGGAGGACTGTGGCCCTCTTCTCATTGCTCCACTAGGCAGTGTCCCAGTGGGGACTTTGTATGGGGGCTCCAACCCCACATTTTCCCTCTGAACTGCTCTAGTAGAGATTCTCCATGAGGGCTCACCCCCTGCAGCAGACTTCTGTCTGGACATCCAGGCATTTCCATACATCCTCTGAAACCTACGTGGAAGCTCCCAAACCTTAACACTTGCTTTCTGCACATCTGTGAGCCCAACAGCACATGGAAACTGCCAAGGCTTGGGGCTTGCACCCTCTGAAGCAAAGGTCTGAGGTGTGCCTTGGCCCCTTTTAGCCATGGCTGGAGCTCAAATGGTTGGGGTACAGGGTGCCATGTCTGAAGGCTGTACAAAGCAGCAGGGCCCTGGACCTGGCCCATGAAACCATTTTTCCCTCCCAGGCCTGCAGGCTTGTGATGGGAGGTGCTGCTGTGAAGGTCTCTGAAATGCCCTGGAGACATTTTCCCCATTGTCTTGGTGATTAACATTTGGCTTTTCTTTGTTTATGCAAATTTCCACAGCCTTGAATTCCTCCCTAGGAAATGGCTTTTACTTTTCATTTGCATAGTCAGGCTGCAAAATTTTCAAACTTTTATGCTCTGCTTCACTTTTAAACATAAGTTCCAATTTCAGGTCATTTCCTTCTGTATGCAAATAAGCATAAGCTTTTAGAAGCAGCCAGGCCACATCTCGAATGCTTTGCTGCCCAGACATTTCTTCCAATGGATACCCTAAATCATCTCTCTCAAGTTCAAAGTTCCACAGATCCCTAGAGCAGGGGCACAGTGCTGCCTGTCTCTTTGCTGAAGCATAGCAAGAGTGACCTTTACTCCCATTCCCAATAAGTTCCTCATCTCCATGTGAGATCACCTCAGCCTGGACTTCACTGTCCATATCACTATCAGCATTTTGGTTACAACCATTCAACAAGTCTCTAGGAAGTTCCAGACTTTCCCTCATCTTCCTGTCTTCTTCTGAGCCCTTCAAACTGTCCCATCTTCTGTCCATTACCCAGTTCCCACGCTGCTTCCACAGTCTCAGGTACCTTTAGAGCAGTGCTCCTCTCCCAATACCAACTTTCTCTATTAGTCTCTTCTCACACAGCTATAAAGAACTACCTGAGGATGGGGTAATTTATGAAAGAAAGAGGTTTAATCGGCTCACAGTCCCACAAGCTGTACAGGAGGTATGACTGAGGAGGCCTAGGGAAATCATGGCAAAAGGCAAAGGGGAAGCAGGCTCTTTCTTCACATGGCCAGAGCAGGACAGAGAGACAACGAAGGGGGAAGTCCATCCCATGATTCAATCACCTTCCACCAGGCCCCTCCTTCCTGCGGGGATTACAATTCGACCTGAGATTTCGGTGGGGACACAGAGCCAAACCATACCAGGGAGCAAAGAGGTGCATGTTTCCTTTAAAACGCAGCCTTCCGGCCGGGCACAATGGCTCATGCCTGTCATCCCAGCACTTTGGGAGGCCGAGACAGGTGGATCATGAGGTCAGGAGATGGAGACCATCCTGGCAAACACGGTGAAACACCGTCTCTACTAAAAATACAAAAAAATTAACCGGGTGTGGTGGCGGAAGCCTGTAGTCCCAGCTACTCCGGAGGCCGAGGCAGGAGAATGGTGTGAACTCGGGAGGCGGAGCTTGCAGTGAGCCGAGATCGCGCCACAGCACTCCAGCCTGTGCGACAGAGTGAGACTCCATCTCGAAGAAACAAAAACAAAAACAAAAACAAACAAAAAAAACCCAGCCCTCCCTGCTACAGATTGTGGCCAATGGAATTTTCGTCTCTAAACATTTGCTTGTTTGCTTTGTTTGAATTTTTAGCATCGGGGAAAAAAAAGCTATTTTCTTTTCTGTTTTTGTTTTTGTTTTTGTTTTTTTTTTGAGAGGGAGTTTCACTCTGTCGCCCAGGCTAGAGTGCAGTGGCACAATCTCGCCTCACTGCAACCTCCACCTCCCAGGTTCAAGAGATTTTCCTGCCTCAGCCTCCTGAGTAGATGGGACTACAGGCTCCTGTCATCACACCCAGCTAATTTTTGTATTTTTAGTAGACACAGGGTGTCACCATGTTGGCCAGGCTGGTCTCGAACTCCTGACCTCAGGTGATCCACCTGCCTCGGCCTCCCAAAGGGCTAGGATTACAGGCGTGAGCCACCACGCCCAGCAAAAAAGCTATTTTCATGTGTATATATAAAAAAAAAAGTAACTAAGTGGTGCACCTGTAGTCCTAGTAACTTGGGAGGCTGAGGCAGGAGGATTGTTTGAGCCCAGGAATTCAAGTTCAACCTGGGTAACATAGTGAGACCCCTGTCTCTAAAAAAACGATAAGTGACACTGATAAATAAAACATTTGTTCTTCCTAACCTGGCCTTGAGGTGAAAAAAATGTTGCTCCCCATGAAACCGGATGGGAAGAATGGAGATTGGGGAGGCCCAGGCCACCCCCAACCTGCTGACCGCAGCTGTGGCCCCAGTCCTGGGGTTCTCTGCCTTGGTTTCCCCACTTGGGAAGCTTAAAGGCTGCCCCAGCTCAGCTGTGACCAAGAGGATGGTGTCCCCCATCAGCAGACTATGCCCCGGCCTGGGTCTTCTCTGTGTCTCTCCCCTCAGCTGCTCTCCACCCCTACCCGGGGCCACTCTCCCCTTGCCCTGCAGGGCCAGGGTTCTCTCGGGGATGGCCTTCTTGCAGCTACCAGGTCCCAGCAGGGGTTCCCTGCCCAGGAGGGGCCATTCCACGGGAGGCGTCAGTGGTGGAAAGGCCATTTCTTGGACTCCGGGCTCCAAGGAGCTGGGGCTCATGCTGCGTGTGTGGGTGGGAAGGCTGCCTCCAAAAGCCGTGTCAATCGAGAGAGACGCTTGTGGGTCCTGCCTTCTCCAGGGAGCCTCTTGAGGACACAGGCCGAGTCTGCTTTACCCTGGGGCCTGGCTGGGACTGCCGTGTGTAGCAGTGTGACGGGCTGGTGGGTCACTTTGGGGAGATGGACCTGGGCTCCTCCCCTCTGTCTGATGAGGGAGCTCCACACCTGAGGTCTGTCCTTCAGGCTCTGGGCGGGGTGGGGGTTCCGTCAGGAGGCTGTGGGCTGTGTGGGAGGAAGGGTCCAGAAATCCAATCCCATCACCGCTAAGTCCTGTTGCTATCCTGCTGGGCCTGCCGCAGACGGGGCCACCCTGCCACCCGCGGATCCCCCTGGCACAGCCCTGCTAGGATCCTTTCTAAGAGGATGAAAGGGGGTCTCAGAGGGTGTGGCCACTGGCCAAGGCCCACGCAAGAGGATGCTGGACCATCCCAGCTCCTTTGAACTGGACGCTCTGGGGCCACCTCCCTGTTAGGAATGAAAATGCTGCCCTTCGCGGTGGCTCAAGCCTGTAATCCCAGCACTTTGGGAGGCCGAGACGGGCAGATCACAAGGTCAGGAGATCGAGACCATCCTGGCTAACACGGTGAA
>NW_012102920.1:1871055-1871660 GCF_000951045.1 Mandrillus leucophaeus | reverse complement strand
GGATGGTCTCGATCTCCTGACCTCGTGATCCGCCCGTCTCGGCCTCCCAAAGTGCTGGGATTACAGGCTTGAGCCACCGCGCCCGGCCTAAAATAAACTTTTTTTTAAAGGGGGGTTTCCAGCTATTTTTACCCCCGGAAAGGAAGAAAGGCAAAGACGGAGGAAGGGAGGAAGATGAAAGGAAGGAAAGAAGAGGGGGAGAGAGGGAGGGAAGAAAGAGAAATAAAGCAGAGAAAAAGAGGGGGACCGAGAAAGGGGGAAGGAGGAAGGAAGGAAAGGGAGGGGGAGGGGCCACCCGGTCTGGCTTTCCCAGTGACTCAGCCCTCGGAGGCTCGGGGTTTGTACCAGAGCCCAAGGGGTGGAGCCTCGAAGTTTCGTCCCCCGGGGCTCTTACTTTTTGGAGAAAGTTCTGAGGTGAGGGGGGCATGGGCCAGGCAGCGTGGAAGTCTCCCCCACAGGCTCTGCAGGGGTCCCTGGGACTGAGTAATTTGGGATCATGGGGGTCTGGGGGTAGTGAGGGGATATGCGGGGTGCAGATGGACCTGGTGGCCAAGCTCTGCCACCCCACTCAGAGCCTCAGTGCCCCCATCCAAGAACCAGACATC
>NW_012102920.1:1867249-1869845 GCF_000951045.1 Mandrillus leucophaeus | reverse complement strand
AAAAAAAAAAAAAAAAAGAAAAAAAGAAAAGAAAAGAAAAGGAAAAGAAAACAAAGCACTCCTGTAGACAGAATCCGGCGGGTTCTGCTGCTGTCCTGAGTCACGCTGAGAATGCAAGGGTGTAGGTGTCAGCCCCAGGAGATGCTGGGCCTGACGCAGGCTGGCTTCCAAGGAGCCTCGTCCGTGCGGATTCAAGACAGCAAACATTGATTTCATATTCTTTTTTTTTTCTTTCTGAGACGAAGTCTCGCTCTGTCGCCCAGGCTGGAGTGCGGTGGTGCGATCTCCGCTCACTGCAAGCTCCGCCTCCCAGGTTCACACCATTCTCCTGCCTCAGCCTCCTGAGTAGCTGGGACTACAGGCGCCCGCCACCTTGCCCGGCTAATATTTTGTATTTTTAGTAGAGACAGGGTTTCACCGTGTTAGCCAGGATGGTCCCAGTCTCCTGACCTCGTGATCTGTCTGCCTCAGCCTCCCAAAGTGCTGGGATTACAGGCGTCAGCCTGCGCGCCCGGCCTGATTTCATATTCTAAGGAAAAGGCAGTGCAGCTCCTTTGGGAAGCTCGGCCTCCCGGCCTGCTACGCCTCAGCCCGACCCCAGACACAGCCAACAGGGCTGACGTCCTCGGGAAGACGCTGTGACCTCAGACAGGCCTCGGGTTTCACCTGAATCCCAGGGGCTGGGACCTGCCCTTGTTTAGTTTCCACGTGGAAACCAATTTGGGGCGTTTGTGACCCAGGGCAACCCTTTCAGTGGTCTTGTCCTTTCCTTGGAAAAGGAGCTGGGACCAAGAAGGCTGGACTCGCGAGGCGTCCCAGGGTGCAGCCGGGCCTTCGTGTTTCTCCGTGCATTTTCCAGAAAGCCTCCGTCCCTGCCTCAATCATGGTTTGGCTCTGTCGCTATTCCGGGTTGCACCGCTGTCATATTTGAGCAGAGCTTTTGCTCCTACCAGGGATGAGAACGTTGTCTGCCAGCCTCCTCTGTAGCCTGAGAGGCCACAGGCAGGCAGAGGGGGAAGGTGGAGTCCTCCAGCCAGGGGAAGCGCCAGGCCAGGCAGCCTCTGCTGTGTAATCTGACAGGCGTAAGGCCGTTCATTATGTGGTTTCACCTGCCGTGGCCACCGCCAGCAAGTGTGTGCGGAGGCCGGTGCCTGGCGAGCCTCGGGGAAGCTGCCGAGTCCCTCACTTCCCCCAGTCAATCCCTGCAGCCTTGCGCAAAGCTTGGTTAATTCAAAAACTGTCTTTGTCTGCATTAAAACACCTTTATCCCTGGTATTAATGTCCTGGCCAGAACAAATTACCATAAATTTGGTGGCTTCAAACCGCAGAAATGTGTGCTGTCTCGGTTCCGAAGGCCAGAAATCCAAAATCTGGGTGTCACAGGACCAGCCCCCCTCCCAAGGCTCTAGGGAGGATCCCTTCCTCCTCCTCCAGCTTCTGCTGGGCGTGAGCAACCCCTGCGCTTCCTGGCTTGGGGCTGCACGTCTCCAGCCTCTGCCTGTCTCCACAGCGCCTTCTCCCCAAACCTCCCTCTCCTGCTAAGGGTCCCAGTCACTGGATTAGGGCAGGCCCCATTCTAGCGTGGCCCTGTCTTAAGTCGACGACATCTGACATCTGCAAAGACCCATCTCTCCAAAACAAGTCCTGCTCACAGGTTCTGGGGGGATCCAGCGTGTCTTTTGGGGGAACCCACAGCCCCTCATGAGTGACGAGTGACAGACCTGGAGCCCATTCCTGGGGGTGGAGGGAAGCACAGGGGAGAAGGAGAAGGGCGTGGATGGGGCTGGGCTTGCCCCATCGTTGGAGGGACTGGCACACAAGCCTGGCCCAGGCTGGAGGCACCAGCGAGCACTGGCTGTTGTCAATCCTGGGCCCCAGGGTTGGTCCACAGGGCCAGGACGGCCAGGGTCAGGGTGTGATCAGAGTCACTTGGCTGAAATGTTCTTCCCCAGATGCCTGCATGCAGGGGGGCTCACTGTTCACATCTCCCTCCTTCCACAAGGGCCTCCGTCCTGGTCACTGTCCCCCAGACCCTGCGCTGCAGGGAAGGGGCTCCGTGAATACACTCTCAGTCCAGGGGAAGCCCTCCTACCCCTACCAGGTGCACATCCTGCTGCCGTTTGGATCTTGTCAAAACCTAAGTCAGTCATCTGTGCTCAGCGTGAGGGCGGCTGGGTCTGCAGTCCAGGCTCAGTCAACGGGAGAGGCAGGGCCCAGGGGGCCTCTTCTCACAGCACCAGGTCTGTTCCTGCCGACCAATAGGCAGACAGATGACAGACAGACGACAGAGAGGCCGGTGCGGCCTGTCCAGAGCTGCTGCGCTCAGCACACCTCAGTCAGAGTCCCCGGGCCCCGTCGGTCCTCCGCAGCAGCCTTGGAAGAACGGGGCCCCACACAGCCCTCTCCCCAGCCGTTCTCTTTCTGGCTCACAGAGCTCCCAGGCTCTAGGGGCCGCAGCTGGGGGGTGCTCCATGCAGTCGGCATCTGCGTTCCTTCACTTTTCTTCCCTTGAATGAATTCCAAGCCCCACTGTTCTAAGGAGGACCAGACGTTACTTCAACCGCACTCAGGACCCCCAGCTTTGGGGAAAGGAGGA
>NW_012102920.1:1859294-1866694 GCF_000951045.1 Mandrillus leucophaeus | reverse complement strand
CCCTCCCAGAGACCCTTCAAGACCGAAAGGCTGGCCGGGTGAGGTGGCTCACGCCTGTAGTCCCAACACTTCGGGAGGCCGAGGCGGGCAGATCACCCGAGGTCAGGAGTTCGAGACCAGCCTGACCAATATGGTGAAACCCTATCTCTACTAAAAATACAAAAATTAACTGGCATGGTGGCGCACACCTGTAATCCCAGCTATTTGGAGGCTGAGACAGGAGAATCGCTTGAACCTGGGAGGTGGAGGTTGCAGTGAGCCGAGATCATGCCATTGCACTCTAACCTGGGCTACAGAGTGAGACTCCATCTGAAAAAAAAAAAAAAAAAGACCGAAAGGCCACAAGATGCACCCAGTAGGTGGGTGCTCAGTGTCCCAGATACGTTCGCCACCCCTGGGGCAGGCTCTGAATTTGAGTCCCTGAAGGTGGGTCTGTGCAGCATCCCCAGCAAGGAGGGGAGGGGGCCCTGGGGTCCCCCTGTCTGCTCCACCACTGCAAGCCCCTGGGAACAGGCAATGCCATCCCACGGCAGCCTCTGGCCTTCACTTGCTACAAGTGAGTTTATCCCCCTCTCCATCCTAGAGATAGTCGGTCTGATTTATGTTGTGCAAAGGCCCTCAAGTGACTGGCGTATCCCTCGGAGACAGGCTCCGGGAGGCGCTGGGAATCCGCACTTCCAGCTGGGGCCACGCAGTCCCAGCCACATTAAACGCTCAGACTTTTCTTGCTGATTTTTGAAAATTATTGCACCAAATGTTTACCAGTGAAATGCTGATCGTGATGATAAGGAGGCTGGGGAGGCCAAGAAAAAAGGGAAGAGAGAGTGCAGCTGCACACCCTTCTCCGGGTCCCAGAAGCACCGCTCTCCTGCGTGTTCAACTGGCATTTGCCACCAACATGCCTGTTTTTATTTAAATGGCCCAGGGCAAGGCTCTGACTAAACTAACATTCCCACGCCAACACTCAGCAGCGCCTCTGGTTTTTGGCAATTTTTTTCCTTAGCTGTCAAAGTAAAAATATAGAAGAGTCCTGGTCTTACTTAAGGCTTAGGGCTTTTTCCCTTCCCCCTGGAGACCCGAAAATAGCTCACAGATGTGCGGTACCTGCTAACGTTCGTGCTCCGTGTTACTTCACGAATAGAACTCCCTGTGCTCTCTGTAACCCAAACCCCGATTTCCAGGCCCATGTTCATTTGCAGAGGGGTCCGTGGGGGTCTGTGGGGGGAAGTGTAGGGGGACGGAAGTTCTCAGCTTGTTTAAATGTGTCTGGAGCAGATGGGAGGAAACTCCGGCCGCCTGAGAAACTCTCGCCTCAGGCAGGAGCTTCTCCATCACCCCAGCAGTGAGGTCAAGGATGGCCCAGGCTCCACTCAGGGAACCAGGCACAGGCTGGGTGGGGTGGGGGGTGTGGTCAAAGTCCTTCGGGGGCTCCTGGCTCTGCTGGTGGCTCCGCCGGGACAAACGATTCTGCTTTGGGACACCAACATCGTCCTTCTAAGATTAAAATAAACTTTTTTTTTTTTTTTTTTTTTTTTGAGACGGAGTCTTGCTCTGTCGCCCGGGCTGGAGTACAGTGGCCGGATCTCAGCTCACTGCAAGCTCCGCCTCCCGGGTTCACGCCATTCTCCTGCCTCAGCCTCCTGAGTAGCTGGGACTACAGGCGCCCGCCACCGCACCCGGCTAGTTTTTTTTTTTGTATTTTTTAGTAGAGACGGGGTTTCACCGTGTTAGCCAGGATGGTCTCGATCTCCTGACCTCGTGATCCGCCCGTCTCGGCCTCCCAAAGTGCTGGGATTACAGGCTTGAGCCACCGCGCCCGGCCTAAAATAAACTTTTTTTTAAAGGGGGGTTTCCAGCTATTTTTACCCCCGGAAAGGAAGAAAGGCAAAGACGGAGGAAGGGAGGAAGATGAAAGGAAGGAAAGAAGAGGGGGAGAGAGGGAGGGAAGAAAGAGAAATAAAGCAGAGAAAAAGAGGGGGACCGAGAAAGGGGGAAGGAGGAAGGAAGGAAAGGGAGGGGGAGGGGCCACCCGGTCTGGCTTTCCCAGTGACTCAGCCCTCGGAGGCTCGGGGTTTGTACCAGAGCCCAAGGGGTGGAGCCTCGAAGTTTCGTCCCCCGGGGCTCTTACTTTTTGGAGAAAGTTCTGAGGTGAGGGGGGCATGGGCCAGGCAGCGTGGAAGTCTCCCCCACAGGCTCTGCAGGGGTCCCTGGGACTGAGTAATTTGGGTAGTGAGGGGATATGCGGGGTGCAGATGGACCTGGTGGCCAAGCTCTGCCACCCCACTCAGAGCCTCAGTGCCCCCATCCAAGAACCAGACATCGTGACAGCCTCCCTGTCTGGTCCAGTCCCCCACGGGCCCTGCCTGGAGGTTCCAGCCCCGGTGCTAAGCCTCCTCGGTGCCCACCTTCCTGATGTCTCTCCTCCCGGAAGCTCCCTGATTTGGGCAGGCCTGGCCAACTTCCCAGTGCATGCACCCCCCAAATGGCGTGCCAACCAGGGTCCCCAGCCAGGCACTGCCTCTGCCGTCTCCCTGGGACTCCCTGGAAGCCGCAGAAATGGGCCATTGGCCCCCGAGTGACCCACACCCAGCCCAGGCTCCACCCAGGCCCTGTGGGCTGCTGAGGGGACCTGGGGTCCTGGAAAGGTCTGAGTGGGCTCCCCACTTCTCAGGGCTGGGAGACCATACCCAGACCCATCTACTGTCTTTCCCGTTGAGGTCTGTGCTCTGAGCAGTCTAGGAGCTTCCAGGGACAGGCAGGTGGGTCTGAGCCCTGAGTCACATGCAAAGGACGGGCAGGTGGCCTCCACCTGAGATCTGTGCTGCACCAGCCACCCCCTGGCCCAGCTCTAGAACAATGCCAGGTCTGCTCCACGGTCAATCCTACAGCCCTCGAGGCCCACACCAGCTGGGGCCTTCTCCGCTCACCTGCGCAGGAGGTTCAGTGCCTGCCTGGGGACTTGCCCGGGCAACTCACTGCCTCAGCCTCTGTGCAGAGGGGAACAGCAGGGCCTGCCTCTCGGATGCTGACCCTATCCCAGGCCTCAGGGGTAGCAAGGGGGGCAGTTTCTGCATGGGGACCGCTGGAGACACCGAGCAGACAGGGCCCCGAGCAGAGTCCTGGCCACAGCTGGGGGCCACTGTTCTGGCAACTGGGTCCAGGGAGGGCTCCAGATGCCAACAGGAGGGCCGGTCACAGTGGCAGGCTTGCACGGACAGCCAGTTGACTTGGTATCACGCAAGCCGCTGCTGGGCCTTCGCCCACATGCCTTCAGCTTCTTGCAGTCAGGTCAGTCAGCAAATCTTCCGGATCCTCTGGTGTGGGTCCTGGGTCCTGGGTCCTGGCAGGGATGGGTTCTGCCTCATACACAGAGAGTGGGTCAGGAAAACTTCGTGTTCGGGGGCGCTCAGACGGCCGAGAGCCTCTGGGATGGCTGAGGAGTCTCAGGGACACGTGGGGAAGAGACTGCTTCGGCAGAGGACAAGGCCTGCGACAGCAGAGCAGGGAAGTCCACGGCACAGACCCAGAGGTGCAGGGTGTGAGGGACCCCTGTGAGGGCCAGGGTGAGATGCCCAGCACCTGCGGGCACCCCTGGACCTGGGTGACGGTGGCTGTCTGCATGCAGCAGGGGCAGCAGATTCCAGACCCCAACCGCCTCGAACAAGGGCCAGCCCAAATCCATCCTAGAGGAAGGACAGCCAGGTGCGTCACAGAGGACCGCCCAGCACAGGTGACCAGGTTGCAAGCCAGACATGAAACCACATCTGAAAAAATGCCCAACCTTGAGGAAGTGTCCCAAGTTCTTTTTTTTTTGAGACGGAGTCTCCCTCTGTTGCCCAGGCTGGAGTGCAGTGGCCGGATCTCAGCTCACTGAAAGCTCTGCCTCCCGGGTTTACGCCATTCTCCTGCCTCAGCCTCCCGAGTAGCTGGGACTACAGGCGCCCGCCACCTCGCCCGGCTAGTTTTTTGTATTTTTTTTTTAGTAGAGACAGGGTTTCACCGTGTTAGTCAGGATGGTCTCGGTCTCCTGACCTCGTGATCCGCCCGTCTCGGCCTCCCATAGTGCTGGGATTACAGGCTTGAGCCACTGCGCCTGGCCCCAAGTTTTTTTTAAGTGGATAAAGGCAGATGGGACTTTCAAAATCACTTGGTGCAGCAGAGCCTGAGGCCTGGCAGCCCTCGAAGGCCCCATGGTGCGCCCGATGGTCAGGGGCTGCAGTGGATGGGGACATGGAGGCTGCGTAGGAGGGACCCTGGAGGCCGGACACCCTGGAGGCCTCTGGGCTTCAGCTTCGCATGCAGGTCAGATGTCTTTTACAGTCAGCTTCAAGAGGTGAAGGAGCCCTACCCCTAGGTGGTCTGGAAGGTTCCCATAGCTGCCTGGTGGTGGCCCCCACCCAGGACCCGGGAGGGTACCTGCCACGGGAAGTCCCCACACTTAGCCCTGCTTCAGAGCCCCCACGCCCCCTGCTTTCAGTCCCAGGGGCCACTCCAACGTGGCCATGCCAAGCGATGGTCCCTGCTCCAAGTCCAGCCTGCTGCCTTGCACAGTGAACAGACCGTGAGTGTGGGGGAGGGGAGGAGTGTCCCCCAACACCTCCTGGGGGTCCGACTTACCCTACTGGATGACAGCAGCTGAGGACCAAGGCCTGGCTGGGCCTTGAGCTGGCATCCTCATGATGTCTCTGAGCCTCAGCTTCCCTCCTGAAAAATGGCGAGCATCGCGCTCCCTGCCCCCCAGCGCCACAGGGTCATGGGGGCAGCAAGAGGCAAGATGGATTCCTGCAGAAAGGAAAGGGGCCTTGGGCTCAGAACTGGGAGTCTCAGCTCTGGCCGCTCCTTAGAATCAACCGCAGAGCTTTCAACACAGGCAGCCCTCAAATACACCCACCCACCGGGTCAGTGCTGACCCCCCCACTCAGACCACATCTCTCTGGGGCCGGAGCCAGCCCTGGGGTGTTTTAAGGTCACCTGGGTCTCCGTGCTGCACAGCACCTGGGGCCAAACAGGCGGCAGGAGCTCCGTCGCTGTCCCCGTGTGCTGACCAGCTGTGCTTTCGCCTCTCCACACACTTGGGGTCTGCTCTGCTCTCAAAAGCCCCCACAGCAGCCACAAAGGAGGGGCCTGGTTGGGCCAATGTCAGCAGGGCCTCCTTAGCCCACCCTGACAATGGTACCCCCATTTCTCTGGCAGCAAACGAGGGGGAACTGACCCAGTTCAGTCTCTTGGGGTGCAACGCCTAGGCCGCTCTCCCCTCCGCACCTGCACGTGGCCTCTGAAGAAGAGGGGGCTGCGGGACATGTCTGCCTCTCCCCTCTGCAAACCCGGCTCTGCGGCCCCATCTCCTCTGCTTCCAGGCTCCTTGGCCAGTTTGGGAACAGCCCCTTCATTCAGGGTACCCCTGCCCTCAGGGGTACCCCAGGAACCTTGTCCCAGCTCCCACCACAAGCTGGGACAGGAAGCCCAAAGTAACTCCCACGGGGGAGGCCTGCACCCCAATTCGGCTTCTTGGGGTCCTAGCCTCCACCTTCTGATTGGGTTTCTGGAGTGGCTGGGGTGCCCTGCACACAACCTGCCTTCTTTTGTTTCTCTTTAGCCCCTGCAATGCCCGCTGCCCGGTGCTGCCCCTCTGACCTGCAGGAGAAGGTCTCCAGGCCCCAGGGCAGCAGATACACTCCTGCTGGGTAGGACCCCTGCCTTCCCCCACTGCCCACACCCACTGGCCTGAAAAAGAGGAATGGGGAGCCCCGACAACTTGTGAATGAAGCTTCTCACCTACTTGCCAGGGGCCCACCCCGTTCCCAGGCTGGTGGGGAGGGGAGGCCCATCCCCCTCATCCCTTGCTTCTCCTCAGCCCCAGCTGTCCATGGGGTACTCCCGGCTGTGGGTGGTGCAGGCTTTGGGAGCTGGGAGGCTGAGGCCTGTGCTTCCCTCAGGTCTGTGCACCCGGCTGCACCATCTGTAACATGGGCTTATGAATGTGCCTGGCTCCTGGGCGGCCTGACGGGTGGACATCGAATGGGCCACTCTCTTCTCTGCTGGTAGAGGATAGAGGCCCCAGGTGGAGATGCTGTCAGCACAGCTGGGGCAGACCAGGGGAGAACCCCCATCCAGGGATCCCCTCCCCTCCCAGGCCGCCCCTCCCAGGCTACCCCTTCGAAAAATGTTGAGGACTGGCCCCCGAGCTAGGGCTACATGGGCCATTACTTCTGGCCTGGGGCTCACAGGCAGAGATGCCAACGGAGGCACACAGGCAGTTGCACCCGATCAGCACTAGGCCTGAGGCCTTCAGGCCTCCCTGTGCCCCACCCCACCCCCACCCACCGGGAGCAGAGGACGTCGTGGTGGGCAGTGTCCTCAGCCTGGGAGCCGCACAGCCCCGCGCGCTTCCTTCTATGGAAAATCTGCTCCTCCAGGCTGCCGGGCTGCTGTTACGTAAACATCTCTGCTGCCTCCAGGCGCCTCCTCTCCTGGGGCGCTGACCCCGAGATGTTACCCCAGGCCTGGAAAAGTGAGGCCAGCTTCTGGGAGGACGCAGGCGAGGGAGGCTCCCAGCAGCAGCTAGGAGGGGGGGGATAGGCCGTCTGCACTGGCTGTTTCCAGAGTGCTCAGCACTTGGCAAGAGGTGTGCCAGGAAAGGCTCGCTGGAGTCAGGTGTGAGATTTGTCCCGCTTTCTGTGCCTCCCTCTGCCACCATGCTCTGGGGTTTCTGCAGCCACTCCCCCACGCTCCCAGAGTCCTAGGTCCCTCTCAGTCTTTCAGTCTCCCTGCAGGGCAGGCATAGCCCTCCTACTCCAGGAGGGCCCCCAGCGCCTTCTGCCATCGCACTCACCACCCTGTGTTGGAGTGGGGAGGGGGCGCTGTTTGTCCCCAGCACGAGGCCGTGAACTTTGCGCAGGGACTATGGCAGGCATTTTGGACTCCTGGCGCTTAACCAGGCTTGGCACAGGGTGCCCGTGCCTGGCATCGTGGTGGAGAAATAAATCAGCCGGAAGGGGCACGTGGGAGGGGCTGCGCCGGCGCCAGCGGCAGATCCGCCCGACCCGTTTGTGCTTTCCGGGGCCACCTTAGGCAGGCGGCGCCCGGGCAGGAGGAGGACGGTGACCGAGAAGCATGTCGACGCGGGTCCCCCCTGGGGCAGCGGGGCGCAATACGTCCGCGAGGCACTGGTCCTGGCTGCTCCCTTGGGGCGCCCTAAACTCCCTGCCCTGAGGCCGCTGCGCCCCCATCCCTCGCGGTCAAGTGCTCAGGCAATCACGGCCAGGGGTGTCTGGCGGCGATCGATCCTCTGGACGCCTAAAGCCGCGGCCACGGGGCCCTGGGGAGGGAGAGAAGCCGCTGGGCTACGGGCGCACCCACGGCTAGGCCACTTCTCCCAAAGCCCTGCCCCGGGCCCGGGG
>NW_012102920.1:1856003-1857952 GCF_000951045.1 Mandrillus leucophaeus | reverse complement strand
GTCGCCCCGCCCGCCGGTGCCCCCCAGCCCAGCTCTCAGTTTGGGGGAGGGGTTTGCGTAAGAAGCCTTCGCGCCGGGGGGCACTGAACTTTTCCTTTTGCTTTGCAGAGTTGAAGTTTGGAGAGCTTGGGGGTGGAGAGCGGGACGCGGGTGGGGGGCTCTTACATCTCTCCTCGCCGCACATCGAGGGGGGTCTCTGGGGAATCGAGTGATTAATCCACTCTTTCTCCGAGAGTTGCAGGCGAGAATTATTTGTTCTCTTCCAGAAAGTGCTGCTCTATGTCACACCACCCTCCCCCGTTTCTCAGCCCCCTAAGATGGGGAGGGAGGGGCTTGAGTAATTGATCCCTTCTCGAGATGGGGTCGAATTCCTTCCGAATGGGGGACCTTCATCCCCCTCCTGTGGGTGTTTGGGGGCTGCCCTGGAGATGCGCGCCCGCGGGAGCAGGTATTGGGTGTCGGCGGAGGCGGGGCCGGGTCTCCGGGGTGCAGTCCTGGTGCCCCTGGAGGCGGCCCCGACTCCACAATGGGCCGCTCTGATTCCGAGGCGGAGGCCGGCGCTTTGTTGGCGGGCGGGGCAGCGGGCGAGCAGCTGTCGCATTTTCCCACGGGCGGGAGCTGAGTGTGGCCACCCCCCCCTTCCTGCCGTCCAGCTCTGCCCCCTTGCAGAACGGGTTTGAACAGAGGCAATCTCGGCGGCTGGATGGGGGGCCCTGCCCTGCCTCCCCAGTGAGCCTCTGGGGTGGGGGGCAACGCTTGGGAGAGTAGCCCACTTTGTCTCTGCTTTTACCCCACTGCGTCCAGGCGGCACATCAGGCCGCCCCATCCTGCTTCAAGCAGGACGTGTTCCCTGCTGCTCCTCTTCCCCCCATTTCTGACTACAGAACTCTGGGCAGAATGTTGACGCCCTTTGGTTTCATGGTGGGGCTTCCTGTGGTCCCCTGCCCTGGTAACCCATGTCACTGAGTAGAGGCGTCCAGGGTCGGGGGAGGACAGTGCCCCTTGGCTGGGTGCGGGTGCCACCCCCAGGGTAACAAGGGCCTTCGGTGGTGCGGGTGAGACTGACCTCTCTTCTCCTGCCCCTGCCTAGGCCCGCGATGCTCCCAGCCGGGTGAGACCTGTCTGAATGGCGGGAAGTGTGAAGCGGCCAATGGCACGGAGGCCTGCGTGTGAGTACCACCCCTGCGGGACCTGTTGCTTTGTTGAGGGCAGAGCCCCTGCCTTCTGCAGCCGCGCAGGGGACAGAACACTAGGGCATTGTCTTCCGGAGATGGCCCAGAGTCTGGGCACGGTCACGTGCTGACTTTTATTGGACAAAGTCTGGCAATTACTTAATCACCAGCAATTATGCTGCGTGTGGAGCTGGTCTGACTGCTGGGGGCTTAGGCACTCCTCTGTGGGCCACCTCAGGTTCCTGGGTTACTAAGTGGGAGTCCCAGTACCCCAATTCTTCTTAAAGTCCCCAAGAAACAGTTGATCTGTCAGGGGAAGCTCTGGACCATTTACTGAGAAGCCCAGACCCCACCACGCTGCCAACTTGGGGCACCTCCTCTGGGTGGGTGATGCCTCCTGGGCAGGTGATGATGCCTCCTGGGCACAGGTGATGCCTCCTCTCCAGGGGTGATGCCTCCTGGGTGGGTGGTGATGCCTCTTGGGCTGGTGGTGATGCCTCCTCTTGATGGGTGATGCCTCCTCTGGGCACAGGTGATGCCCCCTGGGTGGGTGATACCCTCTATGGGTGGGTGATGCCTTCTGGGCTGGTGGTGATACCTCCTGGGCACAGGTGATGCCTCCTCTGGGTGGGTGATGCCTCCTCTGGGCACAGGTGATGCCACCTCTGGGTGCATGATGCCTCCTCTGGGCGGGTAATGCCTCCTCTAGGCACAGATGATACCTCCTCTAGGCAGGTGATGCCTGCTCTGGGCAGTTGGTGATGCCTCCTGGGCGGG
>NW_012102920.1:1851011-1855569 GCF_000951045.1 Mandrillus leucophaeus | reverse complement strand
TTGGACCCGCCTTTGGGCTCTTGTTTGCCCCAGCTCCCTCCTCCCGGCCTCAGGCTGGGGCTGGGGAAGAGAAGGCGGAACTCATCTTTTGGCGCGGGCTGTGGGGTAATTATTGAGTCTGGTTTCTGTCCTGGCATCTGCAAACTCTGACCTCCAAATCCCGTGGCCCTTTTGGTCTGCCAGGCTCAGATGTAAAATGGGCATGGAGGGGGCTGGGAAGTCGCAGGGAACCGCTCCCTCCTGCCTGCCTGTGAGTGCCAGTCGGCGGTGGGGAACTGTTCTGCTGTGGCCGATGCCCTTCAACTTGAGTCCATCCCTGATGAGAATAATGAGGAGGTGTTTGGTGGCTGGAAAAAGAGTTCTCTCCGCCCCCCAGGAGCTACAGATGAAGAAATGGCTCCCCAGCCAGTCTGCGCGCCCTCATTCCAACTGTAGAAGGTCCCATTCCCTTGACAACCCCAGCCCGGCTCCTGCCTGCGCCGACTGCCCAGCCTGTGGGCAGCAGCCCCCCTCCCTTCCCGGCCCCCACCCTCCCCAAACTGAAGCCAATTAAGCAGGTCCGTGAGCAGTTTAATGGACAAAGCCGGCTGTGTCTTTGTCAGACACTAATGAATGCGCACACTACTTTTTTTTTTTTTTTTTGCTTTTTGGGGCCCCCTTCTCCCCCTGCAGAAGCCGCACGGACGCTTGATGCCCTAAATCTTGTTTCCTTTCATTCAGAGACCGACAGCTGGGATCCAGGGGAAGTGCAGCAGCTATTGTTGGGGGAGGCGGATTAATGCCGTGTGATTAATTATGCGTGGCTTCCCAGAATGTATAACCCCGTTCCCCGCCACCGCGCTCCCGGCTCGGACTTTGCCTCCACCCATTCAGGTCTCTGGGAGAAGCTTCTTGCTCCTGCAGAGGACTTTGGGAGGGTGGGAGGAATGCCGTGCTGGGAAAATTGGGGGCCTGTTGCTTCTTCTCAGTGGCACTAGGCAGTAGGCACAGCCTGGCTCACAGGGGTCTGGGACTCAGGTCTCCACAGGCCAGAGGGCTGTGCTTTGGGGTACAGATGGCTGCAGCTCCCTGATGTCTGCGCTAAAACCCTGCCACAGGGCCGCAAAACACTGGTGTCATGGGCCCACTCTCCCATTCCCCAAACCTGGGACCCTGGTGAGCTGTTTCCTGCCCAAGGCAGGCCGCTGACCAGGGCTTTGGTGCCTGGCCTTGTCCCCTTCGCTGGGGCCTGGTGCCCCCTCCTTCTTGGCGGGAAGCCTGCTTCAGTTTGGCCTGACAGGCAGCCGAGCTCAGCCCACAGAGACCCCATTGTGCACACCCAAGTCCAACGAGAAGATGGGACGGAAGTGCGTCCTCAGGCTCCCGCCTCTGGGCTGCGGGGTTGGAGGCCAGGGCCACAGCCGGGCCCGGCTTGTGGAGGCACAGGTCAGGGCTCACACAGCAGTTTGGGGAGCATTGCGGCCGCTTCGGGGAAGGCCTCAGGCTCCCTCGCTGGCCTTGAGCCCCACCCAACGTACACCCCTCAGGCGCCTCTGCCTTCCCATTCCTGCTTGTCCTTCTCAGAAGGCCCAGGAGGTCTGTCCAGGAGTTGGCCAGGGCACCTGCAGGAAGCCTGGCTCTCCCAGCAAGGGGAGAAACCCACACTGTTTCTCGAAAGCATTTGGGGTGCAGGCTCTTGGAGCCCTGCCAGCCTGCGTGTGAATCCCGGCCCTGTGGTATCCAGCTGTGAGCCCGGGAAGAGCTTTGATTTTTGGTGCCAGTTGCTACTTCTGCTGTAGAAGGGGCATGGTCTTGCTGGGGGTTACAGTGCCTGGCACGCTAGTACTGGGTGAATCATTTCTTTCCACCCCAAGTGAAGGAACCTTCACCGGAAGCTGCCAATCAGGTGGCTGCAGAGCTCGGGATTGGAAAAAGTGGTTTTGTTGGTGCAAAATGCCTTCCCAGGAGGTCAGAGTGTCACTGTGGCCTGGTCAGCCAGTGGCCAGGTAGAAAACACCCGGGTGGAGGATGCTTGGTCTCTGGGCACCTGCTGTGTGCGGTGTGGCCGTGGTGGCTGTGGTCGGAGATAGTGGCCTTTTGAGCAGGCCCAGGGGGTCACTGTGGCCCTTGGCTCTTCTCCAGCCCCCTCGTCAGCTCCATCAGTGTGGGCAGGGGATACTGAAGAGGGCTCCCCCTTTTTTGCCTTTGTTTTGAGGAGAGGTGGGAAGAGCTGCAGGGACCTTACCTGTCTGGGTGAGACTGTGTCCTTTGTCTGAAATGCTCTCCCAGGCTGCCTGGGTCTGGACTGGGCATCGAGGCAGGGGGCGGCTAGGATGTTGCCTGCTGATGGCAGAGTCAGAATTGCACATGGCGTCTTCCAGGAGCTGGGAGAAATGAGGGTAGGCTGTCACACCCAGCACCTCCAGGAGGATGTCCAGCTGCCTGCTGGTTGGTGGGCTTTAGCTTTGGACAACCTTGTGTCTGAGGCCTGACCTGGCCACCCACTAGCTCCGTGACCTTGGGTCATCAGGTCATGCAAGCCTCAGTTTCCCCAGCGTGTCAGCCAGGCTGATACACACTGGATCTCTTGGTGGTGCGTGAGGATGGCATGAGAACCGTGTGGAGAGGGCACCTGGTCGGTACTCCTTTCCTCCCCGCCTTCTCCCCGTCGGCTGCCAGCGCTGGTTTCCAGAGCCTCCTTCCTGAATGTGTAATTGATTGATGAGTGAATTCAGAGACTCCTAAAGGTGCTGCCTGGTGGGCCGGGCCTGGCACTACCTGGGGAGGGACTTGCCGGCTCCGGGGAAGTCCATCTCCCAGGATGGCTTCAGTTCACAGACGCGTTTGAGCGCCTGCTGTGCGCTGTGTTCTGCTCCAGGGCAGGCCCCCGGTGGGGACAGGGCAGACACGGCCCCTGCTGCCCTGCTCCCGTGAAGTTGACTTCCCAGCAAGGGGTGAGAGAGACACCTGGCTCACGTGTGGGACACGTTGGAGGTGTACCGGCTCGGCAGTGGCCTGGCATAGCTCCTGGCAGCCCTGTAAAGCTGTCTGGATCAGGCACCGGTAAGTGAGAGGAAGAGACCCAGAGAAGTCGCCATCGGCCCCAGGGTCACACAGCAGCGGCAGAGTTCCTACCAGCCCTGCCCCTCTCCATCTCCCAAGCGAATGTCCCTAACCACAGCCCCAGCCTGCCCCGTCACTTCCCGACTACAAGCGGGCTGGGGGCGTGGCTTCCCCTTAAAAGAGGAGGAAGGAGGCTCAGGCGGGAAGTGACTTGGCCCTGCAGCCGGCCTGGGAGGGACGGGGTGTCTCCTGTCACCCGGTCTGGCTGTTTCCATTGAGTCACCTGCCTTGTCTTGGGTGCGGCCAGGGGAGGAACAGGTTGATTCTCCTCCTCGTGCTGAGCTGAGCGGAAAGGTCTGTGACAGGACCTCCTGTTTATGCAGAACCTGGTCTTCAAGGGCGCCCCGGTTAGAAAAACATGTTTAAAAACATGCAGCGTCCGAGGAGTTCAGATCACCTGAGGTCAGGAGTTCAAGACCAGCCTGGCCAACATGGCAAAACCCCTGTCTCTACTAAAAATACAGAAATTACCCAGGCGCAGTGGCATGTGCCTGTAACACCAGCTACTTCGGAAGCTGAGGCAGAAGGATCCTTTGGGGATCCTTTGAACCCAGGAGACGGAAGCTGGAGTGAGTCGAGATCGTGTCACTGCACTCTGGGCCTGGGCAACAAAGTGAGACTCTGTCTCAAAAAAACAAAAAAAAAAACAAAAAACAACACACACAAAAAACCCAGGCAGTGTCAAATAGAAAGTCTCACCTACTCAGACTGGGGAGACTTCAGGAACAGGAAGGCCTGGGGCAGAGACTGGGGTGGGAGCCTGGAGAGTTCTGAAGGAAGCTGGCTCCTTGGGGCAGGCCCCGCCTCTGAACAGCGGCCAACATGTTTTCCATTGAAAAAAATAATAATAGAGAGAGAGAGAGAGAAAGAAAACAGCGATCCTGGCAGGAAGAGGGTAGGGCAGGGCAGGGCAGACAGTGCACTGGGGAAGTGCTTCCACAGGGCAGAGCTGGGCATGGGGACCCCCAGATGTGGGCAGCAAACTGGAGACCCCACGGGAGCCGGGACTGGCCTCGTTCCTCATTCCCTGCACCTGCGATGGGCAGTGGCGGCCCCCGGTGCCCACTGGGCAGTTCCAGGCCGGGCCGAGGGACTGCACCCTTTTGCTGTGGGGAGGGGACCTTTCCTGTTTCATGTCTCGTCTATAAATAGTGAAAGGATGTGGCTTTGCAGAATCGATTGGGTGTCTAGCTTGCCTTCCTCAATAATGCAGCGATGACAGCTCATGCTCAGGACGCCGCTGTTACCCAGCCTCGTAAAAGCCCTGGCAGGCGGCCGCCCACCCTCCAGGTGTGCCAGTGCCGTTTCATCCCCAGCGCACGGGTGGGAACGCTGTGGCTGCGAGGGCGTGGGGATCTGAGGCAGGCTGGCGTCAGCTTTCACCTTCATGTGCAGGCGTCTCCAGAACTTTCCGGATCTTTCCCGGGGCTGAGGAGGAAATACCAGCAGCTTTCAC
>NW_012102920.1:1842595-1850601 GCF_000951045.1 Mandrillus leucophaeus | reverse complement strand
ACTGGGGGGCTCTGATGTGCTGGGGGTGCAGAGGGGAGGCTTTGCCTCCGACACCCACACTTACTCATGTTACAAAATTTGCCTTTCTTTTGTTTGTTTTTTGAGTTGGAATCTTGCTCTGTCACCCAGACTGGAGTGCAGTGATGCAATTTTGGCTCACTACAACCTCCGCCTCCCACATTCAAGTGATCCTCCTGAGTAGCTGGGACTACAGGCGCACACCACCACTCCCAACTAATTTTTGTATTTTTAGTAGGGACAAGGTTTCACCATATTGGTCAGGCCGGTCTCCAACTCCTGACCTCAGGTGATCCACCTGCCTCGGCCTCTCAAAGTGCTGGGATTATAAGCGTGAGCCACCACGCACGGCCACTTTTTTTGTTTTTGGAGATGGGGTCTCACTCTGTCACACAGGCTGGAGTGAAGTGGTGGGATCATGGCCGACTGCAGCCTCAAACTCCTGGGCTCAAGCGATCCTCCTGCCTCCGCCTCCAGAGTAGCTGGGACTACAGGTGTGCACCACCGCGCCTGACCAATTTTTAAATTTTTTGCAGAGGTGGGATCTTGCTATGTTGCCCAGGCTGAAAAATGTGGCTTTTGAACTAAAGCATGCTGTTCATTGGCATCTAACACATTCACAAGTTCATTCAACCATTGTCTAGTTCTAGGACTTTCTCACTGCACACAACAGAAACTGTACCCAAATACCGTCACTCTTCCCTGACTGCCCCAGCCCCTGGCAACCACTAACCCGCTTTCTGTCTCTATGAATTTGCCTCTTCTGGACATTGCCTCTGAATGGAATTGTACCGAGGGCAGTCTTTGGCCCCCGGCTTCTTTCACTGAGCGTGATGTGTTTAAGGTTCATCCATGCCATGCATGGACTAGAACTGCATTCTTCTGAGGACTAGATTTTAGCCGCCAAAAGCATCAGGGACTGGCTAGAGGGGGCCACCAGCATCCCAGTTCCCAGACAGTCCAGAGGAGGCGATTTTTGGGAGGGCATCCAGGGTGGTTTCCCGGAAGAGATGGTGCTCGCTCTGGGCCGGTGCGGCCACCCAGCAGCCACAGAGCCCCCTGGAGTGAGTCCTGGCATGTTCCCAGGTGAATCTGTAGGATGGTCTGGCATGCCTGCGGCCCCTGCCCAGCTCAGGACTCCGAGACAGGTTCACAACCTGTCCCCGGGCCTCACTCACGCCAGCCGCCAAGCTCTTCAGCATCCCTCAGCCCACAGGAGGCACATAATGGGGCCACGGTCACTCAGCTCCCACACGCCTGGTGCTGTAAGAATGCAGGGTAGATGGTCTTTATTGAGCGTCTACTACATGCTGGACCCTGGGGCATGGGTGGGCACGGCAGCTGCAGGCCCCCCTGGGCAGGGGAGGAGCACGCCGCTTCAGAACCAGGCCGCAGGACGGATGGGCTTGGCCATAAGCTGGGGGTGGACACTGCAGCCTCCATGGCCTCCTGCGTGCAAAGTCAGTGGTGTGGGACCCCACCTGGATGCCCCTGCCGTGGCCTTCAAGTGAGGCCCACCACGGAGCAGCTTCCACGCTGGCTGGGACGGGGTCAGCAGCAGGGAGCTCCAGACCAAAGGAGGGCAGGGGCTGGGGCAGCGGGGGGCGGTGAGGCTTTGGACGCATCCGGGGGCAGGCCAGGCATCTCAGCCCCCACCCGCCTGGTCGACCTGTTCCGGGGCTGTCTCTTCCCTGGACAGAGCTCGGTGTGGTTTTCTCCAGGCTGCTTCTCCCCCTGGACCCTCAGGGTCAGCTTAGAGTGCCTGGCTATGCCCTGGCCGAGACCCTGGCCCATGTGACACAGGAGAGGGCTAGGAGCCTGGCCCCTCACTCTGAGACACAGATGGCATCCTCTCTGAGTTGCCCTTGGGACAGGGAAGCGCCATGTCCCCTGCAGGGCACCAGGCCAGCCAGTGGCCCTTGACACCGAGGCCCCGTATGCAGGCAGCTGGGGGACGTCTCCCTGTCAGGCGGATGCGTGAGTGTTAGCATCGGGGTGCCTGGTTGCCCCAGTGGTGGTGGTGCAGGGTAGTTGGGCGGTCCCAGCATTTTGGGGTTGCTTTCTGTGTATCTCCGAGACCTGTGGAATTCTGGAAGGAGAAACTCCCCAGCAGTGTCCTCAGTGCGCCCCCCCACCCTGCACCCATTGCCCCTGGGAGGGAGATTTCTGTAGAGGCCTCGTCTCTGAACCCCCAACTCACAGGCTCAGGGGCCCAGGATTGGGGGCGTCTTGCAGTCTACACTCCAGATTAGCTCAAACGGTTAAACAAGGCCCTCTCCGCATGTCCTCCCTAATGCAAAGCGGTGGCTTCGCGTGGGTCCCCAAGGGGCCTTGTGAACCCTGGGGGCCCAGCCCCTCCCACCTGGCTGCACCCCTTAGGCGGGAGATCCCATCCTGCAAGTCCCCAGCCCCTCAGCCTCAGCTGCAGCCCAGACGCCAGGGCTCTCGGGGGCGGGGGTGAGGCAGCAGTTCCCTGAGGTCTGGCCTGTGGGGCTGCCCTGCTGTGGTTCCTGCAATTTCCTGGAAGGAGGTCTGGGGCCTGGTGTCCAGTGGGGCCTGTGGGGAGGGGATGGGGGAACTCTGTGGGGAGGGACTGGGGGACTCTGTGGGGAGGAACTGGGGGACTCTGTGGGGAGGGACTGGGGGACTCTGTGGGGAAGGACTGGGGGGCTCTGTGGGGAGGGACTGGGGGGCTCTCTGGGGGGAGACTGGGGGTTCTGTGGGGAGGGACTAGGGGGCTCTCTGGGGAAGGACTGGGAGGTTCTGTGGGGAGGGAGTGGGGGGCTCTCTGGGGAGGGACTGGCAGGTTCTGTGGGGAGGGAGTGGGGGACTCTCTGGGGAGGGACTGGGGGGCTCTGATGTGCTGGGGGTGCACAGGGGAGGCTTTGCCTCTGACCCCCACACCTGCAGTTCCCAGACACACGCAGCAGCCAGGCCCCATCGGGGTCCTCACAATCACAGTCTGCGAGTGCCCAGTACCGAGGGCATCTCTGGATCAGGCCAGGCCCAGATGCTGCCCGGACCCTCCCCCAACAGAGCCTACCGCCACGGTGGGGACCAGTGGCCACTGGGCCCGGTGGGAATCGTTGTGTTGTTGCTTCTGCTCCGCCTGGCACTGAGGTTGGCGACAGGCTGTAATCGGCAGGTGAGAGTTTGTCATCAGACCGTCGCCCCTGTCTACACTGTCCCCTGGTCTGGGCGTCCGTTGTGCGTCTCTGAAGGGCTTGAATTGGTTGTTTAAAGCTGGGTAAATGTCCCCTTGACGTTCTGTTGACACTGTCAATTTGCTGAACAAACTTCCACAGGTAGCACAGGAGGCCAGCCTTGCCCTCGCCTGAGCTAAGGCCCGGGGAGGCAGCTCCTGTGTTGAGTTAGCCTTTTTGTGAGTGTAGCGGCCCGGCAGGATGCACCCGGTTTGAGAAGTGGACTCCTCTGTCCCCCACCACATCCTGAAAGCCCTCAGACGTGGAGGGCAGGACGAAGCCTATGGTCGCCCTCGTGCCGAGATGACAACTGGGCACAGAGGCGGTGGCTCCCAGCCTCCTGCCCTCTTCCCCATACTGGGGTCACCCAGCGTGACTCATGGCCTGAGCCACAGGCACCTGCCTGGGGAGCCACGGCGGGGAGACCCGGCTTTATTAGAGACGCGTTCATGCCTCATCAGGTCCAAGGGAGGAGACTGGCACGTCCCTCACTTTCCCTGAAACAGGTTTCCCCACAGCCCAAGCGGACAGGTTAAGGTGCATTTGCAGACAGATGCCTTAGTAGGAGGCTGGAGCTTTCGGCCCAGAATTTTCCCTGCTGTAGGCCCATGGTCACTGAGCCTGCCCAGGGCCCGAGGAGGTGCCATTGCCCCACCCAAGCCTCAGATGAGTGTCCTGTCCTCAACCCTGTGGGAGGCAGCAGCTCAGGCCCCGACCCTGGCCTGCCCTCTCTGAGGCCCCTGTGGCCGTGGCAGGGCAGGGACCGGGCTTGCCAAGCCGTCAAGTGGGCACAGAGACTATCTGGGAAGGAGGTGGGCGGTGAGAGCTGACTCCCCGCAGCCGGGGGATGGATGAGCCGTGTGCGGCACAGCAGGGCCACGCGGCGGGGCCCCCACAAGTTCCGCCCGGTTTCAGCTGTTGACGAGCGGAAACACAGTTACTGGAAATGAGAGGTTTGGGGGAGCAGCCAGGGCTTGAACACGTGTGGTTTCCCTGACGGCTTTTCAGTAAGAGATGCTGAGTTCAGGCTGGGAGCTCGCTGGTGGGTGGAGGGGGCTGGGCCAGAGTCTGCCCCCTGGGCCTCCACTCTCCATCCTTACAGGGGGACCTGGGTTGGTCCCAGCTCCCGGGGTGCAGCCCCTGCCGGTGGCCCTCCTACTTCCCCTTCAGTGGTCAGAAGGAGGCTGGCTTCATTCCTGTCTGACGAAGGGCCAGGTAGGGAGGCCAGGCGGGACTGAGTGTCCAGGGTCCACGTGGTGGCGGGGCTCAGGCCATGATGAGGTCCTGTCCTGGCAGCCTCCAGAGTCTGGCCCAGCACAGAGCTCTGCAGCTCTCTGGTGGACGGGCCTGGCTGGGCTGTCGGCAGCCCTGGGGCCAGTGGGCACTGGGAATGAAGGTGGAGGCAGGTGGGTGGCTGCAGTCCAGGCCGGCCACCCCCTCCAGACCTTCCCCCTTCCAGGTGTGGGGTGGCGCTGGGTTGACATCTCAGGCTGCGGGCCTCTTTCCCCCATGTGGGCTGTGTGACCCTGGGCCACCGCCACCTCTCTGAGGTCCCTTCCTCCTTAGGAGATGGGAGGCGGCCGGGGCCATGAAGTGTCCCCCAGGGCTCCTGACAGCGCCAGCTGCCGTCCTTGCAGCGACTGTCTCAAGTTGTTGCACTTTCTTTTGAGTTGGCAGCAGAGTTGTGGCAGCCGTGGGACATGTAGCTGGGTCTCAGGCGGCACGTCCAGCTCCCCCGGGGGTGTGTCATCTGTGTCATCCACCCTGGAGCCCCTTCCTGGTGCTGTGGAGGCCCCTCCAGGAAGGTCTCTCCCAGAGGCCAGCCCCAGCGACAGGCTCTGGGGAGACCGTGTGGGATTTGCATGAGGTTGTGATCTATTTGATCCAGGTTATGTGTGGGATTTGGGAGAGGTCCTGCGGGATTGGGTGAGGTAGTGCGAGATATTTGGGCGAGGCCACAAAGCACTGGGCGAGGCTGGGCATTATTCAGTGCCTTGGAGGGACAGAAGTTTTAGAACCTGCCAAGTCCAGCCTAAGAACCCCCAACTTTCCCCACATGGAAAGGTACCCCAGACCGTCCCCGACCTGTGCTAGCAGTCCTGGGACACCCTGGTGTCCCCCACGTTGTGACACTGCAGGCCCCTCCCCCGGGGGGGGCCCTCTTCATGGTCCCCTCCCAGGGCTGCGGGCACCTGCCTGGATCCCACTTCCCAAGTGTGTGGTGCCCCAGGCGCCCGGTGACCGTGCTGGGCCTGGGCAGAGTGAGGCTCTGAGGGGGTGCCAAGGGCACAGTGGGCCTGTATGTGAGCCGGACTGGGCGCTGGGACTGGGCAGGCGAGGAGTGTTCCGAGAGGAGGATTCCTGGGCTCGGAGGCTCCTCTGTGCCTCGTGTGGTCGGAGAGCGGGGAGCCGGCGGGTGTGATGGGGATGGGGTGACCTCTGGGGCCACCACGGAAACCGCCGTCCATCTGTGGCCGGGTCGGGAGGCAGCACAGAGGTGTCCTCTCGGTTTCCCGGGACGGGCGGGAGGAGGCACAGGATGGTGGTGTCTGCCCCTGGGAGGCCAGGAGTGCGCCTCTGGCAGTGTGGGCTTCAGCTTCATCCCTTGTTCACCAGTGCCAATGCCCCGCGGGTGCCGTGGGTGAAGGGGCGTCGGTGCCCTCCTGCTGGGCGGGAGGAAGAAAGGGGAGCGGGAGTCTGGGCCTCTCTCACACAGGGCCCTGCCCCCACCACCCTAGGGTTTTGTGTTTCGGTGGAGCTGTAAGAACGCTTTGTCTGCTCCAGACTTCCCGGTCCTGGAAGATCAGGTGGTCAGGCAGAGCATCCAGACCGTCCGGGTGGGGCTGGGGGTGCGGGGGACACGCACCTTCCTCCTCTTTCCCAGGGAGCTTCTGCCGCTCCTGCGCCACCCTGGGAAGCTGCCCTGCCCTGCCCCGCTCTGGTCCCCATCAGCAGGAGCGGTTCTGAGCTGCCTTCAGACGCAGGTGGTGTGCTGGGCATACCTGCCCCATTTTCTCACCTGTGAAAACGGGCCCATTACACGCCCCCAGGACGGTTGTGGGGTCCCACGAGACAGAGCTTGGAAAGCCCGAGTGTAGGTGAGGCCAGGAGGGGCGTGGGCTCAGCGTCTTCATCCCTGGGCTGGTGTGTGCCGGGCAGATGTCTAGGGGTCCCGCCCCTCCCTGCAGCTTTCTTGACAAGGACGCTGGACGTGGAGCCAGCACCTCCCGGTGACTGCTCCGCTGGCTGTGGGACACACTCCAGAGGAGAACAGGAGGCCCTCCGGGCAGCCCCTTCCCGCCGCCCCCAGCGACAGGATCTGTTCGGAGCAGTGGTGGGAAGTCGCCAGAAGCCTGTCAGGCGCTGGCCCGGAGCGCGGCCTGTGATGCCCGACTTAATTCGTGGAGTGTGGGTTGAGCCTTCCAGCAGCGCTGCTGTGGGCCTGTCCGTTGCCTTCCCTGCCCCTGAGCCATCATGGGGTGCAGGGCTGGACTGGGTCGTCTCGGGAGCAGAGGCCCGGCGTGTCGTGACCATCTGGGCCTCTCCAGCCCAAGAGGCTTTTCCACATGGGTCCCTAGGGGCCGTTGGGGTGACCGGCATCGGGGAGGCCCAGGGCAGGATGCACATGCCTGCTTTTGGGGGGCCCGTGTGGGAAATTCCCGCGGTGGAGCAACGGGTGGGGCTTCAGCCGGCGGTTTTCATACTCCAAACAGCCTGCGGGGCACTTTGGTGACACCTGGCTCCTGGTGTCCTGGAGCCTGTTGGGCTGTGCCTTGGCATTTGGGGGAGGGGCTGGCCACATGCCCCCCAGAGCGGCCACCCCAGCTCTGCCGTCTCCACGGGCCTTCTGTCCGTCAGATGTGGGCAGCCGTTCCCACGTCGGGTGAGGGCGCCTCTGTGGGGCATTGTTTTCCCGGCTGCGGGAAAGGTGACTTCCTGGGAGGACAGGTTCTGTCCCCATCCCGCCTCCCACACAAAGCGTTTCCCTGGAGCCAGAGGAGGAAACCTGGCCTTCCTGCACTTCCTCCTCCAGCACATTTTACACTATCCGAGGATGCAACTGGGGGAAAAGATTTGCAGACAAAAGAGCCGGGGGTGCCGGCAACAGCTGTTTGGGCCGGAAAGCCCGGCCCCGGCTCAGACTCCGGCTGGGTCCCTGCGCTGTGGCGGGCCGGCCACGACCCCCGCCCCACCGGACTCAGCCCCCTGCTGCCTGCTGTCTCAGGAGTGGTGGCTGTTTGGGGCTAGCCCCTTTTCTGGACCCCCATCTCCCTGAAGTCTCCACTGCCCCTTTCCTCCTTCCTGGGGCCCTGGGAGGCAGGGCAGGGCCCCCGCGCAGCTTTCAGCAGCTCCAGCCCAACGGCTGCAGGGGCTGAGGAAGGCCACAGCTCAGGTGGGACTGCAGGTGGTGGCTGGAGGCAGCCATCCCACATTGCCGCCCCCAAACTGGTGGTTTTGTGCCCCAACGGTGAGCAGGCCTGGCAGTGCTGGGCTACTGTGGGTCCCCTCGGCCCCCTCCGTGCCCGCATCCCTTTCTCCTGTCCAAGGTGGGGAAGGAAGCTGGGAGCAGAAAGGGAAGAAAGATCCGGTGGCTGCAGGGCACCTTTCAAAGCTTCCCGGCCACTGCAGAGGCTCCAGCCAGCTGTTTGAACAGGGCTTGGGACATGGTCCTGGCAGGTTTGAGGAACCCGGGGACTTCGTTGCTGTAACTCTTTGTTCTGGGGGATTTGAGGAGGCCAGGGAAGGGGCTGTGAGCAACGAGGTTCCAGCATCTTCCCAAGGCTC
>NW_012102920.1:1841119-1842225 GCF_000951045.1 Mandrillus leucophaeus | reverse complement strand
TTCACCATGTTAGCCAGGATGGTCTCCATCTCCTGACCTCATGATCCACCGGCCTCAGCCTCCCAAAGTGCTGGGATTATAGGCTTGAACCACCGCACCCGGCCATCCCAGCTCATTTCTTAGCAGCCAGTGGCTCCTGGAAGGTGGGTGGTGCCCACTGGGATTTGGGAAACTTGGACTGGCCTACGCCCGAGGGAGGGGCTGAGGTCTCAGGACTCCCCCTGCCCCAGAAGCCTTAGTCCCGGCTGGAGTGAGCTCGCTGGCCTCATGGAAGCCTGCCTCGGGAAGCAGTCACCCCCCTGGGTCTGGCCTTGTCTCCCCATCTCCAGTAGGGGGTCACAGTGTCCCCCCTGGCCAGTCCACATATGGCCCCATTTGCTTGGGCAGGCCGATGGGCGGGCCTGTCTGTGTGGCCCAGGTCACCTGGTGTGGGGCCCACTGTCAGTGGTGTGGGCAGAAGGTGGCCAGCTTTGCTGGGTCTTAGCAGAGTATGGCAGGATCTGGGTCTGGGGAGGGTGTGGGGGTGCCCCACCATGGGAGGAGCAGGCACAGTGGGAGCTCTAGACTCCCCTCTGGGCAGAAAACCCCTTGAGGCTGGGGGCAGGTCCTGCTGGTGAGGGAGGGGTCCCAGGGGCAGGGGCACCCTCAGGCCGGCTGCCTAGCGTTTGGCTCCTGCAGGACGTGGCCACGGGCTCCCTGGGAGCAGCAGCTGTTGGGGGTGTCTGGGGAGGAGAAGACCCCCCTTTATTGCCCTGTGAGGGGCCACACTGCTGCCAGGGAACCCTTGGGCTGCTGTGGCGGGACGATGGGCCGGGATTGGCAGCGAGGCCCAAGGAGGGCAGGTGGGGCTGGACCTGTGACTGCTGGGGAAGAGGTGGGGTGTGTTAAGACGCTGATTTCAGCCCGGTGGCTCCTCCCTTTCCCTTCCCAGGGAGCCGGGTGTGCAGGGCCGTTCCTTCTGCTCTAGGAACTGCGACTCCTGTGCACTGTCCCTGCCCATCCCCCACGCTGTCCCTCCCTGTCCCCCACGCTGTCCCTCCCTGTCCCCCCAATGTCCCTGCCCATCCCCCACGCTGTCCCTCCCTGTCCCCCACGCTGTCCCTCCC
>NW_012102920.1:1837777-1839795 GCF_000951045.1 Mandrillus leucophaeus | reverse complement strand
CCACAGCACCCACCCCCCCAGCTGGCTTGGGTTCAGCTGACCCCGTGCCCCCACCCTTCTGTTCGGCCTGAGCCTGTACCCCCATCCCTGGCCCTGCATGACCATAAACTCCTTGAGGGGAGGAACTGAGTGAATCCTGCCCCCACTGAGTTCCTCTTGCCCCTCCTCCTCATTTTGGGGCGGAGGGAACTGTCATCTGTCCCCTGGGGGCGGCAGATGGCTGCTTAGCTTAGAAAGGAAAACAGCACAATTTAGAATTAGTCCTGGGTGAAAGGTCGAGGCAGCATCTGCCTCCCGCTGCTTTCTGGAGTCGCATTTCTATGGAGCGGGCCTGGCAGGGAGGGTGGGAGCGGCACAGTGGAAATACTGAGGCGGGAACCGAGCAGAGGCGGTGGTGGTGGAGGTGGTGGTGGTGGCACAGCAGGTGCCGGGGCCACTTGGCACCCTCCTCCTGCAGCCCTCCTGGAGCCCCCGCCCGCCGCTTACCTGCGGGGGCCCAGACAGGACAGGTTAGCCCTGCACTGCCAGGCCACTGAGTGTGGGGGATGGGACAGGCAGGTACCAGGTGACCCTAAGAGGGAGGCACAGAACAGGAGTCTGGGGGGCACACCTGGCGTGGGCTGGGTCTCCGCCATGGGAGCCTGAGAGCTGGGTGGCTTGGTGGACAGGGCAGCTGTCTCATCCAGTCGGGGGAGACTGGCGTTGCCTATCTCAAGCCCCCCTTTTTAGCCCCAGAGGGGTCTCCCCACTGCCCCTGACAGGAGGAGATAAGGGGACGGTGGAGGGTGGGGTGCGGGTCACTCATGGAAGCACTGAGGATCCCCGTGGGCGAGGCGGCTGTTGGGTGCCACCTTACTCGGCCAAGCCCTGGCACCCGACTCACGGTTCACACCCGCCCGCCCGCCGGGACAGCATTGAAGACAGAGTGGCCTGGGTACTGGGGGTGTGGCCAGTGCCAGGGCCGTGAGGGGTTTGGTCACAGGCTGGTGGTCCTGGCCATGGCCAAGCTGCTGGCCTGAGGTCCCTCCCACCTTCTCAGGGACGTCTGGGTGCTGTGTGGAGGGCAGGTGTCAGGTGTCTGTAGGCGCTCCAGCTCTGTGGCCAGGTGGGAGAGAGGTGCAGACCGGCGGGGGGCACAGGCTGGAGGCTGCCCACAGCAGCAGCGGGAGACTGTGCCCAAAGCTGCCCCCCACACCTGGCTCAGAACGTTCTCCAGGCTCGGCCGGTTCCCCGCCCCTAGCACATCCTGCAGCACCTCCAGGCCGTGGCTGTGGGGCCGGGGCGGGGGCCTTCCCTGTGGTGTCCGGTGCCCAGGCTGGGAGTGGGGGCGGACAATGGGCCCTCTCAGCCTGCATTCCCCCACGGGAGCCTCCTCAGGCCTCCGGCTGGGGCTCCTGCCCCACCCGCTGGGAGCAGCTGCCGCCACGTCCGACACCTGCTCCCAGCTGCCCTTTGTCCGAGCACCGACGCCTGATTTATGGGGCGTGTTTTCCTCTTGCTGGCCCGGCGTGATACAGCCTCGTTAACTGGGATGCGTTTGGTTGGGCAGATTCTCCCACAGTCCTCCACGTTGGGTGGGGAGTGGGGCTTGGTGTCCGGGCAGAGCGTCGTGGTCTATTTGGGGACAACCTATGTCCGGTGACCTCAGGGCACTTGGCGGGAGACTGCTCTAGGGGCTTGGACCACCACTGTGTCCCCCTGGGGTCACCCCCTGGGCAGCTCATGTGGAGTCCCCTAAAGCTGTGGGGTGGGCCTCCCCTGCTCCTCTCCCCGTCTTGCCCAGCAGGTGAGCTTTTCCCGCTCCTTGGAGCCTGGAGGGCCCGGGAGGCAGGGGACCGGCTTGCATGGGCCAGGCTGAGGAAGCTCCAGCCCCTGCTTTGATGGCCCAGCGCCCTGTGTCCTGCACCCACCCCCTGCCGACTTCGTCAGTGGCTGGGAAAGAAAAAAGGGCCTTTTCTCCAAGCGGGAGCCGTGGCCAACTCCTGCCTGACAATGGAGCATTTATGTGGAGGGAGGGC
>NW_012102920.1:1831946-1834392 GCF_000951045.1 Mandrillus leucophaeus | reverse complement strand
GGGGCACAGGCTGGAGGCTGCCCACAGCAGCAGCGGGAGACTGTGCCCAAAGCTGCCCCCCACACCTGGCTCAGAACGTTCTCCAGGCTCGGCCGGTTCCCCGCCCCTAGCACATCCTGCAGCACCTCCAGGCCGTGGCTGTGGGGCTGGGGCGGGGGCCTTCCCTGTGGTGTCCGGTGCCCAGGCTGGGAGTGGGGGCGGACAATGGGCCCTCTCAGCCTGCATTCCCCCACGGGAGCCTCCTCAGGCCTCCGGCTGGGGCTCCTGCCCCACCCGCTGGGAGCAGCTGCCGCCACGTCCGACACCTGCTCCCAGCTGCCCTTTGTCCGAGCACCGACGCCTGATTTATGGGGCGTGTTTTCCTCTTGCTGGCCCGGCGTGATACAGCCTCGTTAACTGGGATGCGTTTGGTTGGGCAGATTCTCCCACAGTCCTCCACGTTGGGTGGGGAGTGGGGCTTGGTGTCCGGGCAGAGCGTCGTGGTCTATTTGGGGACAACCTATGTCCGGTGACCTCAGGGCACTTGGCGGGAGACTGCTCTAGGGGCTTGGACCACCACTGTGTCCCCCTGGGGTCACCCCCTGGGCAGCTCATGTGGAGTCCCCTAAAGCTGTGGGGTGGGCCTCCCCTGCCCCTCTCCCCGTCTTGCCCAGCAGGTGAGCTTTTCCCGCTCCTTGGAGCCTTGAGGGCCCGGGAGGCAGGGGACCGGCTTGCATGGGCCAGGCTGAGGAAGCTCCAGCCCCTGCTTTGATGGCCCAGCGCCCTGTGTCCTGCACCCACCCCCTGCCGACTTCGTCAGTGGCTGGGAAAGAAAAAAGGGCCTTTTCTCCAAGCGGGAGCCGTGGCCAACTCCTGCCTGACAATGGAGCATTTATGTGGAGGGAGGGCTCCTCCTGAGGCCACAGCCCAGCCCAGCCTGTGGGCTCCACGGGTTCCCAGCGGCAGCTCTGCCTCGGGGACCAGCCAGCCTGTAACTGGATCTGAGTGCAGTGGGAACCACGCCTGCCCTCCCCACAGGTGCCCGGAGAGGCAGGTCTGTCGCTGCAGCCCCGGAGTGACCGGCCACACAGGATGGGGGAGGGGGAGCTTCATTCCAGGGCTGTGCCCGTCACTCACTGGGCTGGTGGGAGCCGGAGCAAGGGCCGAGTGAACTCCCCAGAGCCCCTTCGGAGGGGGTGACACGTGTTTTCTTTTTAAGCCAGTTGGTTTGGGACTTTTAGCTTCTGGCAACAGATGGTCGGCCAGAGTGGCCCTTTTGCGTTCTCTCTGCCCAAGCCGTGGCCACGGGTAAAAGCCTTCAGGGAAGACAGATGTCTCCCGGGCCTTTGGGACAGGGGCGTGGCTGGCTGCTGAGAAACGCACAGGAACCGCGCCCCCAGCCTCCACAAGCCCCTCAGGGTAAGGCCCCCCCCCAGGCCACTGTCACACATATCACAGGTTTGATTGGAGACACTGGAGTGGGAATAAGCGGGAGAGAGGAAGCAAGGACTTGGGGGGCCGGTGGGGGTCCCGTGTGAAGCTGGCAGCTTCAGGGCCGGTCCTGGGGCAGGTGGCCGCCGCAGCCTCCCACCCAGGTAGGCTCTGGAAGGCAGGACGGTTCCCCCTGTACATCCCATCTAGAGGAGGCCACGCCCACCCAGGGCCTGAGCTGTGGGGCCGCTGCCTTCCCAGGCCGCTGGGGCTGCTGGGGGCTGGTGGCATGTTCTGCTTCAGAGGCTTCATTACTGGGAAGAGCGGCGCCCGGCGGGTCCCAGACCTTCCCCCGAAGCGTAAGGCCAGGAGGTGACTGGAGCCAGAGATTTATGACCACAGCAGGTGGCTGGGGGGGCAGGCTCTGCGCCCGTCACCACAGGGAACAGGTGAGACCAGGCCTGGGCGGAGATGCAGGACCGCTCCCCTGGCTCCCCTTGTTCTGTCTGAGCCTGGACTGTGTGTCCAGGGTGAGGAGCGGCCTTTCGCCCACCCTGATGGGGCTGCAGAGACCTGGCAGAGGGGCGTCCTCCTGGCACCTTGGTTTCCCCGGCTGTGATGTGGGTGCTTCTGCTCCCGGCTGATGTGCCTGGATATGTGTTACGAAGACTCAATGTGGAAAGAGAAACGTGTCCAGGGGCTGAGCATGAGCAGGGAATGGGCCGACCTGCATCCCCAGTGTGGTCTCGGCGTTAGGTGTCCCATCAGAAAGGCTTCTTGGCCGGGTGCGGTGGCTCATGCCTGTAATCGCAGCACTTTGGGAGGCCGAGGCGGACGCATCATAAGGTCAAGACATCAAGAGCATCCTGACCAGCATGGAGAAACCTCGTCTCTACTAAAAATACAAAAATTAACTGGGCGTGGCCGGGCGCGGTGGCTCAAGCCTGTAATCCCAGCACTTCGGGAGGCCGAGACGGGCGGATCACGAGGTCAGGAGATCGAGACCATCCTGGCTAACCCGGTGAAACCCCGTCTC
>NW_012102920.1:1815598-1831117 GCF_000951045.1 Mandrillus leucophaeus | reverse complement strand
TTTTTTTTTTTTTTTGAGTCTTGCTCTGTCGCCCAGGCTGGAGTGCAGTGGCGTGATTTCGGCTGGCTACAACTTCTGCCTCCCGGATTCAAGCGATTCTCCTGCCTCAGCCTCATTTAGTGACATTCAGTACATTCCCAAAGTTGTGCAATCACGGCATCTGTCTAGTTCCAGAGCATTTCGTCAGCCCTAAGGGAGCCCTGCTAAGCAGCCATCTCGCCCGTGCCCGGGGTGTGGGGGGAGGCAGCTGTGCCCATGACAGGTGCCCGGTGCTGACTGGTGGGGGCGCTGGGGAAGCAGGTGGGAACTAACTGCCCTGGCACATCTGCCAACAGCTGTGGCGGGGCCTTCGTGGGCCCGCGATGCCAGGACCCCAACCCGTGCCTCAGCACCCCCTGCAAGAACGCCGGGACATGCCACGTGGTGGACCGCGGAGGCATGGCAGACTACGCCTGCAGCTGTCCCCTGGGCTTCTCTGGGCCCCTCTGCCTCACGCCCCTGGACAACGCTTGCCTCACCAACCCCTGCCGTAATGGGGGCACCTGCGACCTGCTCACACTCACGGAGTACAAGTGCCGCTGCCCGCCCGGCTGGTCAGGTGAGGGAGGACCCACAGCCCGAGGGGTGGGCAGACCCAGGCCTGCCACCAGCTGCCCATGCAACTCGAGGTACTTGGCGGGATCCAGGCCTGGGTCTGTGACCCGGAAGTAATTGGGAGCCCCTGACTCAGGGTCCCCGCCCCGCTCCTAGCCCCGGAGTCACCTCGTTTTCAGCTGCTTGCTCTGGCCCAACCCTTGCTGTCCCTGCTTCTGCGAGACAAGGGGAGCCTCTGTGTCCAGGCCGCCCCTGCCCCCTTCCTCCTGCCATGCACTGACCCTCACCTGTTAGGGTGAAGGGTGTCTGGAGGTGTCAGCTCTGGGAGGAGACGGCCTGGGCTCAGGCCTCTTGGGACCTGTGGTCCTTCATCTACCAAAGGTGACCGGTCTCACAGCAGGTCCTGAGGATCAAATGTGATAGCACCTAGGCTGGCACTTCCAGGGGGCCTGAAGGGAGGGAAGGCCTGGCCTCGGGGAGCAGTGAGGCCAGCACAACCCTCTTGTCCCCTTGTCCCCAGGGAAATCATGCCAGCAGGCTGACCCCTGCGCCTCCAACCCCTGTGCCAACGGTGGCCAGTGCCTGCCCTTCGAGGCCTCCTACATCTGCCACTGCCCACCCAGCTTCCACGGCCCCACCTGCCGGCAGGATGTCAACGAGTGTGGCCAGAACCCGGGGCTCTGCCGCCATGGAGGCACCTGCCACAACGAGGTCGGCTCCTACCGCTGCGTCTGCCGCGCCACCCACACCGGGCCCAACTGCGAGCGGCCCTACGTGCCCTGCAGCCCCTCGCCCTGCCAGAACGGGGGCACCTGCCGCCCCACGGGTGACGTCACCCACGAGTGCGCCTGCCTGCCAGGTAGTGCTACCCGCTGGCCGGGGTGCACAAGCCCCTCTCCGGCTGCCAGGCCCGAGGGGCAGGGACGGGGGCACCTGGTGTAGGGGGAGCCCTGGGAGGGCCCATGGCGGGGAGTTGGGAAGGCAGGGTGGCGAGTTCCCCAGACTGCAAGTGGTGGTGTGGCAGGGGTGGCGCGTCTGGAGCGGGGTGTGCACTGGGAAGAGACTTGCACAGGGCCTGGGTGCCAGCCTGTGTCTTTTGAGTTCCTTGGAGCTCACATTCGAACTGTAGGACGCCCTGCCTCCTCCCAGTGCAGGCACCCTGACTTGCGCAACCCCTGGGGTTTCCCCTGCAGTGGGGCTGGGGCTGGAGAGGGTGTGGGAGCTGCGGGTTGCACTATCACTTCCCTGAACCGTGGCCCTTCCTGCTGTCCTGCTGGTCTCCTGTGGGTGGGGGTGACAGGTAGGCACAACCCCCTGCCCGTGCCTCCAGTGGCTCCCCGATCCCTGTGTTGTATGTAGGAGTCTCTCTGCTGTAGTTCTTGTTTGAGTAAATTTTGCAGCAGCTCTAGAAATAAGGAAGAGTTTGAAAAGTTTGAAAACCTCCAGTCTTGGCCAGGCACGGTGGCTCACACCTGTAATCCCAGCACTTTGGGAGGCCGAGGCGGGCGGATCACGAGGTCAGGAGATCCAGACCATCCTGGCTAACACAGTGAAACCCCGTCTCTACTAAAAATACAAAAGAAAAAAAAAATTAGCCGGGTGTGTTGGCACGTACCTGTAATCCCAGCTACTCGGGAGGCTGAGGCAGGAGAATCGCTTGAATCCGGGAGGCAGAGCTTGCAGTGAGCGGAGACCGCGCCACTGCACTCCATGCACTCCAGTCTGGGCGACAGAGCAAGACTTTGTCTCAAAAAAAAAAAAAAGAAAAGAAAAAAGGAAACCTCCAGTCTCAGCTGCACAGAATGGCTGTTAGGTGGGAATGGGGAGAGGGCCTTCAGGCAGGGGTGGGGCCGGGGGGTGCACAGGGTCCTGGCTGACCCACGGGTGACCCAAGGGCTGCTCCACCCCCTTGGAAGCCCCAGGCTGGCCTGGCCTCTGCAAAGGGGAAGCTCCCTGGCTGCCCAGTCAGCTGAGCCCAGCCAACTGCGTGCAGACACCAGACGTGTGCGTTTCCTGCAAGTCACTGGGCGAGCGTGGGGTGGGGACAGGCACTCCCTGGCCGGCTTGGATCTCTGCAGGGTGGGGCGCAGAGTCCTTCTGCTGATGGGGGCTCAGATGCCTTCCTAGCAGCCATGGGACCCTAGCTGCAGTCGCATGGGTTGAGGGGCCAAGCTCTCGGGGGGCTGTGGTTCAGGCTAGGGCAGGTGGGGTGTGTGCAGCCTTGTCCAAGGCCACCTGTGTGCAGAGCTGACTCCCTCCCACCTTGGGCAGGGTGGGTGAGAACCTCCTGGTGAGGCCCAGCAGCAGGGTGCTGGGCCTGCTCAGAGCCACTGCCTGTGCAGGGGCAGCTCAGGGCCCTGGGGAGTGGGCAGGGAGGGACGGGGAGGGGCTGGCGGGGTTTACTTACTTGAGAGTGGGCAGATCTCAGAGACTGGGGGCTGGGCCACCCCTTCGGTGAGGGCTGTGCTCACTGCCTGCTGTGGGGTCTGGCCGTTTCAGGATGAGATAACCATCCAGGGGGCCTCCGCAAATGACTCAGGCCTGCCAGACCCCAGCTTCACGCTCTCCCAGGTGGCCCCTGCACCCAGGCCCCCTGAGGGGCCCTCAGCCGCCTCTGGTGGTCAGGGAGCCCAGGAGACAGCTGTGTGTGGAGTCACGGGGAACAGAGACGCGGGCAGCCCTGAGCTCTGCAGGCCGGGGAGCTGGCTGGGATTTGGAGTCGCACAGCCTGCCTGGCATGTCAGCACTGTCTCCTCTTAGGGTCACTGGCTGAGGCTGCGTTGCAGAGGGGCCAGCTGGGGTCCACGGGGCTCTCACTGGCTTCCCCGTCCTCTTTCCCACCTGTGTTCCTCAGCCAGCACTGTGCAGGGCAGGCCCGGGGTCGCAGGGCCAACCAGGGGCCCCACCTACCTAAGAGCCGGGCTGCAGGGTCCCACACATGAATGGGGACTGGGACTCAGGCTCCAGGCTCTGATTTTTTTTTTTTTTTTTTTTGAGACAGGGTTTGTGCCACTCAGGCTGGAGTATAGTGACGCGCCCTCAGCTCACTGCAGCCTTGACCTCCCAGGCTAAAACGATCCTCCTGCCTCAGTCCCTCAAGTAGCTGGGACCACAGGCGCGCGCCACCATGCTTTGCTGCTTTTTGTACTTTTTTTGTAGAGACAGGGTTTCGCCATGTTGTCCCGGCTGGTCTTGAACGCCTGGGCGCAAGCGGTCGGGCCACTTCAGCCTCCCAAAGTGCTGGGATTCCAGGCGGGAGCCACCGCGCCGGGGCTGGGCTCTGATTTCGGGTGCTCCCCAAGCCGTTTTGCATTTTGGATTTTGGTTGTCTCTGGCCGCCTTCCTTTGCTCCGGTCCAGTGGACGGACGGGGACGGGCAGGGTGGTGGCGGTGGCGCAATGTCTCAGAGGGAGGGGCCGAGCAGGTGGGAGCTCCAAGGGCAAGGGGGGTTCAAAGGCATCTCGGGAGGGCAGCAATTAGTAACCGGCTGCAGGTTTGGCTGTTGCCGAACGCGCCTTTCTGGGTTGATGATTGAACCAGCGGGAGTTGAGTGGATTAATAGCTAACTGGCTGCCCTGGAGGCCTGGGTGGGGCCACGCCTCGGGGGAGGGGGCCCCGGCAGCTTGTGGAGAAGGTGGAGGAGGAGGTGGGCGCCAGAGCTCTGCCCAGGAAGGATGGGCCATCTGAGTCTCTGCAGCGTCCCCAGGGCTGCCGGGGCCCAGCCTGCCCCAACCAGCAGCCTCCCGGCCCCATGTCCCCTGCTGCTCAGAGCCCAGGCCCCAGTGTCAGCCCCCAAAGATGGGGTACATGGCCCCCCTACTGAGACATTGTAGGGAGCTCTGAGCATGCAGGCGGCACCCAGGTGCGGGAGCTGCCGGAAACTCCAAGAGACACAAGGGTTTTTGTGACAGAATCTGGAACCCTGTGTTCCTGAGGCCCTGTTTAGCCAGCCCTGTCCAAAATGATTCTTTAGAGCAGGGCATGTCCCTCTGGGTACTGGAGTGAGGCAGGGGACAGGCACAGATCCCAGGGGCCCCAGGGCAGGGCTGTGGAGGCCAGGCAATTGTGTCCAGAGCAGCGTGTTGGGGGTCCAGGCAGGAGCCGGCTTGGACCTCAGGGAAGAGGCTGACCCAGCACCTCTTGTGGCAGGCTTCACCGGCCAGAACTGCGAGGAAAATATCGACGATTGTCCAGGAAACAACTGCAAGAATGGGGGCGCCTGTGTGGACGGCGTGAATACCTACAACTGCCGCTGCCCGCCAGAGTGGACAGGCGCGTACACGGGCAGCCGCAGGGCGGGGCAGCTGGGGCGGGGCTACTACCCACTTACTGAACTGCACTCACGGGCAGAGTGCGGAGCAGCCAAGACCTGTCCCAGGCCAGGCAGGCTGGGGTTGGCCGAGAAGGACAACATGATGCGGGGCCCCACTCCCTGTGGCCAGGGTCTGACACCCCTCACCTCGGGGGTCAGCACAGACAGGGCCCTGGTTGGTCTGTGTGGGCCGTTTGCAACCTGGCCCCAGGCAGCCCCTGTGCCCAGTGGGGTGTCCTGGCATTGAGGGCCGTCAGCACCCCACTCAGGCCACGCTTCCTGGGCCAGTCACAGTGATGCCCAGAAGAACAGACAGGCTCTGCGCTCGGGAATTACCCTCTGGTGGGGTGATAGGCGCAGGGGCACTCTGATGCAGCCATGTCCACCCCGACGCAGCCATGTCCACAGAGCACAAAGAGGTGGCAAGACTCCCCCATGGTGCTGGGCGTGCAGAGGAAGGAGTGATTGAGGCTGGCGGTGGGTGGAGGAGTCAGCCCAGGAAGGCTTCCTGGAGGGGGTGGCATTGCAGCACTGCATCTTAAGGGACAAGGAACTCAGGGAGTGGCAGCTGCCCGGGGCTGACAGCTCATGTTCCCTGCAGGTCAGTACTGTACCGAGGACGTGGACGAGTGCCAGCTGATGCCAAATGCCTGCCAGAACGGTGGAACCTGCCACAACACCCACGGTGGCTACAACTGCGTGTGTGTCAACGGCTGGACCGGTGAGGACTGCAGCGAGAACATCGATGACTGCGCCAGCGCCGCCTGCTTCCACGGCGCCACCTGCCATGACCGCGTGGCCTCCTTCTACTGCGAGTGTCCCCACGGCCGCACAGGTGAGTGCCCTGAGGTCCAGGTGGGCGCGGTGGGGGCTCACATGGGCCAGGCCTGACCTGTGTGACCTCACCCAGGGACTATGGCCCTCCTGTGCCCAGGATAATCTGAAAGGGCCTTTCTGGTCAGGGAGGCCGGTGGTGGCCGTGAGTCTCCCTGAGTGTCACGGGACCCTCGATGGGGTCATGGCGGGCAGCTCCTCCTGGGGCGCCAGTGGGGATGGACCCCAGTCGTGGGTGGTGCGCCATGGCTGGCCCAGGGGCCGTGCCTGCTGACCACCGCTGCCTGTGCAGGTCTGCTGTGTCACCTCAACGATGCGTGTATCAGTAACCCCTGCAACGAGGGCTCCAACTGCGACACCAACCCTGTCAACGGCAAGGCCATCTGCACCTGCCCCTCGGGGTACACGGGCCCGGCCTGCAGCCAGGACGTGGACGAGTGCTCGCTGGGTAGGTGCTGGCACAGGGGGTGCGTCCGGGTGGGGGTAGCAGCCTGGCCCCAGAGCCGGTGGGAAGTCGTTTCTGGCTTCAGGGGGTGCTCGGTTGGATGGGGGATGGGACCCTGCCAGTCCGACGTGGGGGGTGTGCGGCGAGGTGTTGCAGGGGCCAGAGTGCCTGGAGAAGCCTCTCACCCGTGTGCCCTTGCCAGGTGCCAACCCCTGCGAGCACGCGGGCAAGTGCATCAACACGCTGGGCTCCTTCGAGTGCCAGTGCCTGCAGGGCTACACGGGCCCCCGCTGCGAGATCGACGTCAACGAGTGTGTCTCGAACCCGTGCCAGAACGACGCCACCTGCCTGGACCAGATTGGGGAGTTCCAGTGCATCTGCATGCCCGGTGCGCCCGCCGGGGCCAGGGCGGGAAACTGAGTCGAGGCTGGGCAGCCTTGGAGGGGCAGCCCTGGGAGCATCTGTGGGCCGCTTCCCCTTCCCCAGCCTCTGTGCCTTCTGGGCCCACAGCCTGCACAGGGCATGGGGAAACTGAGGCCAGGCCACAAGGCCAGCAGAGCATGGGGCAGTGCTAGGTAGATGAGGGTGCCGGGCTGGGGGCTACAGGGGGACAGGTGCGCAGAAGGTCCTTGGTGGCTGGGATACTGGGCTCAAGGCAGGGGTTGTGTCCATCCCGAGTCCCCAGCTGTGCCCAGTGGGGCACTGGGGCTGCGCGTGCCCCCCTCACTGTTCCCCCACCCCACAGGCTACGAGGGTGTGCACTGCGAGGTCAACACGGATGAGTGCGCCAGCAGCCCCTGCCTGCACAATGGCCGCTGCCTGGACAAGATCAATGAGTTCCAGTGCGAGTGCCCCACGGGTGAGGGCCGCCCCCGCCCCCTGCCCCTGGGCCGTCTGCACCCCGGCCTCCTGAGGGGTGCCTGGCCGAGGGTTGTGTCCCCTGTCCCTGGGCCGTCTGCACGCCGGCCTCCTGAGGGGTGCCTGGCCAAGGGTTGTGTCCCCTGTCCCTGGGCCGTCTGCACCCCGGCCTCCTGAGGGGTTGTCTGCACCCCGGCCTCCTGAGGGGTCGTCTGCACCCCAGCCTCCTGAGGGGTGCCTGGCCGAGGGTTGTGTCCCCTGCCCCTGGGCTGTCTGCACCCCGGCCTCCTGAGGGGTCGTCTGCACCCCGGCCTCCTGAGGGGTACCTGGCTGTGGGTTGTGTTCAGGTTCCCGGGACAGAGTGTTTTGCCTCATGAGTGGATGGGGGTGTTTTCAGACTTCCCTGAAGGGCAGGGCCCAGTGGGGAGTGGGAGCTTGCCCAGGGGTCATGGTGGAGCCCAGGGCCAGGAGATCCTCCTTGATCTGGGTGCAGCCGCTCCTGCCTGGAGAAAAGGGTGTACCAGGAGCCGTGGTGCCCAGACAGGGAGGAGGCTCCATCCTGGCTTTTTGAGGGCTCGAGGCTGGGAGGGAGGCCAGCCTGCCCCGTCTTGCCACGTCCCCTGCCCAGCGGCACGCCAGCTGCAAGGCCAGGGTGCGCAGAGAACCCCGTGGGGCAGGTTGGCTTGCAGTGGAGATGATGGCCGCCCAGGGCGGACTTGGAGGAACTCGTAGGGGCCTGGGTGAAAGGTGTTTCCATCTGTCCCAGAGCCGGGGGCCGGGGCGCAGAACCCCGGGGGGTGTTGCCGGCCCAAGCCCAGGCTCCCGAGACAGATTAGCCGTCCCAGACACCAGAGCGAGGGGAGCCCCATTCTCCTCCCGGCTCCACTGTAGCCATAGCAACCCAGTCGGTTTGGGAAAAAGGCCCGTTCTGTGGGAGCGAGGGCGTGCGGTGCCGGCGGAGGGCTTTGATCTGGGGGTGGGCGGCGGGAGGGCAGGGAGAGCCTGGGGTTGGCTGAGCCCAGGCTGAGTGTGCCCCGGGGAACCCAGCTGGGAGCTCACTGCTGGGGTCTGGCCGGGGGTCCCTGAAGGCCCATAATGCCGTTGCACGTGACTCCCTCCCCTCCCCGGCCCCAGGCTTCACCGGGCACCTCTGCCAGTATGACGTGGATGAGTGTGCCAGCACCCCCTGCAAGAATGGTGCCAAGTGCCTGGATGGACCCAACACTTACACCTGCGTGTGCACAGAAGGTGCGGGCCGGCGCCCACCAGCGGGAAGGGACAGGGTACAGGGGAGAAGGCGCTCAGGGCAGTGAAGGTGACAAGGTCTTAGACATCTTGGTCTGGGCCACCTGGTCCAGAGACCAAGAGCACAGCTCAGCCCCAGTCCTGGGTGGGTGGGAACGCCCCTCGACAAAAGACACGCCCGGAGCCCTCCTCAGGTGGGCATGGGTGACCCCAGGTCTGGTCATGGGTGTCCTGGGAGCAGCCAGTCCTGATTCTTCCCGTGCCCGCCCCTCCTGCGGTCCAGGGTACACGGGGATGCACTGCGAGGTGGACATTGATGAGTGCGACCCCGACCCCTGCCACTACGGCTCCTGCAAGGACGGCGTCGCCACCTTCACCTGCCTCTGCCGCCCGGGTTACACGGGCCACCACTGCGAGACCAACATCAACGAGTGCTCCAGCCAGCCCTGCCGCCACGGGGGCACCTGCCAGGACCGCGACAACGCCTACCTCTGCTTCTGTCTGAAGGGGACCACAGGTGGCCGGCCAGGCGTGTGGCAGGTGGGTGGCCAGTGGGTAGGGTGGGTCCGGGAACTGACCGCCACGTGCTACCCCTTCAGGACCCAACTGCGAGATCAACCTGGACGACTGTGCCAGCAGCCCCTGCGACTCGGGCACCTGTCTGGACAAGATCGACGGCTACGAGTGTGCCTGTGAGCCGGGCTACACAGGTGAGTGGCCCTGCACATGGGGGCTGACTGGACTGCGCTCACAGATCAAGGTCAGCCACTGCCCCGGGGCTGCTGAGGGGTTGGGTGGGGGCTTTGAGGCTGCCCACCTGGGCAGACTAGTCTGCAGCAGAGACTGCAGCAGGGCCAGGGCTACAGCCACCAGCATGGTGGGTGCCCTCCACCCCCTACCCCTTGTCTCTGGTCAGAGCTGTCCCAGGCCGTGTTGGCACGGTGGCCCAGCAGGCCAAGAGGGAGCGGCCAGCCCTGAGGCCAGGCTTGAGTTCCTTCTTCCTCTGTGACTCACCAGCACCTTTGAGCAGGTCCCTCTGCCTCTCTGGGCCTCAGATTCCCATCAGTCAGGGCCATAGCAGCCCCTGCCGCTGGGCCCCCTGGGAGGATGACTTGAGTGGGCACTGGTGCCCGGGGAGGCTGGCACGTGGCACACTGTGACCTAAGACAGTTTCTGACATCTGGAAGGATGCGTCCAGAAGGGTGATCGCCCTGGCTCAACAGACAGGGAAACCGAGGTTGATGTGGGTGGGACCCCCGGGCTCTGGGCCTTGGAGTCTGACCCACCCCTGCCCGCAGGGAGCATGTGCAACATCAACATCGATGAGTGTGCGGGCAACCCCTGCCACAACGGGGGCACCTGCCAGGACGGCATCAATGGCTTCACCTGCCGCTGCCCCGAGGGCTACCACGACCCCACCTGCCTGTCTGAGGTCAATGAGTGCAACAGCAACCCCTGTGTTCACGGGGCCTGCCGGGACAGCCTCAACGGGTATGCGGCGGGGCCGATCGTGGGGACACATCAGTCCTAAACCCTGGGAGCTCTGCTGCCAGGAGGGTGGCACCTGCACAGAGCTTGAGATGGGCCAGAAAGGGACCTCGGACGGGGCTGGGTGGCAGGGAGCTCCCCTCGGGGTCGCATGTGCCTCTGGGTCCTCAGTCGGTCTGCAGTCCACACCCGGCAGCCCTGCACCCAGCAGCTCTGTGCCACGCGTCCTTGTGTGCTGCATGGTGGGCTCCGGACACGGGTCCACAGTGACCCCTGAAACACGTTTGCATGGTCGCAGCAGCGAGTGTTTCTGATGTCCATGATGGGCCTGGCAGCACTCTGCCTGGATGGGACCATTTAAATCAGCAGGGACCTCATTACCCTCATTTGGCACAGAGGAGGCACTTGCTTTGTTCAGGGCCACACAGCGGGCAAGTGGTGGGGGTCTTTTCACAGCACCCCACTGCCCTACGCTTGGCATGGTCCCCTTGCTAACGAACCAAACCCTGTCGCAGTCTTGGTTATGGGAAGCACTGTAGCCCCCACATTCTTTCTTTATTTTGAGACAGAGCCTCACTCTGTTGTCCAGGCTGGAGTCCAGTGGCATGATCTCAGCTCACTGCAGCCTCCACCCTCCAGGTTCAAGTGATTCCCCTGCCTCAGCCTCCTGAGTAGCTGAGATTATGGGCGTGCGCCACCACACCTGGTTAATTTTTATATTCTTAGTATAGACAGGGTGGGGGAGTTTCGCCACGTTGGCCAGGCTGGTCTCGAACTCCTGGCCTCAAGTGACTCACCCACCCCTGCCTCCCAAAGTGCTGGGATTACAGGTGTGAGCCACTGTGCCTAACCTGCCCCCACTAAAGGACTCTGCGAGTCTGAGTAGATGGGCACCTCGGCCAGCCCATGGGGCACTGCAGACCCAGGAGTGTCCAGGCCCTGGCCGTGCTGCTTGGGCCTCCCTTGACTGCAGTGTGGTCCCCCTTGCAGGTACAAGTGCGACTGTGACCCTGGGTGGAGCGGGACCAACTGTGACATCAACAATAATGAGTGTGAATCCAACCCTTGTGTCAACGGTGGCACCTGCAAAGACATGACCAGTGGCTACGTGTGCACCTGCCGGGAGGGCTTCAGCGGTGAGTGGGCTGTGCATTTCTCAGTGCAGAGGGCTGCCCTCGAGTCTGGGGAGCTGGAGACACAGGATGGGACCCAGGTCCAGCCAGCACCGTGCATGGTGTCTCCCTCCCGTGGCAAAGCCTTAGCTCCAGGCCTCTGGCTCTCGGAGATGAGGAGGGGCCTGGGGTGGGGAGCAGGCCCAGGGCTGCTGTTGTGGGGCCCTCCCAAGGTGCCTGGGGGTGCTGGACATGCTGAGTGCTGTCCCCTTCCCACCAGGTCCCAACTGCCAGACCAACATCAACGAGTGTGCATCCAACCCGTGTCTGAACCAGGGCACGTGTATTGACGACGTTGCGGGGTACAAGTGCAACTGCCTGCTGCCCTACACAGGTGAGGGGTGGGTGGGGCCTGTGCTGGAGAGGGCGGGGTCTGTGCTGAAGGGGGCAGGGCCTATGCTGGAGAGGGCGGGGCCTGTGCTGGAGAGGGTGGGGCCAGGTGTAGGGGCGGCCTGGGAAGCCGTGACTGGCGGGTAAAGTGGTGGCTTTCTTGGGGCTGGACCTGGGCCCTTGGGCTCTGTGCTCCCAGCGCCTACCCTGCTGGGGGCCTCTGGGGGCCGGGCTTCCCCACCCCCGCCAGCCGGGCCTGAGGGATTCCTTTGACGGCGGGCCCTCTTTGTGTGAGGGGAACAAGGAACCCTCTGTTTCGGCTGAGCAGGGAGGGGTAAGTTCCCCCAACTGTCCAGCCCCTGCCGTGAACCCAGCCAAGGGGATCGCAGGAAATGATCTCCTCTAGAAAAGACAAAGAAGTGTCCACAAGCACCGGGGTCCTGGTGCTCCCCAGGAGCAGGCGGAGGGTGCTGCCTCGGGGCCTGGTCAGGCTGGAGGTTCCACGCCTGCGGTTCCCATGACATCCAGCAGCCTGTGGCCAAAACGCTGTTTTCTTTGACCAAAGTTAAGGACCTGGGTTTTCTCTCCCGTGTCAGTCAGTGAGGACCCTCCCTCCACCGCCGGGCGCCCCTGTCCCTTTTGGACACGTCGATCGGGCCGGTGGTAGGAGCGGCGGTGCTGACCCGCTTCCTATCTGCCCGCTTCCTGCTTCCTTTTGCACAATTGTCGGAAACTCTGGCGCAGTTCCTGCCTGCCCAGGTCACCGTGGAAACCAATAGGAAGAGAGGCCCTGGAAAGTCGCCCCAGCAGGCCAGGGAGATAATGGGGGACAGGGAAGATAACGCAGTCCCCACGGTTATAAACAGGAAGCTCAGCCATGGGGTTGTGCAGAAAAGGCCCTCGGCTGTGCACGTGGTTCCCACACAGCCTTTGGCAGACACCCTGCATGGTCCTAGAGGTCCCCAGGCTGTGCCTGATGCCCCCGACACACAGGATGTGCTGAGGGCCTGGGCCTGTCCTCTCCGTCGCAGCCCTTGTTCGTTGGCCTCCCGTGATGGGCGTTTGCTGCTTGTGACACGAAGTCCCAGGGTTAGTTTCAGGCCTCGGTCTCAGGCCAGGGCCTTTCGTCATCACCCGGAGATGAGGGGGCTGGCGTCAGGGGTGGGCCCAGGTGCTTGGAGTGTCATGGAGCCCACCCGGCTGAGGCCGCCTCCGCTGGTGCAGTCCTTGTTCCTGGGCACTCCTGGTGGGGTGAGGCCTAGGCTGTGCCCCGCTGCCAACCGGGAATGAGGGGTGGCTTCTGAGCACATTTGTGCAGCTTGTCTTCAGCGTCCCCCAATCTGTGCTCCACTCCACCCCTGGGTCAGGGTCCTGACATAGCCAGGAGCACTCAGGGGTCTCCGTGCACATTTGCCTCCCGGCGGGACCAGCAGACGGCGCTCTGATGGCAGAAAGACCAGCAGGTGGTGGCCGGGCGGCCTTCATTCGGGAGATCCCTCCGGGTGAGGCCCCTGGGGTCACGTGTGTCTCCTTCCCGCAGGTGCCACGTGTGAGGTGGTGCTGGCCCCGTGTGCCCCCAGCCCCTGCAGAAACGGCGGGGAGTGCAGGGAATCCGAGGACTATGAGAGCTTCTCCTGCGTCTGCCCCACGGGCTGGCAAGGTGAGGCTGGCCCAGGGCCAGCGGGGGCTGGGACGGGAGGTCAGGACGTCTTCGGGACACAGGCAGCTCCCAGGCAGGCTAGATGAGCCTTTGGAGAGGAGCCGGTGGGTGCTGAGGAGGCCCTGGTCAGAGAAGCTCTGGAATCAGGATTTGACCTGGGAGCACCCTTCCCAACTCCAGTTCCTGTGACCTTCTTAGGCCAAAATTAGGGGAGAGAGGATGGTCCTGGGGCCACGGAAGCCCACTCCTGGGGGTCGGGAGAGGCACTATAGGTGGGTGGGCCAGCCTGGGAAGGGCCTGGAGGGCCAGGGGCTGCTGGTGACCAACTGGCCTCCTCCTGCCCCGCAGGGCAGACCTGTGAGGTCGACATCAATGAGTGTGTTGTGAGCCCGTGCCGGCATGGCGCGTCCTGCCAAAACACCCACGGTGGCTACCGCTGCCACTGCCAGGCCGGCTACAGCGGGCGCAACTGCGAGACTGACATCGACGACTGCCGGCCCAGTGAGTGGCCCCGCGGCTCTGGCCGCCTCCAGGAAGCTCTCAGGCCTCAGTTTCCCTGGGCAGGGTTGGTGCGCATGGTGCTGGCCATAAGCGCCCAGGGGAGGCCTGAGTGTGGCTGGGAGGGTTGGGTGGGGTGTGAGGGATGTGCTGAGGGATGGCCAGGGTGGTTCAGGAGGGCCCCAGGGCCGGCTTGTCCCTCCCTGCACTTTGCAGGAGAGTCACGATAGGCCCTCCCGCGGCTCTTTGCTGAGCTGAGGATGGCTTGAGCCCGGCCTGCACTCCCGCCGGGCTCGTCAGGCCCCACTGCAGGCCAGCGTGCTCAGGCCTCCCCGGCCCTGCTTCACGGAGGTTGAGGTTGGCAGAAGCCGGGGGTCTTGCTGGCATCACCTGGCAGGCAGAGGCAAGAACTGTCACTCCTCCCCTGCTTGGTCTGTGAAACCTGCAAAGCTGTCCCCTGCCCTGGGACTTGAGGACAGGAGCAGGTGGGGAGAGAGAGACCCCAAGCACAGGAGATGGATGTGATGCAGCCTGTGGGTGCTGGGGCTCCCCACTGGACACCTTTGTCCCAGGGCGGCTCGCTGCAGCCCTGGCAATGAAAGGCTGGGCTGTCCGCAGCCTTCCCAGCCCCCTCCCGCAAGTGTGGGTTTGTGTCTGCCCCTCACACACCCTTCCGTCCCCTCCCAGACCCGTGTCACAACGGCGGCTCCTGCACAGACGGCGTCAACACGGCCTTCTGCGACTGCCTGCCCGGCTTCCAGGGCACTTTCTGTGAGGAGGACATCAATGAGTGTGCCAGTGACCCCTGCCGCAACGGGGCCAACTGCACGGACTGCGTGGACAGCTACACGTGCACCTGTCCCGCGGGCTTCAGCGGGATCCACTGTGAGAAAAACACGCCCGACTGCACAGAGAGGTGCGCGGGGCTCGAGTGAGGCCATGGGGGGAACGGGCAGTGTGGGCCACACGCAGTAGCTGGCAGCCTGACACACCACGCAGGCGTCTGCCCAGGCCTGCTGGGCACTTAGCACTGGCTGCAGCCGGGCACACCATGCAGGCGTCCACCTAGGCCTGCTGGGCACTTAGTGCTGGCTGCATTGAGTCCAGACATTGTTCATTGTACCAACGTGTCCCTCCTGAGAGGGCCACTGTGACCTCCTGCTGCGTCCCACACCAGGAACACCAGTAGTCTGTCCTGAAGAACTGGTGCGCCTCCTTCTATTAGACAACGAGAACTCTGTCACTCTTGTTTCCTTTTTGCCGTGGTTGCCAGGAAGCTCATTTGGTAAACGTCAGTCTCATCCCTGATTTCTGACGTTAATTACCTCCCATGTTACCGGGACAGGTTCTGGTTTCTCCCTCGTTCTTACTTTAACCACCCTGTGCCCGTGCGTTTGGTAAAGCCACTCTCGACCTGACTTATAAAGAAGGCAGGAAAGGGAGGTGTGACATGGCGTGAGAGCCGGGCCCCGGGCTCTCACTGGCTTCCCTGGATCAGCCAGGCTGCCCTGGGCCTGTTCTGGCCATCAGGCCCCTTAGGGCTGAGCGGAAGGGGAGGTGCTGGCGAGGTAGTGTCTGCTGGAGCGGGGACCACCAATGCCCTCCTCTCAGCCCCTGCCTGTCCACCCCCCTGCAGCTCCTGCTTCAATGGTGGCACCTGCGTGGACGGAATCAACTCGTTCACCTGCCTGTGTCCACCTGGCTTCACGGGCAGCTATTGCCAGCACGATGTCAACGAGTGTGACTCACAACCCTGCCTGCATGGCGGCACCTGTCAGGACGGCTGCGGCTCCTACAGGTGCACCTGCCCCCAGGGCTACACCGGCCCCAACTGCCAGGTGAGTGCGCCGGCCACAGAGGTGCCCGAGGGAGGGGCTCTGGGTGGGTGCCTGCCTGCAGGGGGCGGGAATGGTCACCCCCAGGTCCCACCGTGTCGGCTCAGGGTCACCCCTACACTCCTGGGCAGAGGGCTTCGGGGGTCTGAGCGGCCAGTGAAGGAATCTGATGCGGGAGCAGCAGGCATCTTCATTTCAGTCTGGGTTTCTGGAGCCAGGGCAGGAGCTCAGGAATTGGGGGGATTGAG
>NW_012102920.1:1813265-1815548 GCF_000951045.1 Mandrillus leucophaeus | reverse complement strand
AGCCACTCTCGACCTGACTTATAAAGAAGGCAGGAAAGGGAGGTGTGACATGGCGTGAGAGCCGGGCCCCGGGCTCTCACTGGCTTCCCTGGATCAGCCAGGCTGCCCTGGGCCTGTTCTGGCCATCAGGCCCCTTAGGGCTGAGCGGAAGGGGAGGTGCTGGCGAGGTAGTGTCTGCTGGAGCGGGGACCACCAATGCCCTCCTCTCAGCCCCTGCCTGTCCACCCCCCTGCAGCTCCTGCTTCAATGGTGGCACCTGCGTGGACGGAATCAACTCGTTCACCTGCCTGTGTCCACCTGGCTTCACGGGCAGCTATTGCCAGCACGATGTCAACGAGTGTGACTCACAACCCTGCCTGCATGGCGGCACCTGTCAGGACGGCTGCGGCTCCTACAGGTGCACCTGCCCCCAGGGCTACACCGGCCCCAACTGCCAGGTGAGTGCGCCGGCCACAGAGGTGCCCGAGGGAGGGGCTCTGGGTGGGTGCCTGCCTGCAGGGGGCAGGAATGGTCACCCCCAGGTCCCACCGTGTCGGCTCAGGGTCACCCCTACACTCCTGGGCAGAGGGCTTCGGGGGTCTGAGCGGCCAGTGAAGGAATCTGATGCGGGAGCAGCAGGCATCTTCATTTCAGTCTGGGTTTCTGGAGCCAGGGCAGGAGCTCAGGAATTGGGGGGATTGAGGAAAGACGTTCCTTCTAGCAAAGGCCGAGGGTGGTCTGGACCTGCTGAGGGCCCTGAGGGAGGCCCAGCCCAGGCTGTTTTCCATGTGGGGGCGGTGGGGAGTCCAGGGACGGCAGTTTCCACTTCTGTAGAATGGGTTGAGGCCCGGGTTGGAGTAGGCCCCTTGGTGGATGTGCGTTCTGAGCTACTGGGGAAATGGCCGGGGGATGGGCACATGGCTGACCCCAGCCTGTCCCCAGAACCTCGTGCACTGGTGTGACTCCTCGCCCTGCAAGAATGGTGGCAAATGCTGGCAGACCCACACCCAGTACCGCTGCGAGTGCCCCAGTGGCTGGACTGGCCTTTACTGTGATGTGCCCAGCGTGTCCTGTGAGGTGGCTGCGCAGCGACAAGGTAACCCGCTGTGCCCACCCAGCTCGGGTCCCAGCCCGCCAAGGTCCTCCGTGGGCCTGGGCCTCACCTGTCCCCCACCTCAACCCCCACAGGCGTTGATGTTGCCCGGCTGTGCCAGCATGGAGGGCTCTGTGTGGATGCGGGCAACACGCACCACTGCCGTTGCCAGGCAGGCTACACGGGCAGCTACTGTGAGGACCTGGTGGACGAGTGCTCACCCAGCCCCTGCCAGAACGGGGCCACCTGCACAGACTACCTGGGCGGCTACTCCTGCAAGGTGGGGGCCCATCCTAGGGTGAGGGTTGTGGCCGACACGAGTGTTGCCACACACTGGGCCCTGACTGGGAGCTGGCACAGTGGAGAAAACTGAAGCTGATAGGCCCATGCACCGTTCAGTCTCATTAGGGGAGGGCTGGGGTAATCAGGGTAGACCACCTGGAAGAGGCGGCCTGTGGAGAGCCCGAAGGAGGGTGAATATTGCTGAGAAGTGGGATGGGGTTTTCCTTCCTCTAGATTGTGTCTGGGCTTGGCCAACACCTACCCTGAGACCCTCACCTCTATCCTACGGGACGGAGTCCACCCACCCCCAACAGGCAGTGACTCCGGTCACCGAGGCCCCGCCAGGGTCTGTTGGGCTGGGTCTCCCTCCAGGTCTGACAGGAGCGAGGGGCCTGTGGCTTCGCTGGACCTGAGGGCAGCTCACGTGGCCCTGTCAGCCCTCACGGTGGGGTGGGGGAACGCTGCATCCTGGCACCAACTGAGCCGCAGGGCCCCTCGTTCTGTTGCCTGCACAGTGCGTGGCCGGCTACCACGGGGTGAACTGCTCTGAGGAGATTGACGAGTGCCTGTCCCACCCCTGCCAGAACGGGGGCACCTGCCTTGACCTCCCCAACACCTACAAGTGCTCCTGCCCACGGGGCACACAGGGTAAGGGCCACCGCACGGAGGGCTGGTATCGGGCATCCATGGCCAGGGCAGGGGTAGGGCAGGCACCCCGTGATCGGCCCGAGGCATCCAGGAACCAGCCAGAAACTCCCAGTTTCCCACGTGAGGCCAAGGCCAACGCAGAGCTGCCCGGGGAAAGGGCCTAGAGTGGGGGGCCCAGTGGGAAGGGCGTCTCCACGGCACCCTCTGCACCTGGCTCACCCGAGCGTCCGTGCAGCCCCAGACCTGAGCGCTTGTTGTCTGGGACGGACACGCGGCACGGC
>NW_012102920.1:1790509-1810775 GCF_000951045.1 Mandrillus leucophaeus | reverse complement strand
AGAGGACCTGGGACCTCAGGGCCCGCATAGGCAAGGAGCAGAGGCAGCATTCCAGCTCAGGGCCCTGACCCCAGAGCCACACCCTTCCCCTGGGCAGGCGGCGCTCCTGTGCCCAGTAGGTGATTTTGAGATTGAGCTGTGCCCTAGGCACTGGGTACAGCCCTGATTAAAACTCAGCCCTCTGCCAGCTGAGGAGGGTCACGCCTGTAATCCCAGCACTTTGGAATGCTGAGGCAGGAGGAGCCCTTGAGCCTAAGAGTTCGAGACCAGCCTGGGCAACATAGGGAGACCTTGTCTCTGTTTTTTTTTTTTTTTAAATGTATTGGCCCGGCGCGGTGGCTCACGCCTGTAATCCCAGCACTTCGGGAGGCCAAGGTGGGCGGATCATGAGGTCAGGAGATCAAGACCATCTTGGCTAACACAGTGAAACCCCGTCTCTACTAAAAATAAAAAAATTAGCTGGGCATGGTGGCAGGCAACTGTAGTCCCAGCTACTCGGGAGGCTGAGGCAGGAGAATGGCGGGAACCCGGGAGGCGGAGCTTGCAGTGAGCCGAGATGGCACCACTGCACTCCAAGCCTGGGCGACAGGGCAAGACTCCGTCTCAAAAAAAAAAAAAATGTATTAAAAGAAATGAAAAACAAAAAACTCAGCTCTCCAGGCGCTCCCACAGGGCTGAACAGACCCACCCCCAGACAAGAATGCCATTTGGTCATGGCATCTGCCTGGCTTAGGCTGGAGAGGAGGCAGGTGGAGGTCCTGGGAGGGGGCATTGCTGGGCCTTGCAGATGGAGGAGGAGCTGGTGGGGGGAGGGGTGGTCCATGGTGGGAGAACACAGGCAGGGGCAGCCTGAGTACAGGGGGCACCCCACGAGGCTCCTGCCCATGCCTACTCGATCTGGGGCAGCTGGACGCAGGAGCCAGATTGCTTATGCTCTTGGTGTGCCTGACCCTGGTGGGTTTGCCCGTCAGTTCTGCTGGCTTGGAACAGCCCCGGAAGTCAGAAGCATCATCTCACAGGCTGGTTGGGATCCTGATCATGGGAACCCAGCCCTGGGGAGCAGGAGTCCCAGCAGGGAGCAGAGCTCACCCGCAGCCAGCATCACCACACAGCCCACCCCCACCGCACAACTGCGCCCACCCCCACCGCACACCTGCGCTTCCCACGGGACCTGGGGATGACTCCTAGGGCAGAACTGGGCTCCTGGCACGTTCTCTGTTCCGATATGAGGAAATGTGTTTGTGGCACCAGCAGCAGCCAGAGAGGGTGGCAGGACAGGCCAGGGAGAGCGCATTGGCAGTTATCTGGGATGAGCCGTGATCAGTACTGGCCGGAGTCTGGGGGCTGCAGGGCACCAGTCCCCTGCAGGGTAGCTGCTGTCAGATCAGACCTGGTTTCCCGCCGCCCCAGGCTGCCTCGCCACGTCCTGACTGTGGCGTCATGAGCCGCGGTATCCCTGGGGCAGCGTCCCCGGCTGGTGGGTGGAGGAGGAGGAAGCCTCGGGCCCCAGCCCCTGTCTGGTTATCCCCCCAGCTCCATCGTCTACCTGGAGATTGACAACCGGCAGTGTGTGCAGGCCTCCTCGCAGTGCTTCCAGAGCGCCACCGACGTGGCCGCCTTCCTGGGGGCGCTCGCCTCGCTGGGCAGCCTCAACATCCCCTACAAGATCGAGGCCGTGCAGAGTGAGTGTGGCTCCTTCTCTGTTCCCCAGCCCAGCATCGGCGGGAACAGGCTCTACCTCCAGGAGATGCCATCCCCTTGTGCCCCAGACACGCTGGTTGGTTGTGCCAGTTGCCACCCACGGGTGTGCGCGTCACTATCCGAGTTGGGGTAGGGCTTTTCTGGAATTTTCTGAATGGCACTCCCTCCCCACCTGTGGCGGTGACAGCTGCTGGTGGAGCCACCCGGGAACGAGTCCAGTCACAGGAAAATGGGTGCCTGCTTCTCTCCCCACCCCTTCCCCCTGAATTTTCTTTGTTGGGTATTATTTCAAAATCATTACGGCTTTTTTTAAAGAAAAAAAAGAGAGAGAGAGAAGAATTGATCGGTGTCATGTGAAGTGTTGAAGTTTGTATCTTGAAAATCCCTCTAAATCCTTTGTCTTAACAGCTCAATGCAAGTGCAGCGATTTGAAGTTGACTAATCCTCCTCCCTTAAAGGAGAAAAAAGTAAAAGCCGTCTCCTGATAGAGTCGGCTGGTGCAGGAGAGAATTTAGCGATAGTTTGCAATTCTGATTAATCGCGTAGAAAATGACCTTATTTTGGGGGGCGGGATGGAGGAGAGTGGGTGAGGAGGCGCCTGGCCGCGGAGCCAGTCCGCTGCCCCCCGGCCACCAGCCTGCTGCGTAGCTGCCGCCTGATGTCCCAGCGCCTGCCCCTGGCCCCTGTGCCCGCAGGTGAGACCGTGGAGCCGCCCCCGCCGGCGCAGCTGCACTTCATGTACGTGGCGGCGGCCGCCTTTGTGCTCCTGTTCTTCGTGGGCTGTGGGGTGCTGCTGTCCCGCAAGCGCCGGCGGCAGCATGGCCAACTCTGGTTCCCTGAGGGCTTCAAGGTGTCTGAGGCCAGCAAGAAGAAGCGGCGGGAGCCCCTCGGCGAGGACTCTGTGGGCCTCAAGTGAGCGGACGCTGCCCCTGCTTCTGGGGCCCCGGGGGGAGGTGGGACCTGGCCGAGCATCCTCACGGGGGGTCTGCCCCTCCTGATGCAGGGCCCACTTCCCACGCCAGGCCTGGGCTAGGGGCCTCTGGGGGCTTCCTAGGGAGCTTGCTCAGCCTCACTTCTCGAACCCTCACCCCCAGGCCCCTGAAGAATGCCTCAGATGGTGCCCTCATGGACGACAACCAGAATGAGTGGGGGGACGAGGACCTGGAGACCAAGAAGTTCCGGGTGAGTCGCAAGGCTCCCGGGCTCCCGGGCTCCTGGGCACCTGCCACCGGGCTGCCCTGACACACCTCTGCTCACTCCTCCTACGTAGTTCGAGGAGCCCGTGGTTCTGCCTGACCTGGACGACCAGACAGACCACCGGCAGTGGACTCAGCAGCACCTGGATGCCGCTGACCTGCGCATGTCTGCCATGGCCCCCACGCCGCCCCAGGGTGAGGTTGACGCCGACTGCATGGACGTCAATGTCCGCGGGCCTGGTAAGGGTGCCAGCAGCCAGGGCTTCCCTAGCTCCGTGGCCCACCTGCCTCTCTCCCCTAAGCCCCGAGGCTGGGGTACGGTTGATACTCTGGAAACTTAGAGTTGGGGGTGAGAGGTTTCATCCTTGGGGTATTTCCCGTTCAGAGTGGATGGGGGGTCCTGGAGTCCTCCTGTTCTTCCATCAACCCTCTCCTGGGGCGATGCCACATGGTCACTATGTCCCTGTAAATTACTCTCTTCTGAAACCTCCTTCTTGAGATATGGAAAGCGTAGATTTTCTTTTTTTTTTTTTTCTTTTTTTGAGACAGAGTCTTGCTCTGTCACCCAGGCTAGAGTGCAGCGGCATGATCTCAGCTCCCCGCAGCCTCCACCTCTTGGGTTCAAGCAATTCTCCTGCCTCAGCCTCCCAAGTAGCTGGGATTACAGGCACCCACCACCACGCCCAGCTACTTTTTGTATTTTTAGTAGAGACGGGGTTTCACCACGTTGGCCAGGCTGGTCTCGAACTCCTGATCTCAGGGGATCCGCCTGCCTCAGCCTCCCACAGTGCTGCAGCTATAGCGTGAGCCACTGCGCCCAGCCAAAGCGTTGATTTTCTAACTGCATGTTTCTGGTGTCATCTTTTTCCTGGGTGGATTTTGGGTGCCTGGTCTTGGGCAGGTCAGGAAGCAGTTGCCCGTCAGGAGTTGACTGCTGGACTCAGCTCTGTCCACTGAGCAGCCCAGGCGGACTTCAGCTGCCCCTTGGTGGCTGTGTGGTGCATCTACACTGTGGCCCATTGAGCTCAGGGCTGCTGCCCCCCTCCCCCTGGGCTGCAGCTGGGGACCAGCCCTCCAGACTGAGCATCCGTCTCTGCCCCTGCAGACGGCTTCACCCCCCTCATGATCGCCTCCTGCAGTGGGGGCGGCCTGGAGACGGGCAACAGCGAGGAGGAGGAGGACGCGCCGGCCGTCATCTCCGACTTCATCTACCAGGGCGCCAGCCTGCACAACCAGACCGACCGCACGGGCGAGACCGCCTTACACCTGGCTGCCCGCTACTCACGCTCTGATGCCGCCAAGCGCCTGCTGGAGGCCAGCGCAGACGCCAACATCCAGGACAACATGGGCCGCACCCCGCTGCACGCAGCTGTGTCTGCCGACGCACAAGGTGTCTTCCAGGTAGGCAGCAGCTGCCTGTGTGCCCACCTGCCCTCCTCAGGGCACCGGGTGGTCCGGGACAGTGGCCAGGCTTACGTAGCCATGGGAGCCTGACCCCGAGCACAGCTGAGTCCAGGACAGCTGGTGCCTCCACCCAGGACCTTTGCAGTCAGCGAGGTGCGACGGGAGGGGGCGGGGTCAGGCGCATCTGTGTTCTCCAGGGGAGCCAGGCAGAGGCGGGTCTGGCAGGAGGCCTGGGGGACCTGCTGAGTGAGGCAGCGCCTGCCCACCCCCCGCAAGACAGGCTCCATCAGGGTTGTGGGCCTTGCTCAAGATCCAGGTCCCACCGCTGCAGCCCCTCGCGGCCCCACCCCTCCCCCAACCCTGGCTGCCGGCGTAGCCTGTGGCAGTGAGAAGAAGGGTTTAGAGGCTGCTGCTTGGTGCCTGCAGACCTAGGGTTCAGCTTGCCAGTGAGCTCGTGGCAAGAAATGGATTTACGGATTTGGATGCCTGGGTCTCCGGGGAATGTCCCTGGCAGGGACTGCCTTTGCAGTCACCCCTGCTGTGAGTCCCCAGGCTCCAGGCAGCCCTAGAGCAGGTTCAGATGGGCACAGCCCAGGAGAGTTACCACAGAGCTTCTCGTTTCATGATTTCTTAGCTCAGACACGTCATCATTCTGCAGAAATAAATGTAGGTGAGCGGAAGGAGCATCGAAGGGAGCCCCGTGTGGGTTTGCTGTGTGCCTCTCTCAGCCGCCTTCTTTGCACAGATGTGGAAGTTCCCAGGTGCTTTGCAGGAATCAGGCCAGTGCTGCATGGCACTTGGCCCCTGCCTTTTGCACCCGCCAGGGAGCAGGGGCCATCCTTCCTGCCAGAGGCCAAGGCCAGGCTGCATTACAAGGGCTGCCTACTACCGCTCTCGGGGCAGAGCTGGACACTGTAGCTCAGCGGTTCTGTGACGGCTGTAGGTCTGTGAGCCCGGCTTCCCGAGTGCCAGCTGTGACCCCCGTTGGGGGCAAGGGCTTGACTTCTCTGTTTTGTAGGTGGTCATGGCAGCTAGGACCACTGTGAGGATTAAATGAGGTCACACGTGGTCACGATGGACCCCACTGTCACCAAGGGGCCTATGTGTGGGCAGCACAGCCCCTACCCCCATCCCGGCCCCTCTTCGGGGCAGCCCCGTGGTATTTCATCTTGCCCGGCCGTGCAGATCTCAGGAAGGTCTCTGTGTCCGGAAGGCAGTGGGGCCTCCCGTCCAGGCATTCGTTCTGGGCAGGAAGCATCAGTGCACGTCTGCCCAGCACCCACCTGAGCCTCTCCCGGTTGCCCAGATCCTGATCCGGAACCGAGCCACGGACCTGGATGCCCGCATGCACGATGGCACGACGCCGCTGATCCTGGCTGCCCGCCTGGCTGTGGAGGGCATGCTGGAGGACCTCATCAACTCGCACGCCGACGTCAATGCTGTGGACGACCTGGGTGAGCCCACGGGGGCAGGGCTGCGCTGTCGTGGGGCGGGGCTGCCATAGGGACGGGTGGGGCCGGGCTGCCTCCAGCTGGTCTCCAGCCCCGTCTGCCTCTTTCACACAGGCAAGTCCGCCCTGCACTGGGCCGCTGCTGTGAACAACGTGGACGCCGCGGTCGTGCTCCTGAAGAACGGGGCCAATAAAGACATGCAGAACAACAAGGTGAGCGCGAGGCCGGGACGCGACGGGAGACGCGGGGCTGAATCCACAGAGAAGTGAGGGCCGAACCCACGGGGTGCAGGGACGCAAGGGCCTTACCCACCGGGTCTCAAGGGTCCCTGGGCCCGCATGCAGGCCCCACCTGCACAGTGCTGGGCACCTCGTTAGTGCTCCTCCTCTCCTTCAGCCTCGGTTTACGGAGCCTTCCCAAGCACAGGTCCAGCTGTCGGGACACGGCGGCTCACCCCACAGACCCGGCCCTGCCCTCCTGGGCGGCAGTCATGGTGGGGCCCACAGCCTGGCGTGGGGAATGCTGCTGCCGCCGCTGCTCTGTCACTGTCACCTGGACCTCGCCTTCTGTCCCCAGCTGTCACCAGGTGGGGGTGGGGATGGGAATGTGGTGGCCCAGGTGGTGCAGATTGAGCCAGAACATGTGTGGCGCAGGGCGTGGCCTCTTGGTGTGAATGCGAGCAGCTCTTTATCCAAGGGGAGCTGCCCCCAGCGCTCATCCTGGCGCTGCAGCTCCTGGGTGAGCTGCTGACCTCAACGCTGTCGGGTTCCCCTGAGTGCTCAGGGCACAGGTGCAGACACACCCACCTCCCTGCCGCTCGAACCCCCACCCCCACCCCCAACTCCTGCCGCCCCCTTGGCGTGTCAGGCTAAGGCGTCCCTCGTGGGCGAGGGCACACAGCGGGCCTGGGCACCAGGGCATGTTGGCCCAGGCGCTTCCCAGTTTGTGGTGGCATGGCCTCATAGAGACTGGGCCCCAGAGGGCATCGAGGCTTGGGAAGCCCCTTCCCACTCCTACACAGCAGCCTCACCCAGACCTGTGATGTGTCAACCACACAGAGGAGACGCCGGGAAGGAGCTTGGTGGCCACCAGTGTGGCTTGGTGGCCGACTGTATGACGAGCTCCCTCTCTGGTGCCCTCACCGGTGCCTCTGAACCGCTCCAGTAATGTCCTTTTGTGCCTTGTTGGGGGCAGGGAAGAGGGCCTGCAGTTGGTTAGATTTTCAGTGGAGTCTGTGACCCCCGCGTAGAGGTGGAGCCCTGCCGATCTGGGATAGAGGACTGCACAGACCGCCCCTCTGGGTGGGTTTCAGAAGTCTTAACATTTAACAGGAATCAGGCTAGGTGGTTGCAGGATGCTGGGGCGGGGTCCTGAGGAGCAGCCTGCCTCCCCGCACCCCATGGAGGAGATCGTACTGCTGCTCCCTCTGGTGATGGAGCCTTGGGGAGGGTCCCCACGCCAGGCCTGGCCCCCCTCACCAGCCCCCACCCTCGTCCCCCAGGAGGAGACACCCCTGTTTCTGGCCGCCCGGGAGGGCAGCTATGAGACCGCCAAGGTGCTGCTGGACCACTTTGCCAACCGGGACATCACGGACCATATGGATCGCCTGCCGCGTGACATTGCACAGGAGCGCATGCACCACGACATCGTGAGGCTACTGGACGAGTACAACCTGGTGCGCAGCCCGCAGCTGCACGGAGCCCCACTGGGGGGCACGCCCACCCTGTCACCCCCGCTCTGCTCACCCAACGGCTACCTGGGCAGCCTCAAGCCCGGCGTGCAGGGTAAGAAGGTCCGCAAGCCCAGCAGCAAAGGCCTGGCCTGTGGGAGCAAGGAGGCCAAGGACCTCAAGACGCGGAGGAAGAAGTCCCAGGACGGCAAGGGCTGCCTGCTGGACAGCTCCGGCATGCTCTCACCCGTGGACTCCCTGGAGTCGCCCCATGGCTACCTGTCGGACGTGGCCTCGCCACCACTGCTGCCCTCTCCGTTCCAGCAGTCTCCGTCCGTGCCCCTCAACCACCTGCCCGGTATGCCCGACACCCACCTGGGCATCGGGCATCTGAACGTGGCGGCCAAGCCAGAGATGGCGGCACTGGGTGGGGGCGGCCGGCTGGCCTTTGAGGCCGGCCCCCCGCGTCTCTCCCACCTGCCCGTGGCCTCCGGCACCAGCACGGTCCTGGGCTGCAGCAGCGGAGGAGCCATGAATTTCACCGTGGGCGGGTCCACCAGTTTGAATGGTCAGTGCGAGTGGCTGTCCCGGCTGCAGAGCGGCATGGTGCCGAACCAATACAACCCTCTGCGGGGGAGCGTGGCACCAGGCCCCCTGAGCACGCAGGCCCCCTCCCTGCAGCATGGCATGGTGGGCCCGCTGCACAGTAGCCTTGCTGCCAGCGCCCTGTCCCAGATGATGAGCTACCAGGGCCTGCCCAGCACCCGGCTGGCCACCCAGCCTCACCTGGTGCAGACCCAGCAGGTGCAGCCGCAAAACTTACAGATGCAGCAGCAGAACCTGCAGCCACCAAACATCCAGCAGCAGCCAAACCTGCAGCCGCCACCGCCACCGCCACAGCCGCACCTTGGCGTGAGCTCAGCAGCCAGCAGCCACCTGGGGCGGAGTTTCCTGGGCGGAGAGCCGAGCCAGGCAGACGTGCAGCCACTGGGCCCCAGCAGCCTGGCAGTGCACACCATTCTGCCCCAGGAGAGCCCCGCTCTGCCCACGTCACTGCCGTCCTCGCTGGTCCCACCCGTGACCGCGGCCCAGTTCCTGACGCCCCCCTCACAGCACAGCTACTCCTCCTCGCCTGTGGACAACACCCCCAGCCACCAACTGCAGGTGCCTGAGCACCCCTTCCTCACCCCGTCCCCCGAGTCCCCTGACCAGTGGTCCAGCTCGTCCCCACATTCCAACGTCTCCGACTGGTCCGAGGGCGTCTCCAGCCCGCCCACCAGCATGCAGTCCCAGATCGCCCGCATTCCGGAGGCCTTCAAGTAAACAGCGCGCCCCACGGGACCCCGGCTTCCTTTCCCAAGCCCTGCGGGCGTCTGTACGCGATCTGTGGACGCCGGGGCCGACCAAAGGAGCCTTTTTTAAAAACGCATGTTTTTATACAAAATAAGAACAAGGATTTTAATTTTTTTTTTTAGTATTTATTTATGTACTTTTATTTTACACGAAACACTGCCTTTTTATTTATATGTACTGTTTCATCTGGCTCCAGGTAGAAACTTTTATCTGTTACAAGAAAACAAGCAAGTTCTGAGAACCAGGGTTTTCCTACCCAGGATGAAAAGATTCTTCCATGTTTATAAAATATAAACAAAGATTCATGATTTATAAATGCCATTTATTTATTGATTCCTTTTTTCAAAATCCAAAAAGAAGTGATGTTGGAGAAGGGAAGTTGAACGAGCATAGTCCAAAAAGCTCCTGGGGCGCCCAGGCCGCGCCCTTTCCTCGCCGCCCACCCAACCCCAAGCCAGCCCGGCCACTCCGCCAGCATCACCTGCGTGTTAGGAGAAGCTGCATCCAGAGGCAAACGGAGGCAAAGCCGGCACACCTTTGGCATGGATTAATTTGCATCTGAAATAGGAAACTGAAGTAAAAGGATATGGGTTAGATGTTGCGATGTGTTTTTAAATGGTTTTTTGCAAGCATGCTTGTGAAAATGTGTTCTTGGAGTGTGTATGCCAAGAGTGCACACATGGTACCAATCATGAATCTTTGTTTCAGGTTCAGTATTACGTAGTTGTTCGTTGGTTAAACAAGTTCTTGGTCCCTCCAGTACCGCCCCGGCCCCCTGCCCATTCTTGAAATGTAGGCATCGTGCATGTCAGACATGAGATGTGTGGACTGTGGCACTCGCCTGGGTCACACACGGAGGCATCCTACCCGTTTCTGGGGAAAGACACTGCCTGGGCTGACCCTGGTGGCAGCCCCAGCATCTCAACCTGCACGGCGTCCCCCAGGCTCCGAGGAAGATGCGCCAGCAACACAGCCTGGGGCCCGGCTCGCGGGACCCGACTCCCCGTGGGCTCCCGTGTTTTGTAGGAGACTTGCCAGAGCCGGGCACATCGAGCTGTGGAACGCCGTGGGCTGCATCCTTTGGTCCTGTCCCCGCAGCCCTGGCAGGGGGCACGCGGTCGGGCAGGGGCTAGAGGGAGGCGGGGGCTGCCCTTGGGCCACCCCTCCTAGTTTGGGAGGAGCAGATTCTTGCGATACCAAGTATAGCCTATGGCAGAAAAAATGTCTGTAAATATGGTTTTAAAGGTGGATTTTGTTTAAAAAATCTCAATGAATGAGTCTGTTGTGTGTCATGCTGATGAGGGACGTCAGACTCAGCTCAACTCGGGGAGCCTCAGCCGCCCATCACTGGGGACACTCCGCGCCGTGCCACCTGCTGCCCGTGCGCTGGGGACGCCTCCGCCGCCGTGCCACCTGCATTCCTCAGGGCAGCCTCCCCCGGCTCAACGGGGGCCGCGTGGTGCCATCCCCGGGGGCATGACCAGATGCATCTCAAAATGTTGATTTTTACTGTGTTTTATAAAATAGAGTGTAGTTTACAGAAAAAGACAGCTTTTAAAAAAGTGATCTACATGCGGAACTGTAGATGATGTATTTTTTTCATCTTTTTTGTTAACTGATTTGCAATAAAAATGATACTGATGGCGATCTGGCTTCCACTCCCCTCTGCTCTGGCCTTCGACTCCCTTTCTGGGAGGGAGGGAGAGCTGCTAGTCTCTGAGGGAGCCGGGAGTCGAGGGCCCCTTCTGCTGGGAGAGTGACGGTGAGGCTGCACCCACGGGGATGTAGGGACCATGCTGCCTCCAAGGGCTCCACGGTGTCTGCAGCCTGCCTGATCCAGGCCCTTTGTAGGGAGATGGACACACAGCAGCAAGGGGGTTGCAGCCCTATGGGAGGTGGGGCTCGTGCCTGCGGTGACACCCACGTGCCCCAGGACACCCACGAGTGAGGCTGGCCCTCCTGGCAGCTCGGGTCTCTTCTCTCAGCCTCAGAGGGATGAAGGTCCCACCCAGCCATCCTGGGGACAGCCCCTCAGGGAGCTCTGCAGCAGGCAGGGGGCTGCGTAGGGAGGGCCTTGAGGCAGTGGCGTGACCCCTCTGTGGGCTGGAGACCACAGGGAGGACTCTGGCCCCTACAAGAGGGCAAAGGGAGCTGCTGAAGCCTCTGAGCAGGGCAGCATGGGGCATGGCAGAGTCTGGAAAGTTCTATGATCCTAAGGGACCGGCTGAGCTAGACAGAGGCGGCCTGGTCCTGGGGTGCTGCCCTTGAGTAGAGCTGCCAGCCCTGCACAACGGTGGGCCCCTTCTCTCCCCACTGCCTGGGCCTCTGCCCGGCCCCAGACCTTCAGGGCAGGCCAGTGACTTCAAACCAGAGCGGTGGGGAGTCTGAGGTCCCTCTTTGGATTGCAAAGTGCTGCCTGCCCTGGGCCCAACCTCTCCAACGAGGGATGTGAAACTGAGGCCTCCACTATGCCTCGGGGCTGCGTCTGCCAGCCAGTGCTGGGCACCAGGACCAGGAGGGGCCACCGTGCAGTGAGTGCCCTGACTCTTGTCTTCAAAGTGGGTGGACCCAGCCGGAGTCCTGCCCATAAAACTCGCAGCACCTTGAAATTCCACTCTTGGGGGTCTGCCCAAAAGAAGTGAAAACAGGGACTCAAACAAAAGCACGGGGCCACTCACTCTCCCGGCAGCACTCGGTACAGCCAGATGGCCTGAGTGTCCACTGCCAACGACGGGTCAGCAAAATCGTCTGCTGTGACAGTGAACCTTAGTGTCAGCTCGGCCAGGCCGTTTCGCCAAACGGAGTGTGTCTCTGAGGTGTTCAGGATGAGGTTCGCATTTGCATCCACAGCCTGGGTGAGGCGGGCCCGCCCTCCCTGGTGTGGGTGGGCCCCGTGCGGTCCGCGGAGGCCCGGGGAGGACAATAGGCCGAGTGAGAGGGGTCCTCCCACCTGACCGCTTGCACTGGACGTTGGTCTTTTCCTGCCTTCAGACTTGGACTGAAAACGTGGGCTCTTCCTGGGCCTGGAGCCTACCGGCCTTCGGACTCGCAACGCCGTCAGGCCTCCTGCCTGCAACTGCAGACCCTGGGACCTGCAGGCCTCGAGGTCGCGTGGCCAATTCCCTGCAGTAATCTCTCCGGAGGCACGTCTTACAGGCTCTGTTTCCCAGAAGAACCCTGACGAATGCGCACAAGGGAATATGGTTCCACCGTAGAAAAGGAGGCACTGACACCCACCGTGCAGACAAGCCGTGGAAGCACCACGCTCAGTGAAAGGTGCCAGCCGCAGAGGGCCGCACGTGCAATGACTCCGTTTCTATGGGGTACCCTTTTGTAGATTGATGGTTCCCAGAGCCGGGGGGAGGAGGAAATGGGAGTGGCTGCTAAATGGCCCAGGTTTTTACTTTGGAGTGATGCAAATGTTCTAGACCCAGGGAGAGGTGGTGCGTGTACAGCCCTTCGAATGCACTAAATGCCAATAACGCGGACACTTTTTTTATTTTTTTTGAGACGGAGTCTCGCTCTGTCACCCGGGCTGGAGTGTGGTGGCGTAATCTTGGCTCACTGCAACCTCCCTCTGTGTTCAAGTGATTCTCCTGCCTCAGCCTCCAAAGTAACTGGGATTACAGGCGCCCATCACCACACCTGGCTAATTTTTTTGTATTTTTAGTAGAGATTGGGTTTCACCATGTTGGCCAGGCTGGTTTCAAACTCCTGCTCTCAAGTGATCCACCCGCCTCAGCCTCTTAAAGTGCTAAGGTCACAGGCGTGAGCCACTGCACCTGGCCTAACGTGTATACTGTAAAGTGGTTAGTTTTAGGTTCTGTGAATCTCACCTCAATGTTATTTTTTTTTAATTAAAAAAATGTTTTTGAGACAGAGTCTTGCTCTGTCACCCAGGCTGGAGTGCAGTGGTGCAATCATAGCTCACTGCAGCCTCAACCTCCTGGGCTCAGGTGATCCTCCCACCTTGGCCTTTCTAGCAGCTGGGACTACAGGTGCACACCACCTCACCCACCTATTTTTTTTGTTGTTGTTATTTTTTGCAGAGACGGAGATCTCACTTTGTTGCCCAGGTTGGTCTCGAACTCCTGAGCTCACGCAGCCCTCTCCTCACCTTGGCCTCCCAAAGTGCTGGGACTACGGGTGTGGGCCACTGTACCTGGCCATATATGCAACTTTAAATATTTCAGTAGCCACATTAAAAAGGTAAAAAGAAACAGGTAAAGTTTATGTTAACACTATAGCTTAATCCAATATATCAAAAATATTATTTCAACACAATCAATATAAAAAGTGAATGAGGTTTTGTTTTTTGTTTTTTGAGATGGAGTCTCACTTTGTTGCTCAGGCTGGAGTGTGGTGGCGTAATCTCGGCTCACTGCAACGTCCGCCTCCCTGGGCAAGTGATTCTCCTGCCTCAGCCTCCCAAGTAGCTTGGATTATAGGCGCCCGCCACCATGCCCAGCTAATTTTTGTATTTTTAGTAAAGATGGGGTTTCACCATGTTGGCCAGGCTGGTCTTGATCTCTTGACCTCGTGGCCTGCCTGCCTCGGCCTCCCAAAGTGCTGGGATTACAGCCGTGAACCACCATGACCGCCCATGAATAAGATGTCTTATATGCTTTTTTTTTTGTTTTTGGTACTGTGTCTTTGAAACCCAGGGTGGACAGTACACTCACAGCACCCTGGATTGGGCCTGCCACGCTTTAAAAGATGTTCAATATTTCCAGGAGGCTCATGTGCAGATTCAGACTCTTCAGCAGGATGCCAAGGGGGCTCCAGACAGCTCCACCCAGTGCAGGAAATCACCAAATGTATCTTCAGCCTGGCGACTCACTCCATGCCACTGCCAGCGTGAACCCCGAGTGTGGCGCCGCGTCCCTCTGGCCAGAGCAAAGGAGGATCCCAAGAGCCCTGAGGCACCGTCGCATCAGGGCCCATAAATCAGGCCACCGGCAGGCAGGGCTGCCTCCATCCAAGAGGGAAGCACGGGGCCGTAGCCCCCGTCCAAGAGGGAAGCACGGGGCCGTAGCCCCCGTGCAGGAGAGAAGCACGGTGCTGCAGCCCCCGTCCAGGAGGGAAGCACGGTGCTGCAGCCCCCGTCCAGGAGGGAAGCACGGTGCTGCAGCCCCCGTCCAGGAGGGAAGCACGGTGCTGCAGCCCCCGTCCAGGAGGGAAGCACGGTGCTGCAGCCCCCGTCCAGGAGGGAAGCACGGTGCTGCAGCCCCCGTCCAGGAGGGAAGCACGGTGCTGCAGCCCCCGTCCAGGAGGGAAGCACGGTGCTGCAGCCTCCGGGCTGCTCCAGGGATCGACAGGCCCGTACTGCCTTCATTCCGAAAGTCTCACTTGCAAAGGGTGTTTGTGGGGCTCAACTGCGTGCTCAGTGGCGGAGCTGATTTCATTCTGCATGGCTCCTTATCTCATCGTGGACCCAATCCACGAACCATACCTGAGGAACTCTGCTGGAGGGGGCAGCGCTGGGCAGAGGTAGACAAGGGGGAGCGCCACACAGCTGCTTCCTACGGTGAGCATCCACCAGCAGCAGTTCCCAGTGGGACGCCAACGTATTCGTCTGCAAAAGTAAGTGTTTCAAAACGAAACCTAAACGGTGTGGTCCAGCTTGGTCCCGGTGCATTGAAAGTGCTGGCATCAGTGGAGGTCTGTCAGAGGGGGCATTGCAGGGCCTCCCACGTTACTCAGGCTTTGAAGACGCGGGGTCAGTGAGCAAGCATGCTTTGGGAAAGGCTATTCTTCAGTCTGCATCTTGAAGGCGGCTGGGCGGCGCCTCACTCGCCTGCCCCGATGTGACTCCCGATCTGGCTGCTTTGTGTCTTTGCTTTCCACCTGGCAGCTGCTGTCCTGGCTGTTGCTGCACCTCAGTGTCCTCAGGGGTCAAGTGGGGATCTGGGTGCTGGCCCCGGGCCTGCCATGGTGAGCTGCTGGTGCACGCTGGGCGCATGGTGAGGGCTCAGAAAGGGAACGGCTCTTGTTATCGTTACGAGGTTTTCAGTCGCATTGTTTGTTCTCCTCCTGCATGCTGCGTTGGCACAGTTAAGCCTGGTGTCCCCTTCAGCAGGTGTCCTAACCGTCCACATTTTAAGATGGACAAGCCTAGGCTCAGGGAGGTTGCAGGACTGAACTGCAAAGCTTTATTTATGCCCAACAAGGTGCCCAGGGCCTCAGAGGCAGGTTTCTGGTGTTCTTCACATAACCTTGACCTTGTGGCCCATCCCTGGACCTCACAGCAAAGGACACACTCTCAGTGTTTATTAGGAGTTACAATTTTCTGCGGCGTCATGCATGATATTTGCTGTGGCTTTTGGTATATCTTCTACTCTATTGCGTGGGATTTTCTGGTGAAAATATGCCCTGGGTCCACACAAACGTGCACATTCTACCACAGCCTTCGTTGTTCTGTTTAGCATTTCTTCATTTAATAAAATGGACCTTAGTAAAGTTATAACTACGGCCAGGCATGGTGGCTCACGCCTGTCATCCCAGCACTTCGGGAGGCTGAGGCTGGAGGATCACCTGAGGTCAGGAGTTCGAGACCAGCCTGGCCAACATGGTGAAACCCCCTCTCCACTAAATATACAGAAATTAGCCGGACACCACGGTGGGCACCTAGAATCTCAGTTACTTGGGAGGCTGAGGCAGGAGAATTGCTTGAATCCAGAAGGAGGAGGTTGCAGTGAGCTGAGATTGCACCACTGCACTGGGGGATAGAGTGAGACTCAGTCTCAAAAAAAAAAAAAAAAGTGTATAATTTTACTTTTTTTCTTTTTGTGGAGATGGAATCTTGCTATGTTGCCCAGGCTGGTCTCAAACCCCTAGGTTCAAGTGATCCTCCCATCTTGGCCTCCCAAAATGCTGAGATGACAGGTGGGAGCCACCGCACCTGGCCAGCGTGCAACTGTTACTTTGGCAGACTTGGAGGCAGCTGTCTGCTTCCCCCTGGTGGCAGTGCTCTGCCAGCGCCCCATAGATCCTCCCGAGTGACCACAGGGCAGGTGAGCGCCATGCTTTCCAAACGGCCCTCACCCCACGCCCAGGGCCATCCTGGGCGACAGTGTTATTACCTTGTTTTACATGTGAGGAGCTGGAGCTCGAAGAGGATAGCCGACTTAGCCAAGTTCACCCATTCAGTGAGCCGGGGCTATGTGATTCCCGGTCCATGTCAAACCACAAGGAGTCACCTGCCCTCAGAGGACCGGGAGGGCCCACAGAGCTGATGCCATCCAGCCTGGTGACTTTTCTGACAGGGAGACGGCTGCTCAGAGGGGAGAATGGGGTTGTCGGGTCACTTTGCCAGGAGTCAACACCATGGCCAGCCTGGCGTCAGATACTTTGCCAGGAGTTAACGCCATGACCGGCCTGACATCAAATACTGGAGCTCTTCCCAGATCCACCCTGGCCCTTTTCTCTTCCCTATCCACAGTCCCCAGGCCACCAAATCCATGCCAGTCACTGAAATCAGCACTCGATGCTTAGGACTCTCTCCTGCCTGACGTGTGTGAACCCTGTGCCGTGCTGGGGCTGTGCCCTCGGGGACTCTCCCGGGTTCTCGGGGACTCTCCCAGGTTCAGCACCTCTTTCTCCTAGGCCATCCAAGGCTGCCTCCTGGGCCCTGGCTCTCCCTAGTCCCTAGCCCTAACCCTAACCTGGAGAGCCTTTGGGGCCCAAACTGGTTGCGTCACTCCTGGCTGAAAACCCTCTGGAAGCTTCCCATACTTACAGACATCACTGCAAGTCTCTTAGCAGGGCCTACAGAGTCCACACCAGCCCACACCCACCGGCCCCTCGCCCCACGGAAGCCTCATGTGGACTGTTCACTTCAGCTAGAAATGCTCCTTCTCCTCCTGCCTGTCCCCAGCAGGCGCCACACGGTGCCCTCTTCACGGGCACATCTGTGACCGCCCAGCATCCATGTTCCCCCCGGGCAGAGGCTGGGCCTGTCTCACGGCCACAGCCCAGCTCCTAGCAGTGCCTGGGGTACAGCAGGGGCTCAGCAGACATCTGTGCATGGTTTGGGGACGGAGGACTCGTGGGCTTACCAGGGCCCCGCTGCAGCTCAAGGACACCCAGCAGTTCCTCCTGTGGCCCTGGTGGCCTGCAGTCCCAGGTTACTGTGACATCGACATCAGCCTTGAGCTTTCTGCTTCATCCCTAGTGCTTTTTAGCACCTTACATGGTAAGTACTTGGCTCAATGATTCCAGAAAAATGTTCTCTGATTCCTGCTATGTGCCCGACATGCTTGAAGATGCTGGAGATGAGGAGCGTGACGTTCCTGCAGTAACGAGGTTGCTGGCAATGCCGTCAACGTGCCCCGTGCCTCGGGGGAGGCCTTGTGTGGAGGACACGCTTGCCACCCTGTGAGGTCAGGTCCAGGGAGTCCTTGCAGAGGCCAGGAAAGGGCAAGGCTGTCACCTCTTTTTACAGGGGAGGAGGCAGAGGCTCGGAGAGGCCAGGTAGCTTGTCCAAGGCTGAACACCTGGGTGGTGGCCGAGGGTCTCCGGCTTCTGGAAGCTTGCAGTACAGCTGGACACACGCTAGTTAGCCGACCATCACTGGAGGCATCTTCCCTGTGCTCTGCTAACCAGGTGGGGCCCCAAAAGGCGATGCCTTTGTCTGTGCTGGGAGGAGGCTCTGTGGGGCCCAGTCACCAGCAGCCCAGAGCAAGGGCACATCTGCCAGGGCGAGGCTGCACCTTCAGCCTCACATCAGCCCCTGGGAAGGCCTAGACAGTGGACAGTGCTGTCTTGCTGCGCACCCCGGATGAGCAGTGTGGTTAGGGTGGGGCTCAGAGGTGAGGAGAACACGGGAAGGCGGTGGCAGCGTGGTGGGCATCTGTTTGCGGACCCTATGTTGTGTGCCTGGCAGGCCTTGTACATGGACGCGAGTGGGCCTGAGGCTCCCTCCACGCTGCCCACCGTGGCCCTGGGGGGGTCTGGCCTTCCCCCACAGAGGTGACTTCCTCTCCTCCATGAGGGTAAGAAGAGGAGGCCTGGCCCACCCTCTGGCCAGCCTGGTGGCATGCAGACAGGGACCCCTTTACTGCAGGGGTCTGACGAACAAATGCCACAGAATAGACTCTAAGGACCCCGCCTCCAGATCTGCTTCCTCTCCCCATTCCGGCTTCCCAGCCCTATTCCCTCCTCCTCCAGGAAGTATTCCATGTCAGTTCTTTCCACCTTGGAGGCCTTCATGTTTTCTTGCCCGGACCACCCAGCCAACCTGTCTCACAGACTTCCTCTTCCTCTCTCGAGGCCAAGCCTCCAGCGTCAGTGTCCAGGACTAAGGGTCTGTGTCAGGGGCGGAGGACGGCATCCAGCGGGGAGCAGGCCTGCCCAGTAAACCTCCACAAGCACCCAGACATACTTGCCACTGCTATTTTACACCAGGTAGGAAAGAGGGGCAGAGGCTCATGGCGAGGGGCCGTCCTGCGTTCACTGAGACCGCTGCTCTGCCGGGGGCTCCCTGGAGGACCGCCACTGGCCCGCCGGTTGTGAGCAAACAGCCAGGTCCACTCGGCAGCCTCCGGCATTTCAGGCCCCCTATCACAGGAGGCTATAAGCACAGGCTACGGGCGCTGAGTGCCTGCCTCCTAGACCAGCACTGTCCGGTGGAAACATGACACCAGCCCCATATGGAGTTTTACATTTCCTAGCAACCATGTCAAAAAAAAAAAAAAGGTGAAATAAAATTTAATAGTATTTTAATGTAATCTGATACATCCAAGATATTCTCATTTTAATGTGCAATAAAAAATGATCGATTCGATATTTGCATCCTTCACAACCCACCATGTAGTTTACACTTAGAGCGTAGCTCGGTCTCACAGCAAGCACCAGCGGCCCTCATGCCGGACAGCACAGCTAATGGGAGGAGCTGACCTGGCGGAGGCACCAAGGACACACCGTGCCCAAGGCTGTGATGACACAAAGGCAGCGGGTTTCCTGGCACAGCCTGGACGTACACGAGCCTGTCCTGTGTGCTCTGCATCACGCCGTACAGCAGTGGCCACAGAGCTTTGCACCAGGTGCTGATTCCAGCCCACCTAGGGGGGTTCAGGGAGGTGGTAACGTTTGTGTCCAGCCTCCAAGTGTGAGCAGGGGCAGAAACTGGGAGAATGGAGAAACCAGCGGATGCTGCAGGCAATGGCAACAAAGCCCCACCAGGAACAGTGATGGCCACCACGGGCGGGACACCTCCCAGCATTGGGTGGAGGCCTCTGCTGGCTCGCAGCCAGTCACCTGATGTCCCCATTCGCCCCTGCCATGCTTGTCGTCCTGGCAACCCCGTTTCAGACCTGAAACGTTTAGGTGCTCATCTTGCTCTATCTTACAGATGAAGACCTGATGCTCAGAGACTAAGGAAGTTGAAAAAGGGCACACAGCATCTCAGGGGCAGGCTGGACCTTCAACAAAAGAGCCTATGGCCCAGAGGCTGGATGGGCTCAGGTGCAGGGTGCAGGAACCCTCCACTCCACACCAGGCTACAAACTGCTGCTAGCTGTCTCCATCACTCAGGATTGGGGGGGGGGGGGGAAGAAGGGCAGCGGGCCCGCTGCAGGTGATGTGGTGATTCACACCCCTAGGAGCCAACAGAAGCTGCTTTCTACCATCCCTGCCCTGGGGTCCAGAGAGACCTTGCATTTTACGCCTACGGCAGAATTGGTTTCTGCAGCTATGGTCTCTCCCATAGCTTAGTGCCCACCTGGGTGGGACCACAGGGTTTTGGAGGACCCTAGAAGGTCGAGCCCTGGGCTCCTGGTTCTTGGGTTCTTTGAACTCGTGAGCGGAAGGGGTGAGCCTGACACCTGAGAGGCAGCACCCACCTCTGCATCCCCCTCTTTGTGAAGGGCAAACAATGATACCTCCCTCCGCGGAGGGTGCAGAGCGCCTCGACCACCGGGAAACAGCAGATGGGGGCAGCGGGGCTGGGGCTGGGCCTTACCACGTGCTCCCTAACGCTGTTCAAACAGGTCAGGAATCTGACTCCTGAAAGGCAAATGTTAGCTGAGCAGACTGGCCCTAGTGCCACGTCAGCCGGACTGAAGCTCTCCCTGCACCGCCTGGGGCTCTGCTGGCGTGGCACGGGTACCACCCCCTCCTTCACCAGCCTCTGCCCCAGCTGGGGACAAGGGTGGCTCCCACCCAGGGAGGACCTCAGCCGCTGCTGGGAGCTCAGCCTCCGGCGATGCCATCGGGCGGGCACCCCCACCACGGTCCCTGCCCTCTGGAAGGAGCAGCAGAGGAAGGCCGCGGCTCTTCCCTGCCCTCGCCAGGCAGATGTGCAGGTGAGTGGGTCGGGCATAGGTGGCCGCTTCCTCACCCGCTCAGCCTCCCTCGGCTCCTCCGGAAAACCAGGGCACAGATGATAGCGCCCACCTGTTCCCTGTGATCTTCCGCAGGAGGGCGTGGATGCTGCCTGGCCTGGTCTCGGCAGGGGCAGGAGCGCCTACCAGCCTCACCCCGCCGCTGGGTCC
>NW_012102920.1:1787682-1788879 GCF_000951045.1 Mandrillus leucophaeus | reverse complement strand
GATTCGAGGGACTGGCGTGGACCCGGCTGGGCTGCGGTGACGCCGGTTCCCGGGGCGGGAGGCTGGACCCCAAGGCACCCCTCGTAAGACTCCAACTTTTCAAATGAGCGTGTTTTGTCCTCACTGGCTGGAAGGCTTCCTTAGCGATGCTGGTGAAGAGAGACATTTACATTTGAACCAAAGAGTAGAGTTGTTTGTTTGTAATTTCTTGATAGGGCGATCAGGGTGTTGCAACAGAGGCCGAGGGTTAGAATTCTGAGTGTGAGTGATCCGACTCGCCCCTTTGTGATGAAGTGTTACAGTAGAGTCTTCAGAAACGTCAGAGCCATTTAAAGTCAGTTTTCGCCGCTTAAGAACACTTTTAAATGACTTGTAAGTTGGGTGTGGATTGTATATTAAGATTTTGTTTTACATGTATGATGCCGATGTTAACCAAAGAGGTATTTCCCATCCCCCATGTGACAATACGAAGCAAACAGAACCGTAGACAGTTCTTCCTAGAGTGATACTTTTGCAAGTTTCAGCACAATACAGCCTCCCTGCGTTTTTTCGCCACGCCCTTTCTTAGGGTTCCGGTGCTAGTATCTTGTAGACAAGAGGCAAAATAGCGTTTCTTTCTTGTTCCTTGTTCCTCGTTTACTCTTAATAGTGGTTACTACAGTGAGTCTCAAAATTGTACTGAAAGTTTTCTTTGAGGCAGTGGGCACGTTTTTTTTCTTTTTTCCTTCTTTTTATTTTTCTTTTTCTGCCAAACCCAGCAAGAGGCCATGGTAGTGGGTAAATGTTAATGTGATTTCTTCTTCTGTAAGCATCTTTCATGAATACCAGGCTGTCCTTTTGGGTCTTCGTCATTTTCAGCAGTGTTAGGCTGCTGGCCTCCTCTGTCGCTGGCTTCCTTTTCAACATCTAACTGTATGTGGTTGCGATTCTAACTTAGAAGAGTTGGAGTTGAATCATGTCTTTGTGTCAAGCGTCCCATAGTCTGACAGGGCGTCACTAGCAGCCACCGTGAGGGAGACTGTAGGCAGCAGGTAAGCTCAGGGGCTTCCTGGCACACTATTGTTTTCCTCACTTAAAATGTGAAGCCAGGCCGGGCGCGGTGGCTCAAGCCTGTAATCCCAGCATTTTGGGAGGCCGAGACGGGTGGATCACGAGGTCAGGAGATCGAGACCATCCTGGCTAACACGGTGAAACCCC
>NW_012102920.1:1762648-1786857 GCF_000951045.1 Mandrillus leucophaeus | reverse complement strand
TGGCTAATTTTTTGTATTTTAGTAGAGACGGGGTTTCACCGTGTTAGCCAGGATGGTCTCGATCTCCTGACCTCGTGATCTGCCTGCCTCAGCCTCCCAAAGTGCTGGGATTAAGGCGTGAGCCACTGCGCCCGGCCATGCCTGTTAAACAGCAGTTGGGATTAGGACATCCCAGAATCCACTGTGAGTAGAATCTCATAAGATTAAACCCAGGGTTTTCAGGAAAAAATAATCACATCGATTCTCTCATTTTATAGACAAAAATACATTGCAGAAAGAGAAGTGGCCGCCCCGAGCCACTCACCTGGATGCTCAGTTTTGCTCTTACAGCAGCAGCCGAGGAATAAACCTCTAGGCCCATGTTCTGTGTTTAAAGCAAACAAAAGCTGTTGAGGACGGTAAGGATCTTCCCAGGGGAAGGCCGTGTCTTGAGAGATGAGGTAGGACTTCTGTTCTCCTGGCAGCGGAGTTTCAGGAGGGGCTTGGAAGTTTGCGTGTTCTGGCCATGGTTGCAGGTGTCACTGTGTCTGCTGTGGCAGCTGGTAGGACCAAATGGAACATAATGCCAGTGCACAGATCGGAGGGAGATGCTCTGCCCGTTCTCCTTTCAGTCCATGTAAAATAGAGCTGTGAACATTCTTTGTTTTCAGATGAGAGCCTACAACTTCAATGAAGCCTTTGCTACTGTTCCTAATAGTAGAGTTCCGTTAGAGTCAAGTGGATTTCAAGGTGCCTGTCAGTTGGAAAGCGTCCCCCGTTGGCAGAGCAAAGAGCGTGTGTGGGCAGTGACAGTGTTGACGCAGTAGGTTGACAGGACTAGTTTTTAGGTCAGCATAGGAACTTTAATTTGTAAATAACTTTACTTAAAATACATTGATCGGTGTTGTCTTCTTTTTTTTGAGACAGTCGCACTCTGTTGCCCATGCTGGAGTGTTGTGACTTGAACAAGGCTCACTGCAGCCTCAACCTCCCTGGCTCAAATGATCCTCCCGCCTCAGCCTCCCGAGTAGTTGGGACTACAGGCACTCCCCACCACGACCGGCCTTTTTTTTTTTTTTAATGAAGATGGGGTATTGCTGTGTTGCCCAGGCTGGTCTCAAACTGCTGGACTCAAGTGATCCTCCTGCCTCCCAAAGTGCTGGGCTTACAGGTGTGAGCCACTGCACCTGGCCAATGCTTTCTTCTTTTATCGGAATATCAGAAAGATTTCCAACGATGAAAACAATATGCATCTGCAGAAATGGGTGGATTGGCCGGGCGCGGTGGCTCACGCCTGTAGTCCCAGCACTTTGGGAGGCCAAGGCAGGCAGATCACGAGGTCAGGAGATCGAGACCATCCTGCTAACATGGTGAAACCCCGTCTCTACTGAAAATACAAAAAATTAGCAAGGCATGGTGGCAGGTGCCTGTAGTCCCAGCTGCTCAGGAGGCTGAGGCAGGACAATGGCGTGAACCCGGGAGGCGGAGCTTGCAGTGAGCCGAGGTCGCGCCACTGCACTCCAGCCTGGGCGACAGACCGAGTCTCCCTCTCAAAAAAAAAATAAAAAGTGTGGATTAAACTCCAGAGTCCTCCCCTTTGGTTTAGTTTTTCCTTTGATTGGCTAAACTTATCTGTTTGTTCATGAGGGTGGTGCTGAGAAGAAGAAAGATTGATAGAAAGAAATGAACTTTCCTAAAGATACAGCACTTGAATTTTTGCCTTAAGAGGCCCGGTTAACTGTTCAAGTTTGTATCTAGTATATTTTATTTAAAAACTGATGGAGGTTTTTGCCCCTTTGTTTTCTATAAGAGGTTTCTTGGCAATTCTGCCTCATATTGAAAATTTTGGAATTTAGTCTGTCCCTTGTAAAGCTGCTTTAAATTTCCTGGGCGTTTCCATTCCAGGCATAGTTACAGCTCCAGTTCAAAGGTCACGTTGTCTTGCTGGTGGTCCTTTCAGACCTCAAGCCAGTCACAGTACAAAAAATGAGACCTGTGAAGAGGTGTGATAAAATACATTTAGATGAATGTATTTACTTTGCAGCTTTTTAAAAAAATGATTGTGTCACTTTTTATTTATTTATTTTTTAAAACAGAGACCGTCTTGCTCTGTTGCCCAGGCTGGACTGCGGTAGTACAATCATAGCTCACTGCAGCCTTGAACTCATGGACACAAGTGATCTTCCTTCCTTAACCCCCTGAGTCCCTGGGACTGCAGGTGTGTGTCACCATGTCTGGCTCACTTTCTTCTTTTGTAGAGACAGGGTCTTGCTATGTTTCCCAGGCTGGTCTCGACCTCCTGGGCTCTAGCAGTCCTTCCACCTTGACCTCCCAAAGTGCTGGGATTACAGGCATGAGCCACTGCACCCAGCCTATTTTGCAGCTTTCATAACTATACTTCATAATACTCTTTCATCAAAGAAAATAGAGGAATGAATTGTAAACTTTTGTATCCTTTTTGAAATTTAAAATTAACATGTATACAAAGTATGATATAAAGTTTTTCTTTTTTTTTTTTTTTTGAGCTAGGGACTCACTGTGTCACCCAGGCTGAAGGGCAGTGGTGCTGTCATAGCTCACGACAGCCTCGACCTCCCAGGCTCACGCGATCCTCCTGCCTCAGCCTCCCGAGTAGTTGGGACTACAGGTGTGCACCACCACGCCTGGCTGATTTTTGTGTTTTTTGTAGAAACAAGACCCCACTGTTGCTCAGGCTGGTCTCGAATTCCTGGGCTCAAGTGGTCCTCCTGCCTTGGCCTTTGAAAGTGTTGGGAGTACAGGCATAAGCCACCACATCTGGCCAGTTGTTCTTTCTTAATAGAAGAGTTGGCTCTTCCTCCTGGATCTAGGGATGGTTTGCAGGAAAACGTTGAGTATCTGTGGGTCTGGTAGCGTATCACACTGGTGTCCAGGTTCTGCACCATCCCTGCTGTTGTGGCGGAGGGCCGCGGCAGTGATGGGCCTTGTGAGTAGAGGATCCCAGAGGAGGGAGTGGCCACCTAGACATACTCCATCAGCTCGCGGCCAGGCCATCCAGGGCACGTACTCTGTCCACTGCCCCCCAGAGCAGCTCCTCAGGGACAGGTGTTCTCTGCTGGGGTGGGGTGTAGGGGAGAGAGAGTCCTCGGGACTTAAGTGACATGAAATCATGTTCAGTGTTCCTCTTTTTCCTTAGTTTTCCTGATTGCAGCTAGGACTTTGAATATATGGATTTTATGCTGATTGTCTCTTCTTCTTTTTCAGCCCCAATTAAGGAAAAGCTGTATTCTGCTTCCTTCTGTAAGCAGCATCGACTTGTGCAAGAGTTCAGTCATGCAGCCGCCACCCCAGGCGGTCCCGTCTGGTGTGGCTGGGCCACCTCCAGCCGGGAATCCTCGGAGCGTGTTCTGGGCTAGCAGCCCTTACAGGAGACGGGCCAATAATAATGCACCAGTGGCTCCGATAACTTGCCCGTTGCAGCCGGTCACGGATCCATTTGCTTTTAGTAGACAGGCGCTCCAAAGTACACCGGTAGGCAGTTCGTCCAAAAGCAGCCTGCCTGTCTTGCAAGGCCCAGCCCCGTCAGGCTTTTCTCAGCACCCCGGTTTGCTTGTGCCTCACACACATGCCAGAGATAGCGCTCAGGGACCCTGTGAGCCCCTGCCTGGACCTCTGATACAGCCCAGAGCAGATGCCAGTCCGTTTTCTGGTGTGTTGACACCTTCAGCACCTCCTGGGCCTGAGATGAACAGGAGCACAGAGGTCGGTCCCAGTTCAGAGCCTGAAGTTCAGACTCCGCCATATCTGCCTCACTACATTCCAGGAGTGGATCCTGAACCGTCTCATGGGGGCCATTCTCATGGGAACATGCCTGGGCTCGACCGACCCCTGAGCAGGCAAAACCCACATGATGGTGTGGTCACCCCAGCAGCATCCCCTTCCTTCCCCCAGCCTCGTCTGCTGATGGCGGGACAGTGGGGGCCAGTGCAGGGAGGCCCACAGCCCTCGGGGCAACATCGTTCACCCTGCCCTGAAGGACCTGTTCCCAGCGGGGTGCCCTGTGCCACCAGCGTTCCTCATTTCCCCACCCCGTCCATCCTACATCAGGGCCCTGGTCACGAGCAACACAGCCCTCTGGTGGCTCCCCCAGCAGCCTTGCCCAGTGACAGAAGAGACGAGGTGGGCCACTTGCAAACTGGAAGCCACCTGGCCAATAACTTTGATCCTGAAAATACATTCAGGCAAAATCCCAGAATTGTGAATCATTGGGCAAGCCCAGAGCTCAGGCAGAATCCAGGAGTGAAGAAGCAGCACCAGCCCGCCTCTGCTCTTGTGAACCCCCTCGCCCAAGGAGATAGCCCAGAACACCACACGCACCATCCACTGGGGGCCGGGGCCGGGGCTGGCTGTGCTCCGCTGGAAGCGGACTCGGGAGCCTCAGGAGCTCTGGCGATGTTTTTCCAAGGGGGAGAGACAGAAAATGAGGAGAATCTCCCATCTGAAAAAGCAGGCTCATCTGGTCAAGCAGACTTTGACGATTTCTGCTCCAGCCCTGGACTGGGCCATCCGCCTGCACCTGCACACATGGGGGCGGGCAGCCTCTGCCAGGCCCTTCTCCCAGGCCCCAGCAATGAGGCTGCTGGTGATGTATGGGGTGACGCAGCGGGCACAGGGCTGTCGGATGCCAGTGGCTCGCAGTATGAGAATGTTGAGAACTTAGAATTTGTTCAGAATCAAGAAGTTCTGCCAAGTGAGCCCCTCAATTTGGACCCTTCCTCCCTGAGTGACCAGTTCAGATATGGGCCCCTTCCTGGGCCAGCTGTGCCCAGGCATGGTGTTGTGTGTCACGCCGGAGCCCCTGACGCCACGCTGCACACAGTACACCCCGACAGTGCGTCATCCAGCTACAGTAGCAGAAGCCACGGAAGGCTCTCGGGCTCAGCCAGGCCCCAGGAGCTGGTTGGCACGTTCATCCAGCAAGAAGTTGGAAAACCTGAGGATGAAGCTTCAGGTAGTTTTTTTAAGCAAATCGATTCTTCTCCCGTAGGAGGCGAAACAGACGAGACCACTGTGAGCCAGAATTACCGGGGCAGCGTGTCCCAGCCCTCAACCCCAAGCCCCCCGAAACCTACAGGAATATTTCAGACAAGTGCAAATAGTTCTTTTGAACCGGTAAAATCCCACTTAGTTGGGGTGAAACCATTTGAGGCAGATCGCGCCAACGTGGTTGGTGAAGTAAGGGAGACCTGTGCCCGCCAGAAGCAGTGCAGACCAGCTGCCGCCCTGCCCGATGCTTCTCCTGGCAACCTGGAGCAGCCACCAGACAACATGGAGACCCTCTGTGCACCCCAGGTCTGTCCCCTGCCTCTTAACTCCACCACGGAAGCTGGGCACGTGCTTCCACACGCAGGGGCGCCGCCCTTGGATACTGTGTATCCGGCACCGGAGAAGAGACCTTCAGCCAGGGCCCAGGGGCCCGTGAAGTGTGAGAGCCCAGCAACGACTCTGTGGGCGCAAAGTGAGCTGCCAGATTTTGGAGGCAACGTCCTTCTGGCCCCTGCAGCCCCGGCGCTTTATGTGTCTGCGAAACCTCAGCCACCTGAAGTTGTTCAGCCTCCAGAAGAGGCGATGTCCGGGCAGCAGTCACGGAAGCCAAGCTCGGTGGCCCCTGTGCAGAGCCGAGACGGCATTGGTGCTTCGGAGAACCTTGAGAATCCTCCCAAAATGGGAGAGGAGGAGGCCCTTCAGTCCCAAGCGAGTTCTGGTTATGCAAGTTTATTATCCTCACCGCCCACTGAGTCTCTGCAGAATCCGCCAGTCTTGATTGCCCAGCCTGATCACAGCTATAATCTGGCTCAGCCCATTAACTTTCCTATGTCCTTATCGAACTCTAATGAGAAGAATCAGTCCTGGAGAGAGGCTTTGGTGGGGGATAGACCTGCAGTCGGCAGTTGGGCTCTCGGTGGTGATTCTGGGGAGAACAATTCTTTGTCTGGGATTCCAACCGGCTCTGTCCTGAGCTCGTCTCTGCCTAGCAGTGTTGCCCAGAGTAATTTTCCACAAGGTTCTGGTGCTTCCGAAATGGTTTCTAATCAGCCTGCTAATTTGCTGGTTCAACCACCATCCCAGCCAGTTCCAGAGAATTTGGTTCCGGAAAGTCAAAAGGATCGTAAGACAGGAAGTGCTCTTCCCGGATTTGCTAATAGCCCTGCTGGAAGCACAAGTGTGGTGTTAGTTCCACCTGCACACGGCACCCTGGTGCCTGATGGTAATAAGGCAAACCATTCCAGTCATCAGGAAGACACTTATGGAGTCCTAGACTTTTCCTTAAGCAGGACTTTGGAAAATCCTGTAAGCATGTACAGCCCATCCCATTCTGACAGCCTCGCTTCTCAGCAAACTGTTGCCAGTCATCCCAGACAATCTGGGCCCGGGGCACCTAACCTTGACCGTTTTTATCAGCAGGTCACGAAAGATGCCCAGGGCCAGTCTGGCCTCGAAAGAGCCCAGCAGGAGCTGGTGCCACCCCAGCAACAGGCTTCCCCACAAGTACCCAAAGCCACGTTGTCAGAGCTGTCAAATCCAGAGAGTCTGCCAGCACAGGGACAGGCCCAGAACTCAGCACAGCCACCAGCAAGTCTGGTTCCGGCTGACGCAGGTCAGCAGCTGCCGCCTCGGCCTCCTCAGTCCTCTAGCGCGTCGCTGGTGTCCACCGGCTCCGGCCAGGCATCAGTGCCGTCAGAGCAGCCATGGCCACAGCCGGTACCTGCACTTGCCCCCGGCCCACCGCCTCAGGACCTGGCCGCCTACTACTACTACCGGCCTCTGTACGATGCGTACCAGCCTCAGTACCCCTCGCCATACCCACCGGAGCCTGGCGCAGCCTCCCTCTATTACCAGGTAGAGTCGAGTCGCGTGTGTAACCCACTTTTCTCTCGTTGCTTTGACCAGTTGACTCACTCATGGTGTGTTCCCTAGTCGTATTTGTTCGCTTGGTTCCGAGGTCACCCACAGTCCCGCAGGTGTGAGAACAGTATTCCAGTAACGCTTCCTGTGGACGGGGCTCCTGACTCCAGAACTTGCTCTCCCAACCACAGGCCACCCTTAGTTCACACCACACGTTAGCATCTTGAATTGCTTATAATACCTGCTTAGGATTTGAACCAGCCTCCCCAGCTAATGTGAAAAAAGAGCCCTCCATTTCCTGTCTCCCCTGCTCCTGCTGGCTGTCTGCAGACAAGCTCTGTGTTGCACGCCTTGGGAAGCTAGGATGGCCCCTGGAAGCTTACATCAGAAGCACTGGGCATCACATAGTTCCTTAAATGCCTCCGGGTGATTAAACACATGGAGAGAAAATAGTCCGTTTTGGAGCATGAGCCGCACGCAGCAGCTGAGTGAGGCGGGGTCCCGCAGGCTCCTCTCAGCACGTGGTGGCGCGGGCAGTGGCTCAGGGACCGGCTGTGCTCATGCAGTGAGGCGGGGTCCTGCAGGCTGCTCTCAGCACGTGGTGGTGCAGGCTGTGGCTCGGGGCCTGGCTGTGCTCATGTAGAAGATTCTTCTGTGCCTTTTTACAGGGACTCCAGCTCATGAGTGACGTTTGAGTTAGGTTCCGCGTAATCCTGCAGTCGTTCGAAAAGTGTCTGTGTACACATTTGATCATTATTTGCTTTTCCTACCCTCTAACCCAGTTCAACATACACTGATTGGGTTCACCGATTCAGTGTCACTCCGGGTAGAAGGTTGTGTGATAGGGAGTTGGAAAGCCGTGGTCTTGCAGTATGTAAGGCCAGTTGGAACCAGACTTGGGGCCACACAGGAAGGCCTTGCAGTCAGAAGGGCGCCCGCCTCGAGGAACAAGCTGCCGTGGCTGGCTGGATACTGTCCCGGGGAATGGGGCTGGGCCTCCCCTTGGGCCTCGAGCATCACGGTTTGTGTGCGTATGACCAGGTGCACACCTGACCCCTCAGACCTGTGTAGGTTCCAGAAGGAGCCCAGGCACTTTTTATTTCCATACAAGGACATTCAGCTCTGCTGGGAGCCCTGGGGTGGGGCTGGTGCAGAGCGAGGGGGAAGCCGTGGCCTCACTTCGGGTCCTTTGTACGGTCCTGCTGCGAGCCACGTTCCTCCGCGGAGTGCACTCCTCCCGCCATGCCTCTTGCTGTGGTGTCTGGGTGGCCAAGGACGAGTCCGCTTTGCTGTGATTTCACATTGCCTGCCAGCCAGCGGTAGCCTCGAGGCTTTGAGGCCCCTAAGCATGAATTCTGGCGTGTGCCCAGGGCACTGCATGTCTGCAGATCCTCATGTGTCCACGTGGCCCACTTGGGGACAGATCTGTGGCCACGAAGTGGTTGGTGATGGGGCTGAAGCCTCCCGAGAATAAATCACGGTCCACTTTTAGAGGCTGCTCCTGGCTGTGGCTCTGTTCACTGGGACCCTGGTTCTCTGACTTCACGGAGGTGGCATCTGAAGCAGGACACAGGGGTTGTTCAAATCATGGCATCTCCACACTGGACTCGTCAGGAAGCAGAAACCTAACAGCCCCTTCCAGAAGTCGCCACGGGCCCCTGGGGTTATCTGCTGACATGCTGGTGCCCTGGGTCCATCCAGGGGTCTCGTGAACAGGGCCAGCGCTGTGGGTCTTAGGACGCCCCGCTGCCTGTGGGTGTGGCTGTACTTTGGAGGTCTGTGTGGTTGTGCATGAGGGAAGGGCCACACTCAGTCCTGCTGGGGAGCAGCCGTCTGCGATGTTTGCAGCTCAGGCTGGCTGTCGAACGAGCTTGCTCTTGATTGGTATCTAATCCTACCCAAATGCTTCCTCCCACAGGATGTCTACGGCCTCTACGAGACTCGATACAGGCCCTATGACAGTGCTGCGTCTGCATACGCCGAGAACTACCGCTACCCCGAGCCCGAGCGGCCCAGCTCCCGAGCCAGCCACTCCTCGGAACGGCCACCTCCCAGGTGCGGCCATGCCCACCCTGGCTGCCCCTCTGTCACACTCAGACCCATGACTGTGTTGCTTGCTATGGGGATAACAGTGGCTCGAAAAGTTCTGTATTTCTGAAGAATTATACAAACTTATCTAACGTATGTTTACATTTTCTCGGTATGGACAAATTGTAGGATGTGTTTTTCAATGAAATTTAAACACTGCCCCGGGTGGTCATTGGCTGTGCTGGTCAGTTAGCGTTTGGCCCCACCTCTGCTCGGGCCAGACCCTGCTCAGGGCTGCAAAGAAGCAACCTCTGACTTGTCCTGGAGCCCCTCTGGCCGGGGCTCGTCTGTTGGTCCGGCCATTTGCTAATGGGGTGTCCGGGCTCCCCAGAGACACGGCAGCTTTTCACAGGTCTGCAGAAGCCTGGGAGGACTGGTCACAGGGGTGACTTAATTCTTAGACCTGTCCAGCTGGCTACAGAAAGCAGGGCCTGAAAGCCTGTGTTTCCTCTTCTTTTTTTTGTCTTTTGAGGCAGGTCTCACCCTGTTGTCCAAGCTGGAGTGCAGGGGTGCTGTCTTGGCTCACTGCAGCCTTGACCTCCTGAGCCTCGGCAATCTTCCCACTTCAGCCCACCGAGGAGCTGGGACTACAGACCTGCCCCACCAAACCCAGCTAATTTTGTTCATTGTTTTTTGTAGAGACTAGGGTCTCACTATGTTGCCCAGGCTGGTCTCGAACTCCTGACCTCAAGGGATCCTCCTGCCCTGGTCTCCCAAAGTGCTGGGATTACAGGCATGAGCCACTGCGCCCGTGCAGCCTATGTTTCTCCTTGACGTTGCCTCCTCTGATTGAAGGCCAGCCATGCCTCTGTTTGCCATTACAGAAGAGGGGTTTGGAAAGACCTGTGGCACCGTGCCTTCAGCTGAGTAGGCCCTTAAGCCAGGTCAGAGTCCTCCCGGGCCCTAGAGCCGAGGAGGCCGCTGTTGATTTTCATCTCCACTCAGGAGGTGCGCAGAGCCCTGCGAGGGGTGGGCGTGGTCCTGGCCACCGCGCTAGGCTGCGCCTTCCAGGGCCTTAGCTGCACCTGCTCCTTGTCAGATCTAAGGAGAGACTGTCTCACAGGTAGAGGCTCCCAGCCAGGGGATGTTGCTTCTTAAACTTGGTAATAGAGAAAAACTAGTTATTAGTGAAGACTTTGTACCTGCACTGGTGTTTGAAAGGTTCTTCCTGCTTATTCTTAGAGGTTTTTAGGAGTTTATCTGAAGACAAAGTTTCTGTGTGTGAACCTCTGCCCACGCGGCTAGCCCTGGTGTACTCGGCTCCAGGGCACACACTGGGCCATGTGCAGCTGGATGTTGGAGGTGCTTTGTGAAGCAGGCGGCGCTGTGAGGCTTCACCTCTCCGGAGGCTGTAACTGTGAGAAAATTCCCAGGGTTTGAGCTACTGTGTGTCACCCTGTCACTTGGGAAGCAGGGTTTGAAGTTAAGATCATGTTCCGGCCGGGCGCGGTGGCTCACGCCTGTAATCCCAGCACTTTGGGAGGCCGAGGCGGGCGGATCACGAGGTCAGGAGATCGAGACCATCCTGGCTAACACGGTGAAACCCCGTCTCTACTAAAAATACAAAAAACTAGCCGGGCGAGGTGGCGGGCGCCTGTAGTCCCAGCTACTCGGGAGGCTGAGGCAGGAGAATGGCGTGACCCCGGGAGGCGGAGCTTGCGGTGAGCTGAGATCCGGTCACTGCACTCCAGCCTGGGCGACAGAGCGAGACTCCGCCTCAAAAAAAAAAAAAAAAAAAAAAAAGATCATGTTCCGATTCAAAGCCTGCCAGGTCCAGCTGAGGGTGAGCGGGCAGGTGTTTCCTAGAGGCCCTGAGAGGCGAGAGCACAGAGGAGAGACAGCCAGGGAGGTTCTCACTGTTGCGTTCTCCTTCTGCCACCCGCCCTGCCAGGCTCACCTGGGCACCGATTCTGAGAGGCCAGTGGTGGCTCATGATACAGGGAAGGACTCTCACCAGAGGTGGGGTCAGGTCACCACAGGAATGACGTCGTCACCGGACCCACAGGCTCACTCTTCCTTCCCGTGTTCGGATCCTGCGGCTGCCTTCAGCCCTGGCTTGTGCAGGCTCTGGGGAGTCCCCTCTGCTCCCTCCCCAGCTTTGGTTGGGGAGCACATGTCTTGTGCGTGTGTTCAGCCTCCACGCTTGCGCGTGGCATGGACTCACCTCTTTGGGCCTGGTGTGGTCCGATCCCCGCAGGCACTGCCGTCTCGGCCTTGTTCGTTTTTGAGACTGTCGCTCCTGGTGAGTGACTGGGGTTGGAAAGGTCGGCTGAGGAGACGGCAGCTCCTTGGAAACCCCGAGTCAGATAATTTCTCCAGAACCTGCTGTGGCCCACATGAATGTGATAGGCCCTGGAGTGGCCACTCAGGCTGTCGGTTGGCAGGGCTTGTTACTGTGGCTGAGCAGTTGGATGTAGGGGACAAGTGGGCTTGTTACTGTGGCTGAGCAGTTGGATGTAGGGGACAAGTGGGCTTGTTACTGTGGCTGAGCAGTTGGATGTAGGGGACAAGTGGGCTTGTTACCTGAGCAGTTGGATGTAGGGGACAAGCGGGCTTGTTACTGTGGCTGAGCAGTTGGATGTAGGGGACAAGTGGGCCGGGCGCGTGCCTCCCAGCAACAGCCCCGTTCGATGCAGAGGTGCTGCGCCAGCCGAGCAGCCAACCTCTGCGGTGGGTGCGGCTCCCGTGACGTCTCCCGAAGGGGCGTGGGAAGGGCCACATTCTAAAAATGAAATATTGTACGAAAATTATAAGGTGCTCTTACAGCCTTTCAAGAGTCTTTTTAGGTCTCACCCTTTTAGCCAGGCTGGTATGCAGTGGTGCCATCATAGCTCACTGCAGCCTGGAAACCTGCTGGGCTCAAGCCATCCTCCTGCCTCAGCCTCCTGAGTAGCTGGGACTGCAGGTGTGTGCCACCATGCCCGGCTAATTTTTTTATTGTTTTATGGAGACGGGGTCTCACTGTGTTTACCAGGCTGGCCTTTCAAGAATCTTGACAGTACCAGAAGGTCTGATACTTGATCATTGTACTAACTCATGCTTTTCCTGTGGTGAGAGTCAGGATCATGGCTTGGTCTACAAAACCAGCCTTTCTGGGGTACGTGTAGGATTCTGACACCACGTCAGCTCCAGGAGACCTGAGGGGGAGGTGGGGCCCTTCGAGTCCCGCTCCAGAAGCACACACAGGGGCTCCGACGGGGTACCCTGTGCGCATGCAGGGAGCACCAACAGCCAGCGGTCTGCGGTCGAGGCTGTGAAACTGGCATTTTAGGTTGGTTTGAATGGCTCAGTGAGACCAGACACCGTGCGTGGGTCACTCCTGCAATCCCAGCACTTTAGGAGGCTGAGGTGGGTGGATCGCTTGACTCCAGGTGTTCGAGACCAGCCTGGGCAACATGGTGAAACCCCATCTCTATGAAAAATATAAAAAATTAGCCGGGTGTGGTGGCGCATGCCTGTAGTCGCAGCTACTCAGAAGCTGAAGTGGGAGGATCGCTTGAGCCTGGGAGGTGGAGGTTGTATTGAGCTGAGGTCGTGTCGCTGCACTCCAGCCTATGCGACAGAGTGAGACCTGTCTCGAGAAAAAACAAAAAAAAGAAGCTCAGTCCATTTTGTCTTCTGCTGAGCATAAAAATTCTAGGACCTATTTTAGCATTGACTTTTCTAGGCTACAGCAATGAGAACACAAAAAGGGTCAGTTCTTTTTAGCCGACGGCGCTGAGTTATTTTGCCAAGATGAATTTGAATTAGCCGCGTGGTGGGAAATTCCACAGTCTCATCCTTGCCACTGTTTTGAATCTTCTAACTGGAATTTTTGTACAAGCAAAGTGCTCTGATGAATGCCTGTTGCTTTGGGAATTATTTGTATTGGCTGATGTCACACTTTAAGAAATAGGTAATTTGCTTTTTAACAGCACTGTGTGTTTTTTCAGGCAAGGGTATCCTGAAGGATACTATAGTTCCAAAAGTGGATGGAGCAGTCAGAGCGATTACTATGCAAGTTATTACTCCAGCCAGTACGATTATGGAGGTATGTCGAGGAGCTCCAAGCAGCTGGCCTTAGCAGGTGCCTTGTGCAAAAGACGTTGATGACGTGCAGCCCTGGCCAGCCAGCGCCTGCTGGTGACTTCCAGGAAATGTCCCCTTTTATTAGTCTCTTTATGTTTTTGCCCAAGAGCCAAAATAGTTGGAAATACTTTGTATTTGGAAATAATTATATTGATATGTTTCATTACAGAATTTCATCTTAATCTTAGCATGAATGCATCTTTGTCATATTGGCAGATTTCTCTGATTTTCTAGCAGAGCATAACCAGCAATTCGAGAGCTGCTGTGTCCACATGTGCCTTCGTAAACATAAACGGATGAAAAGGAAGTGAAGTGAAAAACTATCTCCTCAGTTCCACCAGCCACGTTCCCCGCACTCCTGACCGCAGGAGGCTGGCAGCTGCTGCCTGGGGCAGTGTGGATGTGGGCCACGCCCACCGGGCAGTGAGCTGGGCACTCCCTGGCGGCGGCCAGCTGCAGCCCTCCATGCAGTGTGTGCGGCACAGTGGCCATGTCCTAGGAAGAGCCTCCTCTGGTCACTCCTGCCCTGGCTGTGACCTCTCGTGCTCTGGGCCCTGAATCCCCTTGACAAATATCAAGCATCCTCTTTGATATTTGCACCTGTTTTAAATATAAATTTGAAGAAGAAAAGACATCTTTAGAAAAGATGATAAAAGACCTTTTAAGAACTTTTTCTTAATACTTGCTAAAACACTTGCTGAAAATGGTATATCCATTTTGTTTACAGCCCTTTTAAAGTAACCTTTTAATATTGAGATTTTTTTTGAAAACCTTATGAGTCACATTAAGGTGAAGAAATAGTAGTAAAATTTACAGTTAGGGGATTAACTAGTAAAAAGCAGCAACCGTGAAAGTGAACTAGCTGGGCGCAGTGGCTCACGCCTGTGATCCCAGCGCTTAGGGAGGCCAAGGTATGGGAGAAGCACTTGAGCCCAGGAGTTCAAGAACAGCCTGCAAAACATAGTAAGACCCCATCTCTGTTTAAAAAAAAGAAGAAGAAGAAAAAGGACTTACTAAAGAAATCTTGGCCGAGCGCGGTGGCTCACGCCTGTAATCCCAGCACTTTGGGAGGCCGAGGTGGGCGGATCACAAGGTCAGGAGATCGAGACCATCCTGGCTAACACAGTGAAACCCCATCTCTACTAAAAATACAAAGAAATGAGCCAGGCATGGTGGCGGGTGCCTGTAGTCCCAGCTACTCGGGAGGCTGAGGCAGGAGAATGGCATGAACCCGGGAGGTGAAGCTTGCAGTGAGCTGAGATCATGCCAGCGCACTCCTCTCTGGGCGACAGAGCGAGACTGTCTCAAAAAAAAAAAATCTTTTAGCACCTTTTCTAAAAATATTTTTTCCTTTTAATCTAAAACACTTAAGTATTGAGAGAAAAATCAGCCAGTTGCCTTTAGGTAGCTTGAGCCCTCCAGATCTCATGGCTTCCTGGTGTTGTGCTGGTTTCCAGGAGATAAGCTAGGTTTCTCGAGGAGTTCTTGGAGCATGAAGTCCTGGGGTGGTGTCACTTCTTCAGTGATATCTGAGGCATTTCTTCTTTTGATTGTTACTGTATTAATCATTAGTTCCTTGCTCACAGATCCAGGTCACTGGGATCGTTACCACTACAGTGCCAGAGTCAGGGACCCCCGCACCTACGACCGGAGGTATTGGTGTGATGCAGAGTACGACATGTACAGGAGAGAGCACTCTGCCTACGGGGACAGGTTGGTGGAGCACCCCGGGGGGAAGAGGCTGGGGGCAGCCAGGACACGCTAGTGCTTCTCTGCCCTCATGTCTGGGTTTTAATAAAGAGCTTTGGTAGTTTGGGTGAGCATCTGCCTGATGTTTTGGTTCCTGTCTGAAAGGAAGGAGGGAGCAGACCCTTCCAGGGTTCCCAGCGTGGACTGTTAGGGGAGAACTGGCCTCAGCAAGAGGACTGTTCAGCACCCCTGGGAGCACCTGGGAGACTGGGCTCACTCTTTCTCGTCATCCCTTCTTAGCGGTCGCGCCCTGCAGCCCAGAGCAGTGGCCACACTGGAGACGCATTCGCAGGACTTCTCTAAAGCTGCGCGTCAGAGGGCCCTGAGGGTCGGGTGTGGTGTGTTGTGGCTCAGCCCCAGGGGTCTCAGTCTTGGCCCCTGGGCAGCCGCGTGGCACATGGGGACGGGGCCTCCCGCACTCCCATTCCTCTGCCTCTGTCCCCCGGCTTCCTCTAGGCCCGAGAAACGTGACAACAACTGGAGGTACGACCCTCGCTTCACGGGGAGTTTTGACGACGACCCCGATCCCCACAGAGACCCTTACGGGGAAGAGGTGGACAGGCGCAGCGTCCACAGTGAGCACTCGGCACGGAGCCTGCACAGTGCACACAGCCTGGCCAGCCGCCGTAGCAGCCTCAGTTCCCACTCACACCAGGTGCGCGGCAGCACCTCACAGACACGCGGATGGTTGTGTTTAGAACCACCATCCTGTTTGCAGTGTACCTAAACTTTTACCACTGTGCCTGGAGAACTGATTTTTCCCGTTTGCTTTGTTTTTTAAGAGTCAGATTTACAGAAGCCACAATGTGGCTGCCAGTTCCTACGAGGCCCCGCTTCCTCCAGGCTCCTTTCACGGTGATTTCGCCTACGGCACCTACCGCAGCAATTTCAACAGTGGCCCCGGCTTCCCAGAGTATGGCTACCCTGCAGACACTGTCTGGCCTGCCATGGAGCAAGGTGTGTGCTTAGCAGGACAGAGGGACACTGGCTCACCCCACTGGGACGGCCACCCAGCCCGGGATCCGAACACAGGAGTCAGGGCTGGGGTTGGAATGGTGATGTCCTGGCCTGGCTCTGACCCAATCCATCCTTCCAAGTGGCAGAGCGTGTCAGGACGGGCTGACGCTGTCTCTTCGATTGCAGTTTGGCCTAAGGCCTGAGAGCTGCGCTGGCTGCCCCAACATGCGTTTTAAAGTGTGACTGTGAGGACAGCCCACATCCAGGCTCTGGGCGGCCCCTGGTCACATCCCCATCGCAGACCCCGTGGCCCAGCAGGCTTGCAGGAGGGAGCTGCTCCTTCCCCTTGGAGACTCCGCTCTGCAGGCGTCCCGTGTGTCAGAGTTCCCTTCCAGGATGCTCAAATGCTTTTTCTTGGCAAATTGCAGAAATATATGTAAAGATATAAAGTTACAGAATGGAACAGTAGACTGACTGAGTTTCCTTTTTTTTTCTTTTTTTTTTTGAGATGAAGTCTTACCCTGTCTCCCAGGCTGGAGTGCAGTGATGCGATCTCGGCTCACTGCAACTTCTGCATCACGGGTTTAAACGATTGTCCTGCCTCAGCCTCCCGAGTAGCTGGGATTACAGGTGTTTGCCACCATGCACGGCTAATTTTTGTATTTTTAGTCGAGACGGGGTTTTGCCATGTTGGCCAGGCTGGTCTCAAACTCCTGACCTCAAGTGATCCGTCCTCCGTCTTCCAAATGCTCAGATTACAGGTGTGAGTCACTGTGCCCGGCCTTACTTTCGTAAAGTATTGTTTCAGTTAACAACATTTTTTCATTTATTTATTTATTTATTTTTTTTTATTTATTTATTTTTGAGACGGAGTCTCGCTCTGTCGCCCAGGCTGGAGTGCAGTGGCCGGATCTCGGCTCACTGCAAGCTCCGCCTCCCAGGTTTACGCCATTCTCCTGCCTCAGCCTCCCGAGTAGCTGGGACTACAGGCACCTGCCACCATGCCCGGCTAGTTTTTTTGTATTTTTCAGTAGAGATGGTGTTGCACCATGTTAGCCAGGATGGTCTCGATCTCCTGACCTTGTGATCCGACCGTCTCGGCCTCCCAAAGTGCTGGGATTACAGGCTTGAGCCACTGCGCCCGGCCGATTTATTATTTTTTTTAAGAGACACTCTCGCTCTGTCACCCAGGCTGGAGTGCAGTGGCGCGGTCATGGTTGCTATCTCCTGGGGTCAGGTGGCCCTCCTGCCTTGGATCCTTTCAAAGTGCTGGGATTACAGGCCTGCGCAACTATGCCTGGCTCCTTATTTTCTTTTTTGCTTGAGGTGTTTTGCTCTCCTTTTTGTTGGGTGCTGTGTGGTCATCACAGTCTGCATCTGGTTTTGTGAAAGGGAAAGAGCTCGGGCGCGGCCAGGCCCGGGAGGAGCCCGCGCCGCCGAAGGAGCCTCAGGACGGCTCACGAGGGTGGCACAGGAGCTTCCTCAGTGTGCAAGGGAATAGTCCTCATATTTAGTGATTCCAGCATTTATCTTTTCCTGACATACACTTCAGTTCTACTTTTAAGTATGATGTTAAACAATTACCGACTTTGAGTTGGAAGTTTGTCATGATAGATCTCACCGGTGATTTCAGCTGTGTGGGCACATTGAAAGTCTAGGCTCAGAAGCAGCAAACAGTGACAAGCTGATGGTTTCTTTTTCCATTTATCTTAAATGCAGTTTCATCAAGACCAACTTCTCCTGAAAAATTTTCAGTGCCTCATGTCTGTGCCAGGTTTGGCCCTGGCGGTCAGCTTATCAAAGTGATTCCCAATCTGCCTTCAGAAGGACAGCCGGCCTTGGTGGAGGTCCACAGCATGGAGGTAATGGCACACGGTGTCACTGCTCTGCCGCCCCGGGGAACTCTGTGCTTTGCAGTTTGTCATCTTCAATTGCCAGACCTTGTCTCTGGACATACAGAGCTTGTCCTTGGAAAAATGTTTATTCCTATGAATTTTCAACGTGTAGGGTTGTTCTTCTGTTTGATCGTATCTTTGTCCTCCTAAAAGTCAGTATTGTAAGCGTCTGCCTTGGTGTTAGACGTGGTTTGATCGTATCTGCATTTCCTGTCCTCGTTTTGGGGATGTTTGCTTTATTGCTGCTTTTCAGTGATAGATGCAGCGGGTGGGCCCTGTGCTGCCCAGGTGAGGGGGAGCGGGGTGGCAGATGGGCCCGGCGCTGCCGAGGTGAGTGGGGCTGGCGTGCGCCTCTTCCTGCAGCTTCTACAGGCTTCTGTAACATGTATTGGGGTTCTGCCTCAGGATTTGGGGAGAAAAAATGGATTTCACTGCTTAAAATAAAGTTTGAAATCATGGCTCTGGCCCACACAGGCCATGTTCCATGTAATAGCCTTGACAGAACCTTCACCCGCTGTGGGGCGGGGCGGGCGGGCCAGGCCACCCTCTCCTCTCTCGTGCAGCATCTGTGCCTGGGTTGGCCGGCCTGCCAGCAGGGTGGCTGTGCACTGGCTGCCGCTGACCCACAGCCCTCTCCTCGTAGGCCTTGCTGCAGCACACGTCTGAGCAGGAGGAGATGCGGGCGTTCCCGGGACCCCTGGCCAAGTATGTTCCTTGTTGAGGCTTTTCTTTGCGAGCCCGGCCTTGCAGACATCACTGCTCACTGTGTGTTCTTTCTACAGAGACGATACCCATAAAGTGGATGTCATTAATTTTGCACAGAACAAAGCTATAAAATGTTTGCAGAATGAAAACTTAATTGACAAAGAGTCTGCAAGTCTTCTTTGGAATTTTATTGTTCTCCTATGCAGACAGAATGGGGTATGTGTCTTTTTACTTCTAGAGTGTTTCTTCCTGCTGGCCTTCATTTCGTCTTGGGCATTGCATGCTCAGCCTCCTGGCGGAGCGGGGCGAGATCCGCGTGCCCAGCTGTGGGAGTCTCGAGGACTGAATGGGGAGGGAGAGGGAACGTGCGGTTGGGATGAGATGAGGTTTCAGTCCAGCCTTGCCAGCCTTTCGGGTAGTTGTGGGTCTGGCTGTGTCCAGGGTGGGGCTTTGTGCCTGTGATGGTCTAATGCGTCCTCACCTGAGAGCCATTGTTCTCCTTCCTGTTCCTGTTGACCCGAACAGACCGTGGTAGGGACCGACATTGCGGAGCTTCTGTTACGAGACCACAGAACAGTGTGGCTTCCTGGGAAGTCGCCCAATGAAGCAAACCTGATTGATTTCACGAACGAGGCGGTGGAGCAGGTGGAAGAGGAGGAGTCTGGCGAGGCCCAGCTCTCTTTCCTCACTGGTGGTCCGATGGCTGCCGCCAGCTCTCTTGAGAGAGAGACGGAGCGGTTCAGGGAGCTGTTGCTGTATGGCCGTAAGAAGGTGCGCCTCCCCATCATGGCACCCGGCGCTTGCAGGTGTCCACTGGGTCGGGCCTGGTGCAGGCGATGCAGCTGTCGGGGAGGGACACAGCCCCTCTCGGGAGCGTCCGCGCTGCGGTGTGGGGCTTCCGGTCTTGCTGTTTCCTGAACGATGCCGGCCTCTTTTATGCCATCCTTCTGGAGGTGTTCATGTGGGTTTCCTTCTAACTATTTCCAGTGTTGGAGACCTGCAGATGGAATTTTCAGTCACTCAATAAATGCACGTGTTGAGCACGGGCCGTGTCCTTGCTGTGTGTGCCAAGTCTCAGATGAGACGTGCATGACACGAGTTTTGGCATTCTCACAAAGTCAGGCTCGGGTCCACAGCCCAGAAGTCGTTGGGAGTTGGGAGGACGCACCCAGCCTGTCAGAGGCGCAGTGCATGGAAAGGCCACGGGCAGGGGAGCAGCCAGTGCGTATAGCGTCCAGTGACTGGGGCCACAGCAGCCTGGGGACCAGGGCAGGCGGGGGACCTGAGACAGGAGCCTGCTCTGGGACAGTGGGGTTGGGGGGTCCATAGCGACTGCAGCAGGGACAGTGTGTTCACAGGAGGGCCTGTCTAGGGCGCATGATGTCCGCTTTGGATGTGCTAAGCAGGAGAGGCCAGTCTCACGGGCATGTGTGGCCCTGAACAGCAGAGACATTGGATAGGCCCAGAGCTCTCCGTCCTTTTATATCATGATAAACTCAGAAAGGGCATATTTGACCAGTACTTTTATTTATTTATTTATTTATTTATTTATTTTTATTTTATTTATTTATTTTTTTTTTGAGACGAAGTCTCGCTCTGTCGCCCAGGCTGGAGTGCAGTGGCCGGATCTCAGCTCACTGCAAGCTCCGCCTCCCGGGTTCACGCCATTCTCCTGCCTCAGCCTCCTGAGTAGCTGGGACTACAGGCGCCCGCCACCTCGCCCGGCTAGTTTTTTCTATTTTTTTTTTTAGTAGAGACTGGGTTTCACCATGTTAGCCAGGATGGTCTCGATCTCCTGACCTCGTGATCCGCCCGTCTCGGCCTCCCAAAGTGCTGGGATTACAGGCTTGAGCCACCGCGCCCGGCCTATTTTTATTTTTTGAGACAAAATCTCGCTCTTGCCCAGGCTGGAGTGCAGTGGCGTGATCACCGCTTAATGCGGCCTCGTCCTCCTGGGTTCAAGTGATCCTCCCATCTCAGCCTCCTGAGTAGCTGGGACTACAGCTGCATGCCGCCACGCCGGGTTAACTTTTTTTTTTTTTTTTTCGTAGAGACGGGGTTTCACCATGTTGCCAGGCTGGTCTCGAACTCCTGGGCTCAAGCAATCTGCCCGCCTTGGTCTCCCAAAGTGCTGGGATTACAGGCATGAGCCACCGCGCCCGGCCTGATCAGTATGAGTCTATTATGGATGTTTTATAACTGATTGAAGTCGTGTAACCTGTTAGCTTTTATTAACATCTTCCTCTACTGTAGCATTTTTGCCTCCTAACCTGAAGTCCTAAATTATACCCTAGATGATTTTGGCGAAAGGGGAGGCTGCGTTACTGGAGCCACTGTCTGTGCTGATGGATATTCGCGGAGGCCTCCTGTTAGAACCGGGGAATTGACCCGCGTGTGTTTCCCAGTGGACGGGGTGGCGTGGTGGGCAGTGCGGTGTGGTTAGCCCTATTTGTGATTAGCGTGCTTATGTTTTATGCTGAAAATGGATAAAAGCAGCAAATATCTACAAATACCCACTACCGCAGGGACTTTGAAACTCAGGAAAATAGTGAAATGCTGACGTGTCTTAATCTCCAAATGGTGAATAAGTTTTTGAGGCCTTTGGGTTGTTTGTGTATCTGCTGCTACGTGAGGACACATGGCCTGTCGCCTGTCTTGACTCATGTCACGTGAGCACTACCGATAACTCACCAAGGCCCCTGAAATGCCTTTTGCAGGATGCTTTGGAGTCTGCAATGAAGAATGGCCTGTGGGGTCACGCTCTGCTCCTTGCAAGTAAGATGGACAGCCGGACACACGCCCGAGTCATGACCAGGTACAGTCCCACGGTGGCCTGGTCCAGTGGCGAGCCCTGTTGGCTCCCTGCAGCACGCGGCGTCCACACTGGTGGCAGGTGGCAGGTGGCAGGCAGATCTCACTTGACTATGCTGTGCTCCCACACGAACTCGGGCTTCCTTGGCTTCGAGGCTTCCTTGGGTTGTGCTGTGGAGAGCTTAAAAAGTTTTTTATTAACCGCATGGTTTTTAATACTTCACATAAAATCTCAGTGAATTCCTTAGTCTTCATCTTTTTTTTTTTTTTTTTGAGACAGAGTCTTGCTCTGTTGCCCAGGCTGGAGTGCAGTGGCGTGATCTCGGCTCACTGCAAGCTCTGCCTCCCAGGTTCACGCCATTCTCCTGCCTCAGCCTCTCGAGTAGCTGGGATTACAGGCGCCCGCCACCATGCCCAACTAAGTTTTTTTGTATTTTTAGTAGAGACGGGGTTTCACCGTGTTAGCCAGGATGGTCTCGATCTCCTGACCTTGTGATCCGTCCGCCTTGGCCTCCCAAAGTGCTGGGATTATAGGTGTTAGCCATTGCACCCGGCCTAGTCTCCATCTTTTATAGCTTTTTTTTTTAATTTTGAGTTTTGCTCTGTTGCCCAGGCTGGAGTGCAGTGGTGCAGTCTCAGCTCACCGTAACCCCTGCCTCCCAGGTTCAAGTGATCCTCTCGCCTTGGCCTCCCAAGTAGTTGGGACCACAGGCATCCACCACCACACCCAGCTAATTTTTTGTATTTTTAGTAGAGATGGGGTTTTGTCATGTTGGCCAGGCTGGTCTCAAACTCCTGGCCTCAAGGGATCTGCCCACCTTGACCTTCTGAAAGTGCTGGGATTACAGGCGTGAGCCACCACACCTGGACTTATCTTTTACAGCTTTTTTTTTTTTAATATTGACATAGGGAAAGAAAAATAAAATACTGAGATATGTGTACTTTGCCTAAGTGAAATATAAGTCTAATCATTACATCAGAGGGCTGAGGTCTGGTTTTTTTTTTAAATTTATTTTATTACTATTTTATTTATTTATTTTTTTGAGATGGAGTCTTGCTCTGTCGCCCAGGCTAGAGTGCAGTGGCACGATCCCAGCTCACTGCAACCTCTGCCTCCTGGGTTCAAGCGATTCTCCTGCCTCAGCCTCCTGAGTGGCTGGGAATACAGGTGTGCGCCACCACACCCAGCTGATTTTTGTATTTTTAGTAGAGACGGGTTTCTCCATGTTAGTCTCTAACTTCTGACCTCAGGTGATCCGCCTGCTTCGGCCTCCCAAAGTGCTGGGATTACAGGCGTGAGCCACCGCGCCCGGCCGGATTTTTTCTTTTAGCTGAGCCAGCGTGGGGTCTTTCTGTGTTTATGTCTGCCCAGGTTTGCCAACAGCCTCCCAATCAACGACCCTCTGCAGACAGTCTACCAGCTCATGTCCGGGCGGATGCCCGCCGCGTCCACGGTGAGTGGCACTGCCTGGTGGCTCGCACAGGCTTCACTGCCTGTGTGGAGTTTGCTCATGGGTGACGCTGTCACAGGCCGTGAGGTGCCTCCTCGTGCTGGTGAGCCCAGCTGCGTGGAATTGAAACGGTGCTGGCTTCCAGGGATGAGGCTTCGTTTTGTTTTTCCTCATGTTAGTGCTGTGGAGACGAGAAATGGGGAGACTGGAGGCCGCACCTTGCCATGGTCTTGTCCAACTTGAACAACAATATGGATGTCGAGTCCAGGACGATGGCTACCATGGGCGACACTCTGGGTAGGTCAGGGGTGGAGATGGGCATCGGGCGTCATGGATGGAGCACCGAAGGCCCGGTTGTCTGTGGCATTGGCAGAAATCACAAGAACCCGGCCTTCTTGGTCCAGCTCGCGTCTCTAGTGCCTTCTGTGCACATGCTTGACTTCCGCGGGCATCCCCAGTCACTGAGACTCCGCCTGGTTCTCATGTCTCTCCAGCTTCGAAGGGCCTCTTAGACGCGGCCCACTTTTGCTACCTTATGGCCCAGGTCGGATTTGGTGTTTATACGAAGAAAACTACAAAGCTTGTCTTAATTGGATCAAATCACAGGTAAGGAAGCAAGTCAGTGTAGTCCTGTAAGTTTTCCTTTAAAAGTAAGACGAAATCCTTCTCCTTTAGTTAATTCAGAAATGGCCAGAATCATGTCTTGATTTGTCACATGGTGGGACACACTTCTGGATGACCTGCTCTGAGGTTGACTCTGCCAATAATTGGCCATGTTTTTTAAATAAAAATAATTCGCTTCCTCTACAGTTTGCCATTCTTAAAGTTCGCAACCAATGAAGCAATCCAGAGGACGGAAGCCTATGAGTACGCCCAGTCCCTGGGTGCCCAGACCTGCCCCCTGCCTAGTTTCCAGGTAAGCAGGTGCTGCCAGCCTGCAGCTGTCATGGGTGGGCAGGCGCTCAGTGCTAACAAGCTTTTGGCTACTTAGAGTTTTTGAATTCTTATGGAAAAAAATGATGTGAGTTTTTTCGGGGAGGATCTTGAGAAGACATTTGATCTAAAATGCTAAAAATCTAGATCACATTGAATTGAGGCTTTCCGTTTGCATTTGATTTCAATTATTTTCATGAGCTTTTTTTTTTTTTTTTTAAGGAGACAGGGTCTCACTCGTTGCCCAGGCTGGAGTGCACTCTGCTTTGATCACTCCCAGGCTTCAGCCATTCCCCTTGGCCTCCAGAGTAGCGGGGACTACAGGCAGCACCACCATGCCGTGCTAATTTTTTGTTTTTTTGTTTTTTTGAGACGGAGTCTCGCTCTGTTGCCCAGGCTGGAGTGCAGTGGCGCAGTCTCCACTTACTGCAAGCTCCGCCTCCCAGGTTCACACCATTCTCCTGCCTCAGCCTCCCATGTAGCTGGGACTACAGGTGCCCACCACCGTGCCCGGCTAATTTTTGTATTTTTAGTAGAGACGGGGTTTCACCGTGTTAGCCAGGATGGTCTCGATCTCCTGACCTCGTGATCCACCCATCTCGGCCTCCCAAAGTGCTGGGATTACAGGTGTGAGCCGCCGCGCCTGGCCGTATGAGCTGTTTTTAATATTTGAGGGAGGTATTCTCTG
>NW_012102920.1:1750648-1762303 GCF_000951045.1 Mandrillus leucophaeus | reverse complement strand
CCTTGGCTTGGGGTGGCCCAGAGGCATCTGGTAAGGTGGCTTCTGTCCCTGTTATGTCCACACTGAAAGTATGTATCTAAAGACAGTATAACTGCTGTCTCTTATACACATCTAGATGTGTATAAGAGACAGGTTGTGGCTGTGAGAGCCGAGTGGCGCCATGAAAGGGGTTGGGGGGGAAAGCAGAGTGGGTTTCTTCCCAGCTTAGTCACTTACTTTGCTCTTGAAATCCTTCAGGGAACAGGGACTAGGACTGTGGTCGGCGGGCGTGGTGGGTGGGAGACATGATGAGTGAAGCGTCCAGAAGAGTCCACAGCTTCCAGGGTGACGCTCGAACGCGGGGGAGCCCCCGGGCAGCGCTAGGCTTTATCCATCCGCGATACTCGGACGCAGGGGAGCCCCGGGGCAGCGCGAGGCTTTGTCCGTCGGTGATGCTCGGACACAGGGGAGCCGCGGGGCAGCACGAGGCTTTGTCCAACCACGATACTCGGACGCAGGGGAGCCCCGGGGCAGCGCGAGGCTTTGTCCATCCGCGATACTCGGATGCAGGGGAGCCCCGGGGCAGCGCGAGACTTTGTCCATCCGCGATACTCGGACGCAGGGGAGCCCCTGGGCAGCGCAAGGCTTTGTCCATCCGCGATACTCGGACGCAGGGGAGCCCCCGGGCAGCGCAAGGCTTTGTCCTTCGGTGATGCTCGGACTCAGGGGAGCCCCGGGGCATCGCGAGGCTTTGTCCATCCGCGATGCTCGGAAGCAGGGGAGCCGCGGGGCAGCAAGGTTTCTGTCGTTTCAGGTGTTTAAGTTCATCTACTCCTGCCGCCTGGCGGAAATGGGGCTGGCCACGCAAGCCTTCCACTACTGTGAGGCCATCGCGAAGAGCATCCTGACGCAGCCGCACCTGTACTCCCCAGTGCTGATCAGCCAGCTTGTGCAGGTGCTGCCCCCGGCGCCGGTCGTCAGGATGCTGTGCTGACTGCAGGGAAGGAGGGCTTGCCAGAGCCCCCGGGCGTGGGGGTGGCGATGGTTCAGATGCGCGTTGTGGTAGGCGCTCAGAACCTGCCTCTTGGGCAGATGAAGATCTCTGAATGGCTTCGTGTTTTGCGTCTTAGTCTGGGGACTCTCAGGCACCATGTGCTAGCACAGAACCTTGGTGCGAGTTTCATAATCAGAAGAAACTGTCTGTAGGATACTGTTTTTGTTTTTGTTTTTTTGAGACGGAGTCTCGCTTTGTGGCCCAGGCTGGAGTGCAGTGGTGTGATCTCGGCTCACTGCAAGCTCCGCCTCCCGGGTTCATGCCATTCATTCTCCTGCCTCAGCCTCCCGAGTAGCTGGGACTACAGGTGCCCACCACCTCGCCCGGCTAAGTTTTTGTATTTTTAGTAGAGACAGGGTTTCACCGTGGTCTCGATCTCCTGACCTCGTGATCCACCCGCCTCAGCCTCCCAAAGTGCTGGGATTACAGGCGTGAGCCACCGCGCCCAGCCCAGGATATTCTTTTTTTATTGAAATAGAGTCTCACTCTGTCACCCAGGCTGGAGTGCAGTTTGGTGCGATCTCGGCTCACTGCAGCCTCCGCCTCCCAGATTCAAGCGATGCTCCTGCCTCAGCCTCCCAAGTAGCTGGGATTACAGGCACCACGCTTGACCGATTTTTTGTATTTTTAGTAGAGATGGGGTTTCACCATGTTAGCCAGGCTGGTCTCGAACTCGTGACCTCAAGTGATGCATGCATCTGCCTTGGCCTCCCAAAGTGCTGGGATTCCAGGTGTCAGCCACTGTGCCCAGTCAGGATGTTCTTATTTTGAGGAAATTTCGTCTGGTGGTTGATCGCTTAAGTGTCCTGAGTCTAGCAGCCTTTGTTTGAGTCCTGGCTGCACTGTTGCAAGCCTCAGTTTCTTCCCCTGTAAAACGGAGGCGGTGTGACTGGCAGAAAGTATGGGAGGTGCCACGGGATAGGTGTAGGCGGCGCCCGTGTTGCCCCAGGATCTTCACTTCTCGTCAGTAGTTCCATTTGTGAGAACGTGCTCATGGGATACCCAAAAAATGTATTAGGGACATTTTTAGACCCATTTCAAAGTTCAGAGAGTCATTGATGAATCCTTAGGTGCTCATCCACCGCCTCAGTGGTTATGAACACATGGCCAAACTTGTGTTCTGCCCCCTTCTGCCCTGCTTTGCATCCCCCACATTCCCGACGAAGGCGTGCAGACATTACCTGGGAGTCCAGCTCTTACTGAGTCAGGTCCACATGGTCAGGTGGTAGTCTCAGGCCAGGCGTGTTCCAGGGGGTGCCCAGCGCTGCCAACCTGGTGCCCATGGGCCAAGAGGTCGTCTACAGCAACTTCCCACAGTCGCCCAGCATCCCGTGTATGTCACCTAAGCACATACTAGAAACATGTATGCAGCTAATTAAACTTTATCCCCAGTGAACAGTGAAGCTGCATTGCCCAGGCATTTTGCAGACGGCTCACTTGCCATCACCTGGTGGTGACAGGGGCCTCTGATTTTTGCCCGTGTCTAGATGGCTTCCCAGTTACGACTCTTCGATCCCCAGCTGAAAGAAAAGCCGGAAGAGGAGTCCTTGGCCGCACCCACGTGGCTGGTTCACCTGCAGCAGGTGGAGCAGCAGATCAAGGTACAGCCTTGGCTTGGGGTGGCCCAGAGGCATCTGGTAAGGTGGCTTCTGTCCCTGTTATGTCCACACTGAAAGTATGTATCTAAAGACAGTATAACTGTAGATGTGTGCCTATGAGAATTCCCCAATTCCCCAAAAAGGGCGTTGAGTGCCTCCTGTCCTGAAGTAGGGACACAGCAAGCATGGTGGTGGCGGGCGGGCGGCGCTGCCATGCGGCCACAGGTGGCTTCCACAGGGCAGGCCTTGTTCTCCCTCAGGAGGGGGCTGGAGTATGGCATCAGGACGGAGCCTTCCCGCAACAGTGTCCCGGCACGCCAAGCTCCGAGGTGGAACAGGACGGGGCAGGACTCAGTCAGCCAGCGGCCCTGGGGATCGCCAACCCGCTGCTGGCCGTGCCTGCGCCGAGCCCTGAGCACTCGAGCCCCAGCGTGCGGCTGCTGCCCTCAGGTGAGCCCAGGTGCGCGGCTGCTGCCCTTGGACAGGCCCCGGCTTCCTGCTGGCTGAGCTGTGGTCTGCGCCCTTGCCTCCTGGAGAACTGCTTTCAGATGCGGACTGTTTGAGGCAGCGTCTCGCACCACCACGGTGGTTGTGGGTCTCCTCGGTCTCCTCCCTTTTTCCCTTCATGCTTCCTGCCCTGCTGCGATGGAGGCTCATGGCTTTCCATGTCCATAAATACCCATGTGCTGGCGACACTGCCCTGAGTGTCCGCTGCCTGCTCAGCCTCCCTGCTTGCTTCTTCGGGAGCCTCAGCCACACCGTGTCTGGGCAGCACCCTCGGCTGTGCTCCTCTGCAGCCTGCTTCTCCCAGTCAGCCCCATCGGAGGAAGGGCCAGCCCAGAGCTACAGGGAGTCAAGTCCAGATGCCCTCCTCTCACATGCTCCTTGGCTTCCTTCGTCAGTGAACCTCACCAGCACAGCCTGCACGCAGGGCCGCATGCCTGGATTAGCGTGGCTCCTTACTGCTCGCCTCCTGCTTCTTCCCCAGACCCTCCGGGGTCTCCATCTCACCTGAGGACAAGCCAGGGTCTTCACAGTGGCCACAGGCCCTCTGGGGTCAGCCCTAAGCCCTGCTGCCCTGGTGCTGTGTCCACTCCCATGCTATGGACTAGCCACACTCCTGATTTGGGCCCACTGCCTCGCTGCCCACCCTCCCTGCCTGACATCCACTCTGCTTCGTCCTCAGACACCGTTACCACGTCCTGGTTGATTGCTGTCCTTAGCGCTTCCTCTTCTTACTCAGTTCACCTGTCCTGACCCCCGTGAGCACCCAGCATTTCTTTTGTTCTTGAAGCATCTAGGGCCCAGCATGGTGCTGGCAGGCAGCGGCCCTCCCAGGTTTTATGTCGAGTCGGAAGAATGAATGAATGAATGAATGAGTGGCCTGTTTGACCACTGACCATGGAGGAGGGGACTCGAGTCTAGCAGAACTCTGTGCCAGACGGTCACTGTGGGCTTGCGTTTGGGCTGGGCCATGCCCAGGAGCCCACGTGGTGCTCTGACACAGTGTTCCTCCTGCCCCCACCCCTGGAAAAGGAAGTGAATATTCTGCTTTTCTCCAAACCACTGATGGTTCGGTGCGGTGGTGATTTCAGGGCTCTTTGCTCTGTTGGGCCTCCCTTGTAAAAGAAATGGAGCTGTACAAAGTCACTTGTCATAAACATGTTGAGTATCAGCTCCTTCTAGTGACCCAGGCTATCCTCAGTAACCCCAGCCTCTTCTCCACTGTTGCCATGCAGCTCCGCAGACGCTCCCTGACGGCCCGTTGGCCAGTCCTGCCAGGGTGCCAATGTTCCCAGTGCCCCTGCCCCCGGGGCCCCTGGAGCCGGGTCCTGGCTGTGTGACCCCAGGGTCCGCACTTGGCTTCCCGGAGCCCTCCAGGCCTGATCCTGCAGCGCTGTGCCCGGGGCCTGGCCTCCCGCCTAGTGTGCCGCCTCTGCAGGAAAGGAGACACTTGCTCCAGGAAGCCAGGAGCCCAGACCCAGGTGGGGCTGCAGAGATGCTGTCTTGAGAGCAGAAGCAGCATTGGGGGTGGTGGTCGTGGGGATTGGTGGAAGAGATTGAAGTTATTTGAGCTTGAAACAACTTACGTTACTTGTCTTAATGTAGACCAAACATTCTGGAAGTTACAGACTGGATGGGTTCAGAGTCTCACTACGATAGTAGTGTTAATGCCAGTTTCTTTTGTGACTTGGCTTTTTGTTATAAGAAGCTTAAATGGCCATCTGGGGCAGGGCACGGTGGCCATGGGTCTCCTGGGATCTGTCTTCAGACCCTCCTGACCGCCTGGTGAGACAGACAGGGGCAGGTCATGAACTCCTGTCTGGAAGTTGATTTGGTGGATCTTGTCCCTGGTCTGTGCCTATGTCTATATGTGTATATATGGACAAAGCAAAACACAGGCCTAGCTTTAAAAATAAAAGAGTGTGCACACATGTGGGACGATGTTCAGTCTTGGTTTCTGCAGACCATGCTGGTGTGGCGGTAGCTGGGTGGGAAGGCGGTGTGCCTGTTGATCTGTGTGCTGCACACACGTCCCGCCTCCTCGTGACCGAGATCACAGTTGCTCTCTTTCTGGTTGACAGGGATCGTGCCGCCGGAGGCGCCTGTTGGAAACTCCCTTTCCGAGCTAAGCGAAGAAAATTTTGGTGGAAAATTTGCTACTCTGGTACTTTGTCACATTTTCTTAAACTATTTGTTTTCCATAAAGTTCATCGAGTGGGCACCCAGACTCCTTGCTGAGTTGTAAGTAGGAGGATGGTAGTGAGGACTATGAAATTGTTTCTAAAATTGTTTCTTTAAGCGGAAGTGCTTCTAAATAGCTTTCATCCTTAAAATATGAAGAGTTGGTGAAAATGCTGGTAGGGAAAGACGGGAAAGAGAATTCAGTAGCATAAAAACAGTTACTTTAAGTAGAAGAAATACCCAGATATCATGAAGTCCCCTTGTTATTTTTAATTCTTCCAAAATGGGCACCTTCTCTGATTTCTGCATCTCTTTTTCTTTTTGTATTTTTGAGACGGCATCCCGCTCTGTTGTCCAGGCTGGAATGCAGTGGCGCGATCTCGGCTCACCGCAACCTCCACCTCCCAGGTTCAAGCAGTTCTCTGCCTCAGCCTCCCAAGTAGCTGGGATTACAGGCATGTGCCACCACGCCCAGCTAATTTTTGCACTTTTAGTAGAGATGGGGTTTCATGATGTTGGCCAGGCTGGTCTTGAACTCCTGAGCTCAAGTGATCTGCCCACCTCGGCCTCCCAAAGTGCTGGGATTACGGGTGTGAGCCATCAAGCCTGACCTTTTTTTTTTTTTTCCCCAAGACATAGTTTCATTCTGTCACCCAGGCTGAAGTGCAGTGGCGCCATCTTGTCCACCGCAACCTCTGCCTCCCAGGTTCAAGCGATTCTCCTGCCTCAGCCTCCCAGGTAGCTGGGACTACAGGCGTGTGCCACCATGCCTGGCTAAATTTTTGTATTTTTTGGTAGAGACGGGGTTTTGCCATGTTAGCCAGGCTAGTCTCGAACTCCTGACTTCAAGTGATCTGCCCGCCTCAGCATCCCAAAGTGCTGGGATTATAGGTATGAGCCATGGCACCTGGACATCTCTTTTTCTTTTTCTTTTTTTTTTTTTCTTGAGATGGAGTTTCACTCTGTTGCCCGGGCTGGAGTGCAGTGGTGCGATCTTGGCTCACTGCATCCTCTACCTCCCAGGTTTAAGCAATTCTCTGCCTCAGCCTCCCGAGTAGCTGGGATTGCAGGCGCCCACCACCACACCCAGCTCATTTTTTTGTGTGTGTATTTTTAGTAGAGATGGGGTTTCACCGTCTCGGCCAGGCTGATCTTGAACTCCTGACCTCGTGATCCACCCGCCTCCGCCTCCCGAAGTGTTGGGATTACAGGTGTGAGCCACCGGGCCCGGCCGGGTCTGACCTCGTGATCCACCCGCCTCAGCCTCCCAAAGTGTTGGGATTACAGGTGTGAGCTGCCAAGCCTGGCCAGGCCTGACCTCGTGATCCACCCGCCTCCGCCTCCCAAAGTGTTGGGATTACAGGTGTGAGTCACCGGGCCCGGCCGGACCATCTCTTTTTCTACAGTAGAATTTCTTTTCTAATTTTTTTATCTTACAAGATATCCTGGAATACGATAGAATTTCTAACATTTTCACTGGTTTTCCTGAAAGAGAGATTTATCTGATTAGACATGTGTGGTATAAGATGGTTGCTTTTATACAGACCGCATTCTGGAACCTTCTTTACTTATACCCAGCCCTTCCCGGGCATCCCATTAGTAGGCGATTGCTATAGTTTGAACTTGCATTCGGTGTTTTACCCTTTAAAATATTGTGTCCCTGGAAAAGTAAAAGTGAGGGTTGAGCTATTAAAAACTGGGACTTGACCCAGGAATAAATATTTTTAAAAATCATTGTATCTTTGCGAATGCCCATCGCCCCACTCTGGCCAGTCTTCCCTCGGTATGTGCTCACGCTCCATTTCTTCCAGCCTGGAATCTCCGTCGAGGGTCCGCATTTGCATTTCGAGTGCTGAGTGCTCCCAGACGGAGCTGCTTATTAAGTGCGGCTGGCTTTCTCTAGTCAGGCCAGGCAGAGGCTCCGGGAGGCCCAGTCAGGGGGCTGCTCTCCCCAGCCCCCTCCCTGACTCCCTCTGGGCACCAGAGTCATGTGGCCTCTCAGTGACATATTTAAGGAACACACCTGGGGAAGCGCGTCCCCGCTGTCTTTCGGTTCCTGTGTGAGGAGCCCCAGGATAGCCTGTTCTGCATTGCCTTGTGACAGGCCCCCTCGAGGACGGCGCCAGACTCAGAGGCCCCCCCAGGGTGGGATCGTGCCGACTCGGGCCCCACGCAGCCACCTCTGTCTCTCCCATCCGCTCCCGAAACGAAGAGACCCGGACAAGCAGCCAAGAAAGAGACGAAGGAACCTAAGAAGGTAGTACAGCTGCCCCCAGTGCGCCCAGCGGCCAGCAGGGTCTGGGCAGGACGCACGCTTCCCAGAGCACCGGCCTCTTAATTCACCACACATGCAAACAGCCTCCTGATACAAACAGCCGAGTGTCTGCAGTGCACAGGGCATGATGAGTGTCTGTGTATTTGTGCCTTCGGATAATAGGATAATAGCCCACCCAGGTCAGCATGGGGACACAGTCCGGCCCCCAGAGGTCCCCTCTGGCCATTACCTGTCAGACCCACCCACAAGGGACCAGACGGCAGCTGCTCCTTTGTCGTTGTGGTGTGTGCCTGCCGCCGGCTCACGGACTCTCCCAGTCGTGGACTTTGGGACTGCTTTCAGTGTGGGGCTGGGATCATTCCGGCCCCGGGAGCCTCCTTGCCAGTCTCTTGGTGAATGTGCTTGTTTTTCTTAGGTGCGCGCAGAGGAGCGGAGGGTTTAGGTTGCAGGACGAGCGCGTGTTCAGCTTTAGGAGACGCTGCTGAGCAGTTGTCTGAAATGGTTGGTTGGTTGGTTGGACATTTGTCACACGTCCTGCAGCAGAGGACAAGGGCCCCAGATATCCCTCGTCTTCACCAATACTGGGCAGTGCCAGTTCTTTAACTTAGCTGTTGTGCTGGGGCTGATGACATCTCATTGTGGCTTATACTCTGCATCTCCCCAGCGAGGTGTGATGCTGGGCACCTTCTCGTGTCCCTGTTACCATCTCATTCCCCTTTTGGGGCGGTGCTTGTTCAAGTCTCTATCCATTTTTTTGTTTGTTGTTGTTTTTTTCCCATAAAGATGGGGTCTCACTATGTTGCCCAGGCTGGTCTCAAGCTTCTGGGCCCAAGTGATCCTCCCGTCTCATAGCTGGGACTGCAGTTGCAGCCACCACACCTGACTTTACTCTCCATTTTTAATGGTGATCTCTTACTGACTCGCAGGAATCCTTTCTGTATTGTGGATATAAGTCCTCTTAGGTGTATTGATTGTGATATCGTCTCCCAATCTGTAGATTGTCTTTTTACTTGTGATGGTATCTTTTACCCCGGCACTCTGGGAGGCTGGGCGCGGCAGCTCACGCCTGTCACACCAGCACTCTGGAAGGCCGAGGCAAGCGGATCATGAGGTCAGGAGTTCAAGATCAGCCTGGCCAAGATGGTGAAACCCAATCTCTACTAAAAATACAAAAATTAGCTGTGCATAGTGGTGGGCGCCTGTAATCCCAGCTACCCAGGAGACTGAGGCATAGAACTGCTTGAACCCAGGAGGCAGAGGTTGCAGTGCACCAAGATCACGCCATTGCACTCCAGCCTGGGCAACAGAGCAAGACTCTGTCTCAACAAACAAACAAACAAAAATGAAGTGCATCATGTGAAGAATAAAGTAAATTTTCCTAATAACCAAATTCTCCACGCATGGGAAACACAGGGGGGCCGTGTCTGCCTCTGACACACGCTGACTTGGACAGCCTGCCTTCCACTTCTCAAAGGGCAGGATGTCGGAAGCTTTCTCAGTGTTCAGACGTAAAAAGCTCATGAAGGCACGTTACTGTTCTGACCTGTTTAAATTTACAGTAAGATACACATAACAAAATGCACCATTTTAACCATTTTCTGAGTACACAGTTCTGTGGCACTGAGTACATCCACACTGTTGTGTTACCATCACCACCATCTATTTCCAGAACTTTCTCACTTTCCCATTCTCAACTTCCCAAACAGAAACTCTGTCCTCTTGAAACGGAGCAACAACTCCCGGTTCCCTCCCACCTCCATTCTCCTGGTGTGTCTGTGGATCTGGCGACTCTGGGGCCTCACAGAAGTGTGTCCTGTAGAATTTGTCTTTTTGCCTTTGGCTGATTTCATGGAACATAGCGTTTTCAAAGTTTTTCTTGTGGTTTTTATATTTAGGGTGAATCCTGGTTCTCTCGTTGGCTACCTGGGAAGAAAAAGACAGAAGCTTATTTGCCAGATGACAAGAACAAATCGGTGAGTGCTGTCGAATATGGCACGGGACGCCCGAGGAACTGTAATGATTTTTCTGTCACTTTCAGAGCAGACCTGAGTAGGTGTTTCCTGAAGTTTTGAAGTGTCATCATTAATCAGATTCTAACTATGTTTAGCTTCAGTCTACTGACCTTTTTTCTTTTTAAAATCTTGGCAGATTGTTTGGGATGAAAAGAAAAACCAGTGGGTGAATTTGAATGAGCCAGAAGAGGAGGTAAATTGTCATTTTAGTTCCCGTTGAGTGTGAGGTGTGAGTGGAGGGAACAGCTTCGTGCGGCCCTGTGCTATTTGGGCGGCTGCTGCTCCTTGTGGAGCGTCCTGACTGCCGTCCCAGTGGGTTTCTGGTGCACGCAGTGCAGTGCGTGTCTGAAGCTGCGTTTCCCTCTGCAGAAGAAAGCCCCGCCCCCACCTCCAACCTCGCTGCCCAGGGCTGTGCAGGCTGCGCCGCCGGGTCTCGCAGGGCCTGCTGGAGCCCCGGTGAACGTGTTCTCTAGAAGAGCAGGTAAGGGTGGCCTTGGAGTGGGAGCTTGCTTGAACGACTAACTCTCCGAGAGAGGCCAGCGTGTAGCTGTTGTGTGTGGGGAGGAGGTGATGGGTGTCGCACCGTGGAAGGTAACGCTGGTGTCACGAGGAGGAAGCCTTGGGGACGAGCGCAGCTCTCCAGAGCGTTACGTGGTTCCACAGCTGTCTGCGTTGACAAGCTGTGGGCACGGCCATGTCTGTGCAGAAGCAGAGGGCCTGTGCCACAGCGGGGTGAGATAGGGAACCCCCCCCAGGCCAAAAGCCAAAACACATCTGCGTGTAGAAAGGTGTCCTCGTCAGGGTTGGGCCACGACATGGCTTCCAGCATGTCCCTGCGTGCTTTTGCTCTGACACAGTGAGCACTGGAGGCCGCCTGGCGCATTCGCCTCAATTTGCTTCCCTCCCCTTTGCAGCCGGAAGCAGAGCTCGCTACGTGGACGTCCTGAACCCAAGTGGGACCCAGCGGAACGAGCCGGCTCTTGCTCCTGCGGACTTTGTCGCTCCACTCGCGCCACTCCCGATTCCTTCCAACTTGTTTGTGCCGAGCCCAGGTAGGCGGCACAAGCACCAGCCCCAGTCTCCTGACCTTTGACCCTCTTTCTGGGGGTCTCTTAAATGTCCTGTTAAAAGAATGACCTGGTCAGCACGCAGCGAGCCTGGGGTTGGTTTGTGGTTTTTTATGATTTGCCCGTTTCTTCGTGAGTGTGCCGTGTGTGCAACACGAAACTCTCTTCCTCTCTGGGTGTCTTCAGTGAGACCCCAGGGATGTTCTGGACGGAATCATGGCCTCCTCATTCTCTCATCCCCAGATGCAGAAGAACCACAGCCTCCAGATGGGACTGGCAGGGAAGGGCCTGCACCAGCTAGGGGCCTGGCCAATCTAGAGCCTGCCCCAGAGCCCATGGTGAGTGGCTGCGGTGGGAAAGAGGGGAAGGGTACCCAGCGAGGAGTCACCTCCCCATCCTGCCAGATAGGGCCTTGCGTTCTGCAAGTCAGTACCCAGTGTGTACGCAGAGAGTGTTCCGTCTTAAATGCCTCACACTTGTGTACGATCGAGATGGCAGGTAGAATGCACGGTGCCAGGCGGGACAGAGCTGTTTGGGAAGACCGAGATCTGGGGATGGTGACGGTGATGATTGCTCAGCACGGTGAATGTGCTTAAAACTTAAAAATGATTAAAGTGGCAAATTTTATGGTATGTGTATTTTACAATTTTTAAAATTGGAAAAAATAAAATTAAGTTAAAGAGAAATTATCTACCAATAATAAAAGTTAAGTATATGTTCGTCCAAAAAAAAAAAGTGGGGGGCCAGGCACGGTGGCTGAAGCCTGTAATCCCAGAACTTTGGGAGGCCGAGACGGGTGGATCACGAGGTCAGGAGATGGAGACCATCCTGGCTAACACAGTGAAACCCCATCTCTACTAAAAAATACAAAAAAAATTAGCCGGGTGAAGTGGCGGGCGCCTGTAGTCCGAGCTACTCGGGAGGCTGAGGCAGGAGAATGGCGTGGACCTGGGAGGCGGAGCTTGCAGTGAGCTGAGATCCGGCC
>NW_012102920.1:1749000-1750298 GCF_000951045.1 Mandrillus leucophaeus | reverse complement strand
GCGGAGCTTGCAGTGAGCTGAGATTGCACCACTGCACTCCAGCCTGGGCGACAGAGCGAGACTCCATCTCAAAAAAAAAAAGAACAGCTCAGACTGCACTCTCTACAGGGGGAGTGGGACAGGCCTGGGCCTAATCCTGTTCTCCATTCATCAGCTGTGTAAAGCATTGGACAGTCACTCACCGCTCTAAGCCTCAGTTTTCCCCTCTGTAAAATGGGAATAACAGTAGCCCCAGACTGCAAGCCTGTCATAGACACACAGGCAACTGGGAGAGAGCTGCGGGGGTCCAGAGCCAGCAGAGTTGTGCGGCTGGAGCCGCGTGTGAGGCACCTTTCTTTTCACTTCTCTCTGAGGAGCACTTTACGTGGAAGAGGGCGTTTGCAACCCAGGCCAGAACAGCTTCCTATTTTTTGGCCTGGGGTGAGAGGCTTAAATTCCCTGGGATTTGGTTGCTGCAATTTTTCTTTTTCTTGGCAGGTTTTAAGCTCTGCAGCGTCACTCCCTGGCTCTGAACTCCCCTCCTCTAAGCCTGAGGGTTCCCAGGGAGGAGAGGTAAGCAGTGCCGACGCCAGGGCCTCCCACAGCCCAGGCCTCCCCAGCAGCTCACTGTCCAGGTGCCTCTTCCTTTATGGAGGGCGGTACTGGGTAGGAAGAGGCAGTTTAGAAACAAGGGCACCTCAAAGGTGGCGTTCCTGGGGGAAAAAGATTGCACTTGTTTTAACAAAACCATTTAGGAGCTTCAGGAAGGGTGAAGGGGTTTGAGTTGTCACCTCAGTCCCGGTCCCCTGCCCTCAACAGCATGGAATCGTCTTGAATTGTGAGGTGTCAGAAGGTGAAGCTGGCTTAGGCCAAGGCTGGACTTTTCCTCCCAGCCCTCCCCTGAGATAATGGTTGTTTCGGGACAACAGCTTTACGTTAAGACAGGAATCTGAAGCTAACACTGGCTTTTTTCCTTTGGAGTTATATTGATTCTAATGGCATCACAAAGCTTTTGAGATGGAACTGACGGCTTGGATTGGACAGTGATGCGCATGTTGACTTTTGTCCGTGTTTTATGTGTGTTCTTGCTGTTTTGTAGCTTTCGCGCTGTAGTTCAATGAGTTCATTATCACGTGAAGTGAGCCAGCATTTTAATCAGGTACCTGCGGCTGGTGGTCCTCACTAACATGAGAGCTGGCCTGTGTCCCTGAGCACGCGGTGCCGGTTCGCCGTGTGCGCTTTGCCACTAACCTCGCCCGTTGGCTCCCTCAGCGTCACGTGACCAAGGGTACAGGGTTCCTTTTTTTTTTTTTTTTTTT
>NW_012102920.1:1743326-1747525 GCF_000951045.1 Mandrillus leucophaeus | reverse complement strand
ACACACACACACACACATATACACACACATTTATTGAGACAGGGTCTCGCTCTGTTGCCCAGGCTGGAGTGTCGTGGTACAGTCTCTGATCTCAGCTCACTGCAGCCTTAACCTCCTGGGCTGAAGCAATCCTCCTGCCTCGGCCTCCTGAATGGCTGGGACTCCAGGCGCGGTCAGCACACCTGGCAAATTTTTGTATGTTTTATAGAGACAGGGTCTCACCTCGTTGCCTAGGCTGGTCTTAAACTACTAGGCTCAAGCGATCTTCCCACCTTGGCTTCCCAAAGCGCTGGGATTATAGGCGTGAGCCACCGTGCCCAGCTTCTCTTTTCTGAATGAAAGTTGCACACCTACTGTGTGGCAGTCCACAGGGCACTGTGAGGAGCCATGCTGGGCCCTCCCCGGCTGCCATTTCTCCCTCTGTGTGGACACCAGGCCCTCAGCGCTCCCGTGTGGGGCCCTTTGTGGACACCAGGCCCTCGGTGCTCCCGTGTGGGGCCCTGTGTGGACACCAGACCCTCCGTGCTCCTGCATTCGCTTTGCCTTTTTCTAGGTTGCAGTTTGTAAAATGTGCTTGGCTTTCTACTTGTGTATCCCTCATTCAGCCCCCAGCTCTGCCACGTCTGCTGTTCTGTCCTCCTGGAGCCTGTGGTCTCTGAGCCAAGTGTGTTCTCTCCTCCCTTGGCCTGGGCACCTGAGTCTGCCAGAGTGGGTCCCGCAGCTTTGGAATCCTGTGTTGCTGCCTTTCTTAGTTACTCCGTTTGTCTTGGTGACACACATCCTCCAGTAGCTCTTGCTTTTTTTGTATGTTTATTATTTCTTTTTCCTAGAAGCTTCTTGACAGAAAGGTCCCGGGGTGACTTGGGAGAAGCCTTTCATGTCTGGAGCCGTCTTTCTTCTCCGGCCTCTCTGGCTGGCTGGCTGGTAGCATTCTTGGGCCAAAGTTGCTTTCTTCAGAACTGCAAGTGGCCTTAGGTTTCCTGGTGCCTGTGGTTGCCGAGATTCCAGGTCCATTCTGCCTGCAGCCCCTTTCGGGGTCCTGTTTCCCTGGGACCTGCAGGGCTTCCCCCTCAGCCCCCTTGGGCCTGAATGCATGCCCTTCGCTGGGGAGTGTTCTAGAATGTTTTCTGCGGTTTCCCTCCCTCAGCCTCGTCTTTCCTCCCCTCTCCCTTGCCTGTGGAGTATAGACTGGCTGTCAGTGGAGGGGAGCCAAGCGGGGGCCGAGGTCTGGGGCATCTTGGGATTCAGCCCCATCGTCACCCCAGCCTGCCCTCACGGCCTCACACACTCCTCACGGCCTCACACACTCCTCACGGCCTCAGACACTCTTGAGCGCAGGCTTCCTGGGCTGGGACCCAGCATTCCTGCCCTGGTCCTCTACAAACAAGGCCGAGGCTCCCAGGACCACTCCCTGCAGCTGCCCCTGGCTGTCACCTGCTTTTCGGCATCCAGACTAGTCGATTTTGGTGTTGTCCTGCTTCCTTTGCCATGTAGTTAGTGCCTTTACACAAATTCCTTGGCTTTCCCCTCCATGAGGCTTTGCAAGGGAGTAAGAATGGATGCCTGCATTGGCTGGCTGTCTGCACCTGGGGTCCCCGCGTCCCCTGCAGTGGCCAGGCCTGGCTACCACTCCTCCCGGGACTCCGGACAGCCAGGCTGGCTCTGCAGAGCAGCTCTGGGTCTCATGGCCCTGACGAAACCACAGCACCTCCGGGCGACCCTCACAGTAAACACTGATGGTTAAGGACTCGGTGCTTTCTTTTTTTTTTTTTTTTTTTTTGAGACGGAGTCTCGCTCTGTAGCCCAGGCTGGAGTGCAGTGGCCGGATCTCAGCTCACTGCAAACTCCGCCTCCCAGGTTTACGCCATTCTCCAGTCTCAGCCTCCCGAGTAGCTGGGACTACAGGCGCCCGCCACCTCGCCTGGCTAGTTTTTTGTATTTTTTTTTAGTAGAGACGGGGTTTCACGGTGTTCGCCAGGATGGTCTCGATCTCCTGACCTCGTGATCTGCCTGTCTCGGCCTCCCAAAGTGCTGGGATTACAGGCTTGAGCCACCGCGCCCGGCCAGGACTCGGTGCTTTCAAGGGAGCCCAGGACTTGGCACTGACTTGTCGGTTTCCAGAGGCTTTTGAGGAACAAAAACGAAGCCTTCAGCTTGTCGGCGCCAATGGCCCATGCAGTTCATTATGTGGACCAGCCCCTGTCACGCTGCGCCCGGGCACTGCCCACCCTGGGGGCAGGCATGCAGAGGTCATGCTGTTGATTTTGTTCCAGGCCTGCGCCACCTCCGGGAGCTCAAGGCTAGGGAGAATTGACCAGAGGAAGCACCTGGTGCTGAACTAGGCTTGCCCTGCTGTGAACTTGCACTTGGAGCCCTGACGCTGCTGTTCTCCCCGAAGAACCCGACCGACCGCCGCGATCTCCGTCCCGCCCCCAGGGAGACACAGCAGTGACTCAGAGCTGGTCCCACGCTGTGCCTCCCTCCTCACCGCCCATCATAATGAATTATTTTGAAAATTAATTCCACCATCCTCTCAGATACTGGATGGAAAGACTGAATCTTTGACTCAGAATTGTTTGCCGAAAAGAATGATGTGACTTTCTTAGTCGTTTAGGATGATTTAAGGATGTAGCATTCCTGGTCATTTAGGAATGTTCATTCGGCTGGAGCTGTCTCTGCCACAGGAGAGCCACACAGTCGGTAGCAGCCAGGGCCTCTCCAAGCCGAGCTGTGAGTCCCTGCCCAGTGAGTCCCGCACTTCCTTTAAGGTGCTGGGAGCAAAGAGTGACTGTCTGAGGCAGACCCCGACCCTGCTCTGCAGCGTCTGGGCCCTCGCCGTGTTTGAACCTGGCCGAATGCGTGGAGGTCGCTGTGTTCTCAGTCAGCGTCTCTGAGGAGCCTCGGGGTTCCTTCGGCATTAGTTCAGTTTTTGAGAGAGGCCCTAGTTACTGAAGTGAATTTCTTTCCTGTAACAAAGACGTTTCCAGCCTCACTTTACTTTCTGTGGCCTGATGAGGACCATGGGTGATTTTGTTCACCCAAAGCACCGGCGACTGCCCACCGTGTGGCCCAGTCACTGGGAAGGAGCCCCAGGGAGCCGGCTGTCTGACACGATGGCTCAGGGTGGTCATCCAGGGTGAAAACCGACGGTGTGATGTTTGATTTGGGCTTCATTTTGCGTGTAGGAGCATGGTTAGACTCATTGTGAAGGGGGCTGGATGCAGTTCTCTAAAAGGCTGCACTTTTCCTGGTGCAATCCACGTGACCCACTTTCTCACCTGGGGGACATTGGTTCAGGGGTTGGTAACATCTTGGGGAGAGTATCTTAACACAGTTTCTTGACAGCTGCTCTGGAACTTATTTCTGCCCCAAGTTTTGCCACACTGAGACTTTGAGTAGCTCCTGGTGGACTCAGCCCTGTTGAACTCAGAGAGGGGCCTCCTCTCACTGATGCAAAGCTTTAAGGCTTCTCTGACTGTTCTGAAAACTCTTCGTATTCTTGTCAAGTCTAAAGAGACTGAAGAAAAGATTTAAATACTAATAAAAATCAGTAGATAATTTCTGTAGGTTCTGCTGGGGAAACATAAACTGTTTGGTGTTTAAATTTAAGTATAGAAATTGTAGAATGTGGAATTAGCACAGGCCCTTCCTGACTTTCTGTTTCACTTGATCATTTAGCCCAGACCACCCAGGATGTTTTCCAAAATGTTTCACAGGCGTGTCCCGCTGGATCCATTTGTCCTTGTCACTTGGAGAAAGGCCAGTCCCTGTGACGGGGCAGCCCTCTCTGTTCCTTGGTCAGCTCCTGTGATTCCTGGGACCTCTTCCGGTCGGCCCTGCCCGCTGTTCTGGGGTCGACTGCCACGACTTTTGATTCAAGAAGCTTCCTCCAGGCGGGAGCGGCTATTTTTCCTAAATGAGAATTGTTACATTGCAAATTGTTGAATAAAATATTTTGCGCTCCTTCAAGCACCTTCACTTGTGGTTCCCTTTGGTTTGTTGGAAGCGAGTGAGTGCAGGTGTCCAGGTGTCCGCAGGCCTCGGCACTCGCCTGGCGCCCAGGTCCTCTCCGGGGACTTGCACCTGCCCTCGCTGGGACCTGCCTGACTGTCTGAGGCAGACCCCGACCCTGCTCTGCAGCGTCTGGGCCCTCGCCGTGTTTGAACCTGGCCGAATGCGTGGAGGTCGCTGTGTTCTCA
>NW_012102920.1:1733647-1740756 GCF_000951045.1 Mandrillus leucophaeus | reverse complement strand
TTTCTTGTTTAGTCTTGAGATATTTCCTCAATGTATATGATCTGCCCCTTTGGTTGTTTTTGTTTGTTTCTCTGTGGCCCAGGCTGGAGTGCAGTGGCACAATCCCGGCTCACTGTAACCTCCACCTCCTGGGTTCAAGGGATCCTCCTGCCTCAGCCTCCTAAGCGTCTAGGATTACAGGCACCTGCCACCACACTCGGCTAAATTTTGTATTTTCAGTAGAGACGGGGTTTCCCCATGTTGGCCAGGCTGGTCTCGAACTCCTGGCCTCAGCCTCCCAAAGTGCTGGGATTCCAGGCGTGGGCCACTGCGCCCAGCCTGCCCCCTTAGTTTTTTTCTGCCGCAAGAGGCCCCAGATGTGTTGAGGCTACTTTGTTTAGCCACTTTCTCACGAGGAACATTTTGGTGGCTCGAGCTGTTGCTGGAAGGAACGGCACTGAACCCATGGGCTCTCTCCCAAGCCTGGTCTGGTCTTGGGGTCGCCGTCTGGGGGCCTGTCCTCAGATGCTCCCACTGTGACTTGGCAAAACCACCCGCACCCTTCTTTTCCTCCCCTCCCCACTGCCATGGTGCCCAAGTCTTGTCTGTCAGCCACGGCGGGAGGCAGGGCAGGTGTGAGAAGGGAGTGGTGTGAGGTGGTTTCTGTGTGGTGTCCTGGGGCCGCTGTAACTCATGGCCACGGACTGGGAGGCTTGAAACAGCAGAGCTGGACTCTCTCCCAGTTCTAGAGGCCAGAAGTCTAAAATCAAGGTGTGGCCAGGCAGCCTCTCTCCAGAGGCTCGGGGGAGGATCCTCCTGCTGCCTCCCGCTCCTGCGGCCCCAGTTGTTCCTTGGCTTGTGGCACACTCCGGTCTCTGCCTCTGTCTTTATGTGGCCTCTTCCCTGTCTCTCTGTCTCTCTCTCGTCCTCTTCCCCATCTCTCTGTGTTCCCCTCTCTTTTTGTAAGGACACCAGTCATTGAATTTACTGCCTACCCTAAATCCACAGTGATCTCATTTCAAGATCCTTAATTAAGTACATCTGCAGGCCGGGCGCGGTGGCTCACGCCTGTAATCCCAGCACTCTAGGAGGCCAAGGTGGGCGGATCACGAGGTCAGGAGATCGAGACCATCCTGGCTAACACGGTGAAACCCCATCTCTACTAAAAATACAAAAAATTAGCCGGGCGTGGTGGCAGGCGCCTGTAATCCCAGCTACTCGGGAGGCTGAGGCAGGAGAATGGCTTGAACCCGGGAGACGGAGGTTGCAGTGAGCCGAGATCGCGCCACTGCACCCCAGCCTGGGCGATAGAGCGAGACTCCGTCTCACAAAAAAAAAAAAAAAAAAAAGTACATCTGCAAAGACCCTGTTTCCAAATAAGGCCCCATTCCAAGGTTCTGGAGGTCTGGGGGTGGACATGGCTTTGGGGATCACTGTTCAGCTCACCACAGTCCCCGAAGGTAGCCTCACTTCCCTGCGCCTGTGGTCCATCAGCAGGCAGGTGGGCTTAGGCATGGAGTGAGGGCCTGTGCCTGGCTCCCCCATCATACTCCCCTCCTGTGCGTGGATGGGGCAGGTGCGGTCACATACAGGGCAAAACTGTTGCTTTTGTTAAAATAATTCACTGCAGGGTTTCTTGTAAAGGGTAAAATTTCTTCGTGCGTCTAAAGCATCACATTTTAAAATCAGATTCAGTTTACGTAGATACACCGGTTAGAATGGCAGTCGTGTCTCAAATTTGGATCAGGTCATTGTTTCCGAACAACCAGGAAACGAGGGTTGATGTGGATCCTTTAACTCAGTTCTGCTGTCTAAAAACTTCCCATTTCCAGATCTCCGGTCTGTTCTAGAATAGGAGTCAGCACACGCTTTCTGTCAAGGGTGAGGCACGGACAGTGGGGACCAAAGGGCGTCTGTGTGCCGGTGAATCTATTAGGGACACACATTGGAACCTCGCTGTTTTTTCTTTCTCTGCCGTTCCACACAGTAAAACCCATTCTGAGTTTGTGGGCCGCACGTGCACGGGCTGGTCTGCCCTGTTTCAGAATGGCTGCTGGCCTTTGCCAGTGCCTTGGGGCTGCCAGGGTGGGTTAGGGGGATGCTCTCTCCACCAGTTCCTTTTGCTCTGACAGCCGGCCCAGGCTGCAGCAGCCGGCCTGAGCATCCTTACGCAGAAGCTCTGCAGTGTCCTGGCCCTGGATGGGGGTCCGAGGCAGCTCCGCCCCTGCCCGTGTCGGGACACAGGAATGATGACTGTGAGGGCTGCCCCTGGCCTGCTGTTACTAACCGTGCTCTGGACAGAGCTGGGCAGACCGGCCACGCGGCTGCTGGTGTGGACATGATGGGCGCTGCCAGCAAAGCGGCCATGGGCCTGGAGTCTGGTGACCGAGGAGCCCCTGCTGGGCCCGGGATCACTTGACAGCAGTGGCCACAGCAACAGTCTCTGTCCCGAATGACCGCTGCGTGAACACAGTTGTCCTGACTGGAACTGTCAACAGTTTTAGGGGTGAGGTAGCGAGGTTCCTCCCTGTGACATGATTTAATCGTGTCCAGTGAAGCTTGGGGAGCTGCAGCCAGGATTGAGGAAGTTCTCACGGGAGGTCACAAGAATCCGGCACTGTGCTCTCGTCTCCCCTTGCGAAAGGGAACCACGTCAGAAGACGGCGTATCTAGAAGGAGCAGCACAAGTGTTACTTAGAGAAGGAGTGGGGAGGAGGGCGGGCAAGCCTAGCCCACGGCGTTTCTGTGTAGTCAGCGAGCTGAGAACGCGCTTTACATTTCCGCATGGTTGGGAAAAGGTCAAAACAATTCTAATACTGTTTCACACTACAAGAAAATTGTAAACTTCACATTTCAGTGTCTGTAAATCAAGCATCTCGGGCACACGGCCGGCTCCGTGTGTCCACATCCCCTGGTGGCTTCTGCACCACTGGGTGGCCCACGGAGCAGTGGGCGTGTACTGTTGCCTCTTGACAGGTTACTAGCCCTTGTGGCAGAAGGTGCTGAGTGTGGGGAGGGGCAGGGGCGTCGCTGTGCCACACGGTGTGTTTAACCATTTGCGTGCACTGCCGTATTAAAATCCGAAAGTGCCAGCCTGGACAATGTGGCGAGACCCTGTTTCTACAAAAATAAAAAATAAAACACTGGCCGGGCGTGGTGGCACTGCACCTGGAGTTCCAGCTACTCGGGGGGCTGAGGCAGAAGGATCACTTGAGCCCTGGAGGTGGAGGCTGCAGGGAGCTGTGTTAGTGCCACTGCACTCCATCCTGGGCACAGACTGAGACCCTGTCCCCACCAGAAACCAAAACAAGCAAACCCAAAAGTGCATCAAAGCCACGGGTGTCGAGGAGATTAACGCGTTTCCATGTGGCTCGCCTGGTCTCCCTGTCTTAGGCCATCCTGCCTGGTGTTGGGGCCCGGGGAGAAAGGAGGAGAACCAGCCCCTCCCCGAACAGCGCCCTGTGCCCACAGCCGTGGCTTATAGTTTGGGAGCTCCTCTCTGTGGTTCTCCCCGGACCCCACCACCAAAAAGCCCCAAATGTCACCCTCTCGCGTCTTTTCGGGGGGTGTGGGGGGTGGTGAACCCGCTCTGGGTGTTTGTGTGGCCAGGTCGGGCCTTGTTTTCCTGCAGAGCAGACAGCAGCGCCGCAGCGTCCAGCAGAGCCCTTGCTCGGGGTCGGGGGCAGCTTCTGACATTCCGTGGGTTTTGCTGTTGTCCCCGGGGACCTGGCCGAGACCCCCCAGGGATGTGTCCTGTGCCTGGCCCTGAGCTTGGGGTCCTCCCGTCACAGGAGTTACCTGGAGGGCAGCCTCCTGGCCAGCGGGGCCCTGCTGGGGGCAGACGAGCTGGCCCGCTACTTCCCAGACCGGAACGTGGCACTCTTCGTGGCCACCTGGAACATGCAGGGCCAGAAGGTGAGTGGCGCTGGGTGGCGCTGGGCAGGGAGGGGCGGGGCGGTGCTGGACAGACGTGGGTGAGGGAGACGGGGCAGTTCTGTGCCTCGTCCCGGGGCCGGGAGGGCAGAGCCCTGAGGTGCATCCACTGTGAGCCGCGGTACAGGAGGGTGAGGGTGGGTAAGGACTCCCGTCCTCCCGAGCTCCCACCTGCACCTCCATGGCCGCGTGGCTGCAGAACGGAGGGGAAGGGATTGGGTCACCAGGCCTGGCTGAGAATCGTCTGCTCAAGGTGAGCGGGAGGGCGGCCAGCAGAGCCCGTGTGGAGCGGCTCAGGGGCAGGTTGGGCCCCACAGGCTGGGGTCACGGTGACGGGGGTCATGGTGACGGGGGTCACACAGGGGTGGTTGTTGGACAGAGCTGTGTTTGGAGAGGGAAACTGAGGCCAAGGGCCAACCTGAGGTGTGTTTGGTGTGTCAGAGGCTGCCTCGGAGACCGACTGGGTAGATCCCTTCTTGGCCCTGGCCTCAGTTTCCCCTCATTCAGAGGAGTTGCTGGCACTCGAGGTGCTGCAGTGGGACTCGCCCACAGGCGCCTGCAGGTTTCGGGAGGAGCCGGCCCACCACGTGCTCCCTCCTCCCAGGAGCTCCCGCCCAGCCTGGACGAGTTCCTGCTCCCAGCCGAGGCCGACTATGCCCAGGACCTGTACGTCATCGGCGTCCAGGAGGGCTGCTCTGACAGGTAGGGCGGCCGCAGGCCCTGCAGTGCCTGCCCGGGGGCTGCTGTCTCTGAAGCTGCTGGGCGTTGAGACCTGGGTTGCGGCTCGGCACGGGCAGCCTCCACACCTGGGCGGGATACATGAGTCGGTTTCGTTTCTGGTGGCAACTTGGAGAGTTTAAAATCAATGAGATTGGATTTTGGTAACAAATTGTTGACGTGAGAGAGTAGAAGGGCAGCAGGGAGCAGGGCCGGGCTCCGAGGCCTCCTGGGGCCCCTGCGTTGTGGTGGGAACAGCAGGTGGCTGCCGCCCACACAGGTGCTCTGGGGGAAGGAGCCCTGGCCCCAATTTGAGGTGGGCCCCACTCCCCGGCCCATGAGCCATGCAGGCAGGAGGAGCTCTGCTCACTGGGGTCTCAGCAGGGATCCGGGGGAGCCACTGCCTGGATCCCCGGCAGGTCCCAACTCTGGCCCACAGCAGCCTCTGGCAAATGCTTCTCCATGCAGGACTCCGGGGCCAGGTCGTGGAGTTTCCTGGCAGCTCCTCGAGGGGCTCTGGGTGGCAGGTCTGGGAGTGGTGGAGCTGGGAGGCCATGTCCCCCAGCCGGCCGCGCTTCCTCCTCTGCAGGCGGGAGTGGGAGACGCGTCTGCAGGAGACGCTGGGCCCGCACTACGTGCTGCTGTCCTCGGCGGCCCACGGCGTGCTCTACATGTCGCTCTTCATCCGCCGGGACCTCATCTGGTTCTGCTCAGGTGGGCGCGGCTGGAGGGTGGCAGCCCCCCTTTCCACGGCTGACCCATGGCCTTGGCAGGACAGGCACGCTTTGCGTCTGGGATCTGGGGGTTGCTATGTCACACACAGGCTCCACAGCGAGCCCCCACTGGCATGCGGGTCCGGCCACGACCCCCGGCCTGCAGCGTCCCGCAGGTGACCTGAGGGCTGCCCCTCCCACAGAGGTGGAGTGCTCCACGGTGACCACACGCATCGTGTCTCAGATCAAGACCAAGGGGGCCTTGGGCGTCAGCTTCACCTTTTTTGGCACCTCCTTCCTCTTCATCACGTCCCACTTCACCTGTAAGTCGCTTGGTGCCCGCACCGCAGGTGCTGCATGAGAACAGCCTTCCTCTCCTGACCAGGACCCTGCCCAGGGCAGGGGTCCTGGCTGCTGGCTTCATCTTCCACCCAGGGCTGTGGGGCGGGCACCGTGCTTGCTAAGATGCACGCTGAGGACCCCCAGCAGACCCCGGCACTGAGGGCATGCCGTGCTGGGCCCGCGCTCCGTCCTCCGAGGCAGAAATGTCCCTGGCCAGGCCTGGCAGCGGATGCCCGGTGGGGTTGCGTCTGCAGGGGGCGCGCAGTGAGGGTATGGTCCAGAGGGGCGGCTCTTGAGGGAGACCCAGAACCCTGTGACCCCTACCCCATTTCTGTTCCCACAGCGGGCGACGGGAAGGTGGCAGAGCGGCTGCTGGACTACACCAGGACCGTGCAAGCCCTGGCCCTGCCCAGAAACGTGCCCGACACCAACCCCTATCGCTCCAGCGCAGGTGAGGGCCCCCACACCGCATGCGAGTGGTGCTGCCGTGGTTCACACGCGGGGCGCCCGTCGTTTTTACGGCAGCTCTGCAGAGGCAGCGTCCTGAGCTCTGGGAAGCGAGGGCCGAAAAGTCCAGGTGCCCCCAGCGCATAGCCCCTCGTGGTTCTTTAGCACGGTTAGTGGGGTGGGCGGATCCTGTCCACTCACAGCGTGTCCTGCTAGCCTGGGTCCTGGTCCTCACCACTGCCCGCCCTGCCGCCTCCCCCGGCTGTGTGGAAAGGAGCAGAGACATGGTCATCCCCTGCCATGGGCGCCGTCTGCCCCTGAGGCTGCTCCAGGTGCCTTCTGGAGCTGTCCCAATGCGAATCCCACCCGAGGGCCCGGCCCCTCTGGCTGGCACCCGAGACCCACTTCCCCTGGGAGCCACTGCCAGGCCGTGTTCTGGGGAAGGGGAAGGACCTGCCGTTGCTTGCCTGTGCCCATGCATGGTCCGCTGTGCCACAGTGGACGTCACCACCCGCTTCGATGAGGTGTTCTGGTTTGGAGACTTCAACTTCCGCCTGAGCGGCGGGCGCACGGCCGTGGACACCCTCCTGTGCCAGGGCCTGGTGGTGGACGTGCCGGCGCTGCTGCAGCATGACCAGCTCATCCGAGAGATGCGGAAAGGTGAGGGCCTGGGAGGGGGGCGGGCGTGGCGGGAGATGAGGAAAGGTGAGGGCCTGGGGTGCCGCGGCTGGCACGAGCTGGTCTGAGCCAGTCCGGGTGCCCATCCTGTGGCAGGGTCCATCTTCAAGGGCTTCCAGGAGCCGGACATCCACTTCCTCCCGTCATACAAGTTTGACATCGGGAAGGACACGTACGACAGCACCTCCAAGCAGAGGACACCCTCATACACGGTGAGCCCCGCCCGTGGCCGGCGCAGAGTGCTTCCAGGGCGGGCACCTCCCACAGCCGGGAGCCAATGCCTGGCATCAGGGGTCTGAA
>NW_012102920.1:1731598-1733597 GCF_000951045.1 Mandrillus leucophaeus | reverse complement strand
GCGAGTGGTGCTGCCGTGGTTCACACGCGGGGCGCCCGTCGTTTTTACGGCAGCTCTGCAGAGGCAGCGTCCTGAGCTCTGGGAAGCGAGGGCCGAAAAGTCCAGGTGCCCCCAGCGCATAGCCCCTCGTGGTTCTTTAGCACGGTTAGTGGGGTGGGCGGATCCTGTCCACTCACAGCGTGTCCTGCTAGCCTGGGTCCTGGTCCTCACCACTGCCCGCCCTGCCGCCTCCCCCGGCTGTGTGGAAAGGAGCAGAGACATGGTCATCCCCTGCCATGGGCGCCGTCTGCCCCTGAGGCTGCTCCAGGTGCCTTCTGGAGCTGTCCCAATGCGAATCCCACCCGAGGGCCCGGCCCCTCTGGCTGGCACCCGAGACCCACTTCCCCTGGGAGCCACTGCCAGGCCGTGTTCTGGGGAAGGGGAAGGACCTGCCGTTGCTTGCCTGTGCCCATGCATGGTCCGCTGTGCCACAGTGGACGTCACCACCCGCTTCGATGAGGTGTTCTGGTTTGGAGACTTCAACTTCCGCCTGAGCGGCGGGCGCACGGCCGTGGACACCCTCCTGTGCCAGGGCCTGGTGGTGGACGTGCCGGCGCTGCTGCAGCATGACCAGCTCATCCGAGAGATGCGGAAAGGTGAGGGCCTGGGAGGGGGGCGGGCGTGGCGGGAGATGAGGAAAGGTGAGGGCCTGGGGTGCCGCGGCTGGCACGAGCTGGTCTGAGCCAGTCCGGGTGCCCATCCTGTGGCAGGGTCCATCTTCAAGGGCTTCCAGGAGCCGGACATCCACTTCCTCCCGTCATACAAGTTTGACATCGGGAAGGACACGTACGACAGCACCTCCAAGCAGAGGACACCCTCATACACGGTGAGCCCCGCCCGTGGCCGGCGCAGAGTGCTTCCAGGGCGGGCACCTCCCACAGCCGGGAGCCAATGCCTGGCATCAGGGGTCTGAATCTGGACGGCCTTGACTTGAACCTCAGCTCTACACCCTGGCCTCGTGGCGAGTCCCCTTTGGTGGAGAACGGCACCCTCTCCATGGGTGTTTTCAAGGCTGGGTGAGCCGACTGGCACACAGGGCACCGGCCATGCCCTCGCCCCTGGCGTGCAGAGCCTCTGCCCGTTGCACCCTCACTCACCCTTCCGCCAGGCCCGTGGCTGCAGCTCTGGGCACGTCCCGATGTGTGCTGGACGCCTCAAGAAGCCACTGAGGCAGGTCAGGGTAGGAGTAGCCGCTGTTCACAGGGTCTCCAGCAGCGAGGGACAGGCCCTGGCCCAGCTGGCCACAGACACCAGGCAACAAAATGGGCATAAGTGTCGGGGGTCCCAGAAGGCTCCCTCAGGGGGCACTTGAGAACAGCGGGGAGGGGAGTGGGCCACGCCCCACAGCGCCTCAGGAGTAACTGGACTTCCTCCCTCCGGAATCTTCCCGAAGGACCGTGTCTTGTACAGAAGCCGCCACAAGGGTGACATCTGTCCCGTGAGCTACTCCTCCTGCCCCGGGATCAAGACCTCCGACCACCGCCCTGTGTACGGCCTCTTCCGGGTGAAAGTGAGGCCGGGGCGAGACAAGTCAGTGTTCTCCCGCGCACCTTCCCTCTCGGGCCCGGGGGTGGGGCCGTCATCCCGTGAGCTGAGAGGGTCCCTGTCTTCGTGGGGTCCACTCGGGGCTTTGTCCTGGGACCTTCAGGGCTGTGCTCCCCCAGGATCGGTCGGACTCATCCTGGAGCAGGACGAAGGCAGGAAGGGGAGAGGCTCTGAACAGTGAAGAGGCCCAGCTGGGGGGCTGGGTGTGGCCAGCTGGAGGGAGGAAGGCCTTAAGCACTCAGGTGTCCGCCCCATCCTTCCTGTGGCTCTCCCAGGAACAGGCCTCTGTGTGCTTAGAGGCAGTGCCAACCCGGGCCAGCGCCCACCTAACAACCCCTCCTTGTGGTCCTGGGCGTCCTCCTAACGCCCCCTCGTCGGGCCCGACCCCCTCCTAACGCCCCCTCCTCCGGGCCCG
>NW_012102920.1:1727547-1728803 GCF_000951045.1 Mandrillus leucophaeus | reverse complement strand
GGCGCGGCCCCCTCCTAATGCCCCCTCCTCTGGGCCCGGCCTCCTCCTAATGCCCCCTCCTCCTCCACAGCATTCCATTGGCAGCTGGCAAATTTGATAGAGAGCTATACTTACTAGGAATTAAAAGACGGATTTCGAAGGAGATTCAGAGGCAGCAAGCACTACAGAGTCAGAACTCCAGCACCATCTGTTCCGTTTCTTGAAGTTTGCTGAGCGAGGACCCACAGCCGCAACATGGGGTGATTGTATTTGATCAAAACCCAGCGGGAAGGACGAAGAGTTTGCCGCCTTTTGCGGATCTGAGGGACTGTGGCGCCCGTGCCACTGTGCCAGCGTCCCAAGAAGGAAGCCACCCCTAAGTGAGCCTGTCCTTCTCCATGGCAGGTCCACACGGCATGGGTGGGCAGGGCGTGGACCCGCCGCAGTACCACAGACCCCAGCCACTCTCGGGGGCAGACGTCAGAATCCGGTCCTGAGCAGCTCCCGTGCCCTGGGGGCAGTCACAGAGCCCCCCCACCCCACCCCATCCCCGCGTGCTCTGCGCCAGCCTCTCCCTCCACACCCGGAGCAGGCGTCCATCTGTGTCCTCCTGGCAGCCCCTCAAACACACACCACCCCATGTCACACAGGTGTCCAGAGCCAGGCTGGACCTGGGCTAGGTGACCCCTGGGGCCTCAGACCTCTCAGTGGGCCCCAGAGCCCAGCTGAGGAAGCCACATGGCCTCCAGGACGTGGCGTGGTTCCCCTCCGCTAGGCTGCAGGTCTCCTGCCGTGGGGCAAAGAGGCCCGCACCCCAGCATAAGGGCCTCCCCGGCTGAGTGAGAAGCCACCTCCCCTCTCCTCTCATCGGCCAAGCCTGTTGGCATGAAACGATCTCATGGTTTCAGTGACGTAGACCGTTTGCTTCTGTAACTCCAGCCACAGAATGGCAGTGGAGCCTGGCTGGGGAACTGCTGGAAGCTTAGGATGCCACCACCTTGAACACCTAGGCCAGGGATCCCCACCATGTCCCGGGTTTCTTTCTTCAAGAGTTTAGAACCGTTCATTCTTGCTTTGTGTCCCATTCCATCTCTTGAAAAAATGTAGTCTTTGAATGTGTGAAAATCTAGGGACATTCAATTTAGTCTTTTAAATTATTTATTTTTCCATATTTATATTTTTAAATAAATGCATATATTGAGTCTTAAACTCTCTTTCTGGCCAAAGACTGAAACCTGGAAGAAACAATATACATGCATACCCTGTTCTCACAATGT
>NW_012102920.1:1720279-1722992 GCF_000951045.1 Mandrillus leucophaeus | reverse complement strand
TAATCCCAGCTACTCGGGAGGCTGAGGCAGGAGAATGGCGTGAATCCAGGAGGTGGAGCTTGCAATGAGCCGAGATCACGCCACTGCATTCCAGCCTGGGCCATAGAGTGAGACTCCATCTCAAAAAAAAAAAATTCAGCTCTCGTTCTCTCAAGCATGCTTTGCTTGTCTTTTGTTCAGCAAGTGTTTTCATAGCCCTGCTCCAGGCCAGAGGGTCTAGCCACCAGCAGGGATACTGGAATGAACCAAATGGCCTGCTTGGGGGAGGTGACCATCTTAAAAAAGCAGCAAGTGCACCTTAGTTCCAAAGAAAAAGGGAAGTGGGGCCGGGCGCGGTGGCTCCCGCCTGTCATCCCAGCACTTTGGGAGGCCAAGGTGGGCGGATCACCTGAGGTCGGGAGTTGGAGACCAGCCTGACCAACGTGGTGAAACCCCCGTCTACTAAGAATACAAAATTAGCCAGCGTGGTGGCGCGCGCCTGTAATCCCAGCTACTCGGGAGGCTGAGGCAGGAGAATCGCTTGAACCTGGGAGGCGGAGGTTGCGATAAGCCAAGATCACGCCACTGCACTCCAGCCTGGGCAACAAGCGTGAAACTCCATCTCAAAAAAATAAAGAAAAGAAAAAGCGAGGCGAGGAGGAGTGTGGCAGGGAAGGCAGGCGCGTGACCTGCGGTTAGAGTGGAGGCATCGAGGGACAGCCAGCTGGGTGTGGCAGGGAACGGAGAGAACCTGTGTTGGCCTCGGCTTCCAAAGCACAGACCCTGAGGGCTAATTGGTAGCAGTTTCTAGAATGTCCTCCGGCTTCTCGGTAGTTGGAGGAGGACTGTGCTTCACTGGCATCTTCAGCAGCTCAACCCCAGGCCTGACGCCTGTGGTGCGGGAGCTCTGCGTTCACCGTGCAGCTGGGCATCAGGGGCTGTGTGCCGCGGGAGCTTCCGTCCCAGGTGTGGTAACAACAGGACGTTTCTAACGAAGTCCACTGTTAAAACAGACACCGTCGTCCTCCCGCTCCGGTCCTCCAATCCCACCAGGTGGGCAGCAAGCTGAGCTTCCCACGTGGGCAAATCCAAGCAGGCACCGTCGCTGGAGTGTGTGTTGTAAAGGCACAAGGTCTTACGGAAACTACAATAGCCAGAGGACAGTCAGAGGCTCACAGGAGTAAAGCTTACAAGTTTAACTTCCTGAAAATATCCACTTTCTCTCCCGTCTACACCACAGAGGCTGAGCTTCTCAGCTACTCAGAAGACAGGACCAGAGACTGTTCTCTCCTCCTGACAAAACTGTGCCCCACAGCTCTGTGCAGGCCACTGAGTCACACGTGCAGGTAGCTGCCCTTGGACTACAGCAGCATCGGGGGTGGCCCGTGCAGGTTCCCAGGCCCGACCTCCCCACACCCCTTGGAGCTCCCAAGGTTTCTATGGGTGTTTGAGAACAACGTCACAAGTTTTAACTTGTACAAGTTTTTTGTTTTTGTTTTTGAGACGGAGTTTCGCTCGTCACCCAGGCTGCAGTGCAAAGGCGCGATCTCGGCTCCCTACAACCTCCACCTCCCGGGTTCAAGTGATTCTCCTGCCTCAGCCTCCCGAGTAGCTGGGATTACAGGTGCCTGCCACCGCACCAGGCTAATTTTGTATTTTCGGTAGAGATGGGGTTTCCCCCTGTTGGTCAGGCTGGTCTCAAACTCCCGACCTCAGGTGATCCGCCCGCCTCGGCCTCCCAAAGTGCTGGGATTTAGAGGCGTGAGCCGCCATGCCCGGCCACTTGTACCAAGTTTTTACACCACATGAAAAGTTGCCCTGTGGTGGCTATTCCCTAAGCCATGCGACCTTTTGGATCTCTGAAAACACCCACATCTGTGGCCGCTCCTCGGACTGGCGGCACTCCCTACCTCTAAGGCATCTGCAGGCTTTGCTGCCAGTCACCATCACCCGCCGTCATCCCGCCCCGTGCGTGCTGCGACACCGTGAAATCAGCACGTCGCATGAGAACGGGCTTCAAGTCACTGGGTCAAACCAGATAATTATCAGGGAGTAAGGCCTCCATGTTAGAAAAGCTGCCAATTCAGACAGCCCTTAAGAACCGCCCCTCCCCAGGCGAGAAGGAAAACACCGAGCTAAGATGCCAGCTGTTTATTACCAGGGAAGCCGCGTGCACACGCATGGACCGCGCTCCTCGGAGCAGACTGGGCCCTCACCTTGTCCTGTTTGTCAGAGGTGGGTCCTGGTGCCAACACAGGAGCACGGTGGCCTCCAGGGAGGCTCTGATAGGCTGGCCTCCGCTGCTTCCCGGCTCAGGGCTCCTCCAAGGAACCTGTGGAGCCCCGTGTGCCCAGAGCCCCTGAGGAGGGGGAGCACTGACCGGCCTCCCCACGGCACGCTGCACTCCAGCGCTGGGCACTGCACCTGCTTGCTGGCTTGCGGCAGTCAGGCACAACACTGACTCCACTGATCGGCACATTGAGTTCTGAAGCAACGCAAACTGCGTGGGTGCTGTGGTGACATTGTTTGCACTGTTCATACAACCAGACAGCTTTTTAAACTAAATTCGTGTCCAAACTAACGCGCACAGGAACAGGCTCCAGCTGCAGCCCCTGGGTCTGTCAGGCCGGGGAGCGGCTCTACCGGAAGAGCCGGTACGTCCTGGGCAGGCGTCCGTCCTTGCTCGACAGGGCAGTCTGGATGTGCTCGTACGTGGGCAGGTCAGTCAGGTCAC
>NW_012102920.1:1718184-1720229 GCF_000951045.1 Mandrillus leucophaeus | reverse complement strand
AAGGCCTCCATGTTAGAAAAGCTGCCAATTCAGACAGCCCTTAAGAACCGCCCCTCCCCAGGCGAGAAGGAAAACACCGAGCTAAGATGCCAGCTGTTTATTACCAGGGAAGCCGCGTGCACACGCATGGACCGCTCTCCTCGGAGCAGACTGGGCCCTCACCTTGTCCTGTTTGTCAGAGGTGGGTCCTGGTGCCAACACAGGAGCACGGTGGCCTCCAGGGAGGCTCTGATAGGCTGGCCTCCGCTGCTTCCCGGCTCAGGGCTCCTCCAAGGAACCTGTGGAGCCCCGTGTGCCCAGAGCCCCTGAGGAGGGGGAGCACTGACCGGCCTCCCCACGGCACGCTGCACTCCAGCGCTGGGCACTGCACCTGCTTGCTGGCTTGCGGCGGTCAGGCACAACACTGACTCCACTGATCGGCACATTGAGTTCTGAAGCAACGCAAACTGCGTGGGTGCTGTGGTGACATTGTTTGCACTGTTCATACAACCAGACAGCTTTTTAAACTAAATTCGTGTCCAAACTAACACGCACAGGAACAGGCTCCAGCTGCAGCCCCTGGGTCTGTCAGGCCGGGGAGCGGCTCTACCGGAAGAGCCGGTACGTCCTGGGCAGGCGTCCGTCCTTGCTCGACAGGGCAGTCTGGATGTGCTCGTACGTGGGCAGGTCAGTCAGGTCACCCAGGGCGGCCACTGCCGGCTTCCCTCGGAGCATCTTAGAAGCAACTCTCTTCACGTCTTCCGGCTTCACGTTGCCTAGTGCAGAGGGCAAATGTACGTCACACAAGTGTGCCATGGCCTCCACGCCGAGGCTGCATCAGTAAACACACGGAGGGGTGGCCAGTCTGCACCACTCACTCACGCTGCGCTGCTGCTGGGGGTACCTGGGCCCAAAGGCAGCCACTGGGTGTAGCCAAGGGTGAGTCCAAAAGTGACAGAAGTGAGTTCTCAGTAAATGGGGACATGGCGATGACTTAAAAATGTAGGACGAACCCACCCAGGAAGAGTCACATTTACAGAAAAGCGAGCTCCTTGTCTGCTGAGCTCCCTTTGGGACGGGCCTGCAGGAAAACCCCGAGCCCGAGGGCCACGTGGACAGAAGGGTGGGGTGAGAGGCCAGAGGGCTGCACCAGGAACCCCAGGACAGGAGCGACAGGGTCCAGGAAGGTCTGTTTTCTACAGAAGACGAGGCCCGAGAGGCTGGACACTGCCGGAGGATTTCAGTGGAGGCTCCTGAGGGAAGGACAAGGGCCCACATGGGGAAGGGCAAGTGCTCGGGACTCCAGGCCTGGACAGGAGATACCCACAGGTGACACCATAAGCCTGAGTCACCCCAACTTAGTAGGCAGCCTGGGCCGTTTTAAGCCTGTGCCCCAAAGAGTCCGACGCACATACAACTTGGCACCCAGTCTGAGGAAGTTCGGGCCTCCTAAGGTCACTCACGGGGGCCCCGGAAACCTGGGGCTGAGACTCCTGCCCGAGAGCCGGCAACGGTAGCGCGGCATTCCAACCCACTGCTACTCCACACGGAACGCAGCAGTCCTCCACTGAGCCCTTTCCACCCACTCACTCGCGTCCTCTTTAACAACTCGGGGAAGCAGTGACAGCCTCTCCCAGGGGTGCAGAGGGTGCGGTCACCTGCCAAGGTGGCAGCAGGTACATGGTGGGGCCAGGAAGTGAGACCAGGTCTGTGACCCCACGGCCCTGCCCTCGGCCACCCCTGCTGAGGACAACTGGTGAAGGCCCCGGCTTCCGGGTGTGACAGACACACCACGGGCCCCCATGGCCTGTAGGAGGGCGAGACGGCCTCCTCTGAGCCTGGCTGAGACCTGTGGCAGCCCCTCACTGCCCCCGCAGTACTCACGGATGAGCGTGCACAGCTCATGCGGCAGCTTTCTGGAGCGAGTGGCCAGCACCTGCCTCCCCACATCCTCGAAGATCACAGGCCTGGACTCCAGGTTCATCATGAGCATGGACGTCAGCTGCGTCTTGGCTCGTTCCAGCTCCACCTGGGGCCAGGGGCCAGTCACATGGGCACACACCCAC
>NW_012102920.1:1711632-1713174 GCF_000951045.1 Mandrillus leucophaeus | reverse complement strand
TAATCCCAGCTATTTGGGAGGCTGAAGCAGGAGAATCGCTTGAACCCGGGAGGTAGAGGTTGCAGCAAGCCTAATTTGAGCTACTATACTCCAGCCTGGCTGACACAGTGAGACTCCATCTTAAAAAGAAGAAACAAAATTGGTAAACAAATACAGTTTCAAACATAAAATGGAGCCAGGAAAAAGCTCGAGACACCCCACACTGCAGCCCACCTGTGCGAGCTGCTTCATCCCACGCGGGCGGCTGAGGAGGACGCACAAACTCCTCCAGCGTTTTCCCAGCAGGGCAGAGAGGGTCACACGGTCAGTCCCACAACCCACCCAGTGGCTCAGATAAAGAAGAAGTGGACCGAGCACTGGGGGAGGGCGCTGGTCTGCTTTTCTGTTTTCGGGGTTTGGACCAGGGAAGAACAGCCCCAGTGGGCTCCCAGGTGGAGCAGCTCAGCCCCAGGCTGTGCCTCCTTGGCCGCCCTGTCCTGCTCTGCCGGAACCTCGGCCCTGAGGCTCGGGGACCAGGCCCACAGGTGGCCACCCCTACACTGTGGCTCTCTCCTGTCAGACACCACAGGTACGCCTGGAAATGGCACCACACCTCACTTACCGCGTCCACGGTTCCGCCCATCAAAATAAACTCCTTTGTGATGATTTCTACCATTTCTCGAACCTGTGAAGAAAGGCAAGGCGATGACAGTGTGGCCTGCGCCCGCCAGCCTGCTGACCCGTCTAGGCACGGACGCCCAGGTCTGGAAGGGCAGCCGTGCTGAGGACGGCGGCACGCGGGGTCCTCACCTGTCTCGGGTCGGCGCTGGCATGGATGCAGAGGAGGCCAGTGTCCTCGTAGCTGTGGTGGTAGGAGGTCGCGTTATACATCCAGTGGTGCCTGGGAGGAAACAAGAGTCACAGAAGTGAAGGGGAAACTAAAGAAAAGTCACCTGGAAGGTGGCCTCACGGTCCAAAAACACAGCTGGCCTGGCCTGAGGGTACGGAAAAGAGTGCCACCAACCTGTTGAGCACGTTGAGGTAGAGCCTGGAGAACATGCCCTTGCCAGGCCCGCCGGCTGAGAAGGAGCCGCCTCCGCCCATCATCATGTTCAACACTGCAAAGGGGATGAAGTCCTCCTCCTGCAGGGATGGAGGGCAGAGCTGGCTGAGCCACCCACGCCGTGTCAGGAGTGCTGTCGGACACCAGGCTGGCTGGGCAGCCCACACTGCGTCAGGAGTGCCACTGGATGCCAGGAATGGAGGGCAGAGCTGGCTGAGCTGCCCAGACTACGTCAGGAGCGCCGTCGGACACCAGGGACGGAGGGCGGAACTGGCTGAGCAGCCCACACGGCACCAGGAACGCCACCAGACCCAGCACTAGGACTCACCAGGAAGGAGCAGCTCTCCAGTCCAACCATGATGTGCGTGAGCTCGGGGATGGGGGTCGGGCCCAGGCTGACATTGGACATGTCTCTTTCTAGCTGTAACCAAGAAAACAAGCAAATGTCGCCACATAAAAAACAGCGAGGGCTCGCAAACCCCAGATCAGATCATCCTCAG
>NW_012102920.1:1704780-1710882 GCF_000951045.1 Mandrillus leucophaeus | reverse complement strand
GTTAAGGCAAAGCGACAAGTGCAGTCAACACCTATCACCCTCAGAATCAATACAAAAACATGCCACGCCACAGGCCAGGGGACGTGCTCCCCACCCGAGGCCATGAGACGTTCCCGCCACTTCACCTTGGCAATCCCCCCAGTGTACTGTGCCACGGATCTGTCAACATCCACGGCCTCTGCGCTCCCCCAGGCCGGCTGGACTCCCAGGAGGTACTTCCGGGCACAGTCCACCAGATGTTCGTGCTCCACACCCACACCGGCCAGCACCATGCGGTCGGGAGTGTAGTAGTTCCTCAGGTAGGAATGCAGCACCTCCCGATTGATCTTGGCTATGTTTTCTGTGGGGCAGAAACGGTGGAGGCCAACTGTGTTCTCCCTGTAAGCCGCCTAGTGGGGAAGAGCCATAGACACAGGTGACTGAAGACAGCACGACCAGGCTTCCTCCAACAAGCAGCACCAGCGCCCATCTGCAGCCAGCCCTAGGAAAATCCTACGCAAGCTGATATTTCACTTGCAGTTTGGCAGTAGCAGCTGTGTATGTATTTATAAAAAGAGTAATCTGCCTCTCCAGAATAAAAATTTACAAAAAGCCTAAGATTAATTGTGTTAAGGAGTAAAGACCTAGTTACTATAAGAACCGGAAAATACGAACATTGTATAAACAGCAGACTCAGAAATCAAGAATGTTCTACGCTGGGCACAGTGACTCACGTCTGTAATCCCGGCTACTTGGGAGGCAGAGGTAGGAGGATCACCTGAGCTGAGCCCAGGAGTGCAAGACCAATGTATGCAATGTGGAGAGATCTCATCTCAAAAAACACAAACTAAAATGTTACATACACAGCCATAACCTGCAAGGACATCAAGGAGGCAAACCAACCCCTCCCCACCACCCCTGGTGTCACGAGGGCCACTGAGCGGGGTGCAGGGGCATTCTCAAGTTTGACATTTTACTTCATGAATCATCTCAGTGAGAAGTGGCTCTGGGTCAGGTCGCAGGTTCAGGTCCTCCAGCTCAAACTGGACCGCCATCCGCGTCATCTCGACTTCCTCATCTGCAAGAGAACCCAAAGGCGGGCTCGGTCTGCAATGGCACAGATGAGGAACACAGCAGTGACCCACAGCTTGTGTGCTGGCCTGAGCGCCGCTTGTTGGTGGCTGTTGGCAGTCACCTCTGCCTTCATCTAGGGGCAGACTGGGTGCTTGTGTGAGTGAGGGGGACTGCCACAGGAAGCAGGAGCTGGGGGGCCTAGGCCTCTCATCCCACATCAGCCACAAAGCAGCCATCTGAGCCTGCTAAGCCCTGGCTTCCTTGCTGGTGAAAGGCACTGAGGATACCGGACCTGTCCATCTCCATCCCAAGTGCTGCTGTGAGGACACGAGACCAGACATGAAGGTGCATATAAACAGAGGCACACTGCTGGGCGCAGTGCCTCGTGCCTGTAATCCCAGCACTTTGGGAGGCCGAGGTGGGTGGATTACCTGAGGTCAGGAGTTCAAGACCAGCCTGGCCAACACTGCGAAACCCCGTCTCTACTAAAATACAAAAATTAGCTGGGCATGGTGGTGGACGCCTGTAGTCCCAGCTACTGGGGAGGCTGAGGCAGGAGAATCGCTTGAACCCGGGAGGTGGAGGTTGCAATAAGCCAAGATCACACCACTGCACTCCAGCCTAGGCGACAGAGCGAGACTCTATCTCCAAAAAGAAACAGAGGCACAGACAGATGTCAAGGGTGCAGCTGCGACAACAAGATCTTAACGTGGGACTGTAGCCTTTGAACACCAAGACCAGGCTGCTGTGAAACAGGGCACCCTTAGGGTATCTGGAAAAGCCAACATTCCCCTCTCCTGGCCCCCTGGCAGGCACTCAAAGTCCTGCCATCTGCAAGGCTGAGGAGGGCAATGGAAACAGTGAAATGGACATTTCTGGCACACACCATTCCAGTTGTTTAAAGACAGTCGGAGGCGCCCTTCCAAAACGGAAGAACCAATTTCACTAAAAACATCCCAGGGCACGGATGTCTCAAATACACACCCTCTGAAACACCAAGGACTTTCACAATCACCAGCAGGTTTTTGTTTTTTTCCTTTCTGTGGAAAACAGAGTCTTGCTATGTTGCTCAGGCTGGTCTCGAAGTCCTGGGCTCAAGTGATCCTCCCATCCCTGCATCCCTAAACGCTGGGATTACAGACGTGAGCCAGCACGCCTGGCTACTGGCCCTATTTCTTTCTTCCTTTCTATTTTTGAGACAGGGCCTCACTCTGTTGCCCAGGCTGGAGTGCGGTGGCACAATCATGGGTCACGGCAGCCTCAACCTCTCAGGCTCAAACTATCTTCCCACCTCAGCCTCCAGAGTAGCTAGGACTCCAAGTGTAAGCAACCACAACTAGCTAATTCTTGTATCTTTTTTTGTAGAGACAGGGTTTCGCCATGTTGCCCAGGCTGGTCTCAAACTCCGAACTCCTGGGCTCAAGCGATCTGCCTGCCTGAGCCTCCCAAAGTCCTGGGATTCCAGGTGTGAGCCACCGTGCCTGGACCCAGCACTATTTCTTTCTTCTTCTTTTTTTTTTTTTGAGATAGAGTCTCACTCTGTCGCCCAGGCTGGAGTACAGTGGCACGATCTCGGCTCACTGCAAGCTCCACCTCCCAGATTCACATCATTCTCCTGCCTTAGCCTCCCAAGTAGCTGGACATACAGGCACCCGCCACCATGCCTGATTAATTTTTTATATTTTTAGTAGAGACGGGGTTTCACCGTGTTAGCCAGGATGGTCTCGACCTCCTGACCTCGTGATCTGCCCACCTCGGCCTCCCAAACTGCTGGGATTACAGGCGTCAGCCACCGCGTCCGGCCCGTAGCACTATTTCTTACGAGATCTCGCTGTCGCTTTGTGTTGGCCTGAAGCTCCAATTACACAACTACAAGGTGCTCTTCTTCACGGCTGCAGGGCTTCCACAAACCTTTCTGGCCTTCCCTATGTCCAGGCCCACCTCAAACACCAGCGGGTGGGATCCACACCTGTTAGCCGAGGCTGCAGAACCACATCAGCCAGTAAGCCGACCACCGTGTCCAAGCCTTTGCTATCAGCAGACACAGCATACATCGTGGTGTCTCTGGAAGAAAAAAGAAGCCCACAATGCCAGGTCCTGAGCTTACACTCTGCTCAACAGTCAGGGGATGCTCACGCTTTGCATGCCAGGGGGACAAATGCCAGGCCCAGAGCTCACACTCTGCTGAGCAGCCAGGGGGACGCTCAGGCTGTGCGTGCCAGGGGCACCTCCTACCCTTTGTTGGGGACTGGCAGACATTTCAGGGGATGCTTGAGGTTTGCGTGCCAGGGGCACCTCCCACCCTTTGTCGGGGAACAGCAGACACTTTTCCCCTTTCTCTTCTCCTGTGTTACAGTGTGAATGCTTAGTAGGCAGGACTCAGCTACACACAGCTTGAGTCAAAATGGAGCCACTTCTGAGAGAGGTTTTTGTAACTATAGTCTCTCTCAAAAGGTGAAGTGTTTCATCCCAGCCTCCTGTTGACTGAATGAACCCACTGGTGAGTGTGGAAACACGGCCGGCCTTGGCTGGCTCGGGGGACAGCAACGGCTGGCTTGTATGGAGCTTCTGTCTCGCTGTAACATCTGTTTCCGGCACAAGGCACAGAACAGTCAGAAGTGCACAGAGCTGGCCCATGGGACAGACACGAAATCACGGGGTAATCTGAGATCAAATGTGATCAAGTGAGACTGCGCAGAACAGACACAACAGCTGTGAAGAAGAGGGAGCTTGGGAGGCAGGACGTGGCCACCAGTGCCTCTGAAGAGGGGACTTGGCTGGACCTTCACCCTGAAGAGGAGCCATTCTCAGTGACTTTGGCTCACGTGGGGAGAATGGCAGAAACAAAAGCCTGAGCTGAGGGCGAGAGGGGCTGGGTCTGAGTCAGGACACCAGCCACCTGGCCAGGAAAGGAGTTCATCTGGGATGAGTCAGATTTGAGTCAAGAGTCGGAGGACCAGACACACCAGGCAGGAGCCTGGCAGGGGCATCTGGGAGTCAGCGGGTATTAAGAGGTCTTGTTTTAGAATGTGAGTATGTTACCTCCAAGCTTACTTTAATTCTTAGCATTTGACGTGTCTTTTTTGTATAATTTTTTTAGCATTCAAACTTAAAACATCAACCATTTTAAAAATCTGTGATCTGTATCCACCCATCTCACATTGTCCAGCACTTTCTGAACAAGCTCCACACCTGGCATGCAAAGACCACTGCACTGTGCTCCAGGCAACTGTTCCCTCCCTTCACCAAGCAGCCGGCACCTCCCTGGCTCAGTGCCTTTTGCCCCTGCTGTCTCCTGGTCTAGAATGCCTTCTGCCCTGTGTGTCTAGCAAAGTCCTTCAGGTTCCTTCAGGAACCAGCCCAATCCTGCGTCTCCTATTATTCCTTTCCCAACTCCAGACCAAGTCAGCTGCTCATCCTCCTGGCTCCTACCGCCTTTGGCTACTGGGTCCAGCATGTATGCAAGGCCCTCTGCTCTATCTGGGAACAGGGCCTGCTCTACATCCCTGGCATGCAGCCAACAGCCTGGATGAACTGACGGGGGTGAACTGAGGTCCTGAGGGCTGTGCTTCTCTGTGTAAGCGCTGCCCACTCAACTCTCCATCCAGGACAGGGCTCTTCTCCCTGTGAATCTCCACACCTCCCAGTGGGAGGGGCTCAGACAGAATCTGAGCAACGACGAGGACGTCAGTTCCCACGGACACAAAGTCACTTTGTACGTAAAAGCTGGTGTACCTTGATGTCTGGCAGTCACAAATACCCCCGTGCTTTTCCAGTGTAAGCAGAATTTCATCTTTGCTGTCAAATCGAGCAGTAGACTGGTAAAAATAAATAGGAAAACCTAAATGAGCAATCCAGACTACCCCTAAAATGCAAGTCTTTTTAAAATTTACTTTTGCTTTTAACACTATGTACAAAAATTATCTTTCAACTTAAAAGTCTTTTATTAGCATTAACTTAGCAACTTAATAATTTATGAAAATAACCATTATAGAGAAGAAAAACCTCAAACATCCTTCAAAAGCATAGTCTAAAAAATTACAAAACTGGGCACTGACCGAAAATGCCAATTTTTCCAAAAAGTGAGCAATTCCACTAAGATATTTTGCTTCATATCTTGATCCTGAATTAATAAGAACTAGTAGGAAAAAGAAAATTGACAGGTTAAATCAGATATTCAAAATAAAATTTAATCAAGAGAAACATTTTAAAATTTCAATATGACACAATAATCAGATTTCACTATATGAGAGTGATTGTGCTGATGGTTTCACAGGTATACGTGTAGGTCAACATTCATGAAATTGTACACTTTGCTTCCACTCAGGGTACAATTCATAATTGGCATGCTAACTACAACTAACAGTCAACTAAAGCATGTGCATGTTAAAAATGCGGGACCACTCACAGCACCACAACAGTACTTACTTCCTACTGTACAAAACTGTCCAAACTTATTCTGAGATGCCACGTGAAGCCCATTATCCAATGTGGTTACTTTGGTTTCAAACTTTTCCTGTCCATCAACTGTAGCAAAAACAGGCTTGGGTACTCCAGGTAAAGGAGAAGAGAGGGGGATGTTGGGATAGGCACCACCACTACTAAACCGTCTGTACGCAGAAGGTCCAAACCTAAAACAGAGAAAGCGGCCCAGTTGCAACAGGCTTGAGACAACGAACCTGTGATGACCTCTTAGGTGCAGTTAGTTATGTTTTGTCTGGGTTAAAAGTAAGTATCTGCCTTTCTAAAGGACTTATTTCTATAGACTTTGGAAGACAAAGTAGAGGCTGACCACAAAGGCTCAGCCACGGGACCTGGAGCAAGCTGGTTCCATCCTTTGGGTCTTCGTGCTATTTCTGTAAAATAGGACTTATTAACAGTAACCCACTCGAAAGACAGTTTGTACACATAAAGCACTTAACGGCTCTGCCCTCCAACAGCATCACTGAAGTCTTAGAACCCTTATTAACCTGGTCCGAAGGTGGGGTGTGACTTGGTCTCTATCTCCCTCTCCAAACTCATCTCTTGAACCCCCACAGCCCCATAGGT
>NW_012102920.1:1702660-1704730 GCF_000951045.1 Mandrillus leucophaeus | reverse complement strand
ATAGTCTAAAAAATTACAAAACTGGGCACTGACCGAAAATGCCAATTTTTCCAAAAAGTGAGCAATTCCACTAAGATATTTTGCTTCATATCTTGATCCTGAATTAATAAGAACTAGTAGGAAAAAGAAAATTGACAGGTTAAATCAGATATTCAAAATAAAATTTAATCAAGAGAAACATTTTAAAATTTCAATATGACACAATAATCAGATTTCACTATATGAGAGTGATTGTGCTGATGGTTTCACAGGTATATGTGTAGGTCAACATTCATGAAATTGTACACTTTGCTTCCACTCAGGGTACAATTCATAATTGGCATGCTAACTACAACTAACAGTCAACTAAAGCATGTGCATGTTAAAAATGCGGGACCACTCACAGCACCACAACAGTACTTACTTCCTACTGTACAAAACTGTCCAAACTTATTCTGAGATGCCACGTGAAGCCCATTATCCAATGTGGTTACTTTGGTTTCAAACTTTTCTTGTCCATCAACTGTAGCAAAAACAGGCTTGGGTACTCCAGGTAAAGGAGAAGAGAGGGGGATGTTGGGATAGGCACCACCACTGCTAAACCGTCTGTACGCAGAAGGTCCAAACCTAAAACAGAGAAAGCGGCCCAGTTGCAACAGGCTTGAGACAACGAACCTGTGATGACCTCTTAGGTGCAGTTAGTTATGTTTTGTCTGGGTTAAAAGTAAGTATCTGCCTTTCTAAAGGACTTATTTCTATAGACTTTGGAAGACAAAGTAGAGGCTGACCACAAAGGCTCAGCCACGGGACCTGGAGCAAGCTGGTTCCATCCTTTGGGTCTTCGTGCTATTTCTGTAAAATAGGACTTATTAACAGTAACCCACTCGAAAGACAGTTTGTACACATAAAGCACTAAACGGCTCTGCCCTCCAACAGCATCACTGAAGTCTTAGAACCCTTATTAACCTGGTCCGAAGGTGGGGTGTGACTTGGTCTCTATCTCCCTCTCCAAACTCATCTCTTGAACCCCCACAGCCCCATAGGTCCTGGTCACACTGATTCTTCTGTCAATTCCTGGAACACATTTGATTCATTCCAAAGCTTCTTCACCCCCAAAGCTTCTTTGCCCTTTGCCCATGCCTACCACTTCTTTCATTCTTCAGCTCTTCCCTTAAATGTCACCCTGATGGAGGACTATCCCTCATCACTCTAGTCTTTCCTGTTATTTTCTATCACGAAAGGCTGCTTGTTTACTCCAAAGCATTTACGCGATTGCCGATATTTTGTTCACGCTCCAGTCTGTATCCATCTCCTGGAGGCAGCACCTTCGCACCCCTGAAACAGCGCTCGTTGTGTGGGGAGGGGCGATGCCTGTGCTGTCGGAACAAAGTTCCAGCGTGGGGAAAGGCAGGCCCGGTCACTTGGGCGGGAGGGGCGGTGGGGACGGAAAGGGTTCTTAAACGTCAGAGATCAACGGACGCTCAGAGCGCATCAACCGAGAGCCTGGACCCTCGTGTCCGAACCCTGCGGGTCTAACAGAGCTGGGGCCCCACCGGCTCAGCCTCCTGAGGGAGCACGCGGCAGAAGCATAGGGGCAGCGATGAAGCATGGCCTCGGACAAGGCCCGTCGACCCGGGAGGTGAGTGGGGGGGAGAGGACCCAGAAGCCGGGGAGAGAGACAGATAGGACTGCATCCCCGGGCTTGAGGCGCAAGGCAAGGCAGGGCCCCCGTCGCCTCGGGGACCACACCAGTGTCCCGAAGTGCGAGCCCGTCGAACGGGCGCCATGTCGCCTGTAGAAACCAAAGACGGAGCGTCCAGAAAGACTCAAGCCGCCCCGGTCCCAGGCTGAAGCCTGGTTCGCCTTTGGCTCACCTCAGCCGCGAGCCGCTCCAACAACCCGACCCCCGCAGCAACCGCGTAGCCACGAGCACCACAGCCGCCATCTTGCGTCTCCGCCCCTGCTTCTGTCGTCACTTCCGCTTCCGCCCGCGGATTCCCCGCCCCCTCGGCGACAACCCAAGGCGTTCCGGCGCGCGCTTCCGGTGCTCGGAGCGGAAGCAGCGGCAAGAGGCTCGGAGGAGCGGGGACG
>NW_012102920.1:1696998-1698210 GCF_000951045.1 Mandrillus leucophaeus | reverse complement strand
CCACTGCACTCCAGCCTGGGCGACAGAGTGAGACTCCGTCTCAAAAAAAAAAAAAGGTTCTCTGGAGGTTCTCTAGGCTGTGAGAACCACTGCAGGGGAGACTCCATGTGCAACAAAACCAAAACACAAATGTGAGGTCATAAAGACTTCCTGCCGTCATGGTGGGTGACATTGTTTCTTTGCAGATTTTGGCTATGGAAAGGGGATATATTCTAAGCAGAGCCCGTCAGGAGCCCACGAGACACAGTTTGGAGGTAGAGTAGTTCAGTCACCTTTTCTTCTTGTCTCCATCCAACACAGTGCCAGGCACGTGTCTGGTGGCAGGACTGTCGATATGACGGGCTACGTGGTGTATCTGGAGCCCAAAAGAGCAGGTGGGGGTGGGATTTCAAGGGTTCAGTCTTGACCCTAGAGTAGGAGCGAGGTGCAAGGGCAGAAGAACCTGAGTGAGGGAACGTCAGGGAGTGGGGAAGTCCCACCTCAGGGGCTGGGGCCACAGGAGCCGGCATTACATGGGGCTCGCAGCTGGGAGGGCCAAGCGTGGCTGCTTAAGTCCCCAGAGAGTGGGAAGGCGGCGAGAGGGAGAAGAGAAAGGTGGGCGTTAGCTAGGTTACCTAAGTAGGAAAGTCGGGAAGAGGGTCAAAGAGCACCGGATCCCCAGTTCTGCAGCACCTGAGGAACTTGTCGTTGCTGCTGCTGTTTGTTTTTTTGAGACGGAGTCTCACTCTGTCGCCCAGGCTGTGATCTCAGCTCACGGCAAGCTCCGCCTCCCGGGTTCTTGCCATTCTCCTGCCTCAGCCTCCTGAGTAGCTGGGACTACAGGTGCCCAACACCACGCCCGGCTAATTTTTTGTATTTTTAGTAGAGATGGGTTGTCACCGTGTTAGCCGGGATGGTCTCAATCTCCTGACTTCGTGATCCACCCGCCTCGGCCTCCCACAGTGCTGGGAGTAGAGGCGTGAGCCACCGTGCCCGATCACCTGAGGAGCTTTGAGAGCTCCCAGCACAGGTTGACTTCACACCAGGGAACTGGGTGTGTGCAGTGGAGTGGCCTGGGTCGTTTTAAAGCTCCCCAGGGGAGTTTTAGTGGGCAGCACAGTGTGGGAGCAGGGGCCGAGGGGTGGAAGGAGAAGATTTTAAATGCAGACGCACGTCCGTGTCACTGCCCACTTTCAGCCACCTTCACGCTTTTTTTTTTTTTTTTTTTTTTTT
>NW_012102920.1:1690998-1692103 GCF_000951045.1 Mandrillus leucophaeus | reverse complement strand
AGGGGCCGAGTCCAGCGGTTCAGGTGGGCGGCGGCCGCCCCGGCGCGCAGTAAAGTCGCTGTTGTCGTTGCTTCCAGCTCCAGCGTTCTATGAGCGCCGGTCTTGTCTCCCCCAGCTAGACTGTGAGCGCCCCCATGGCAGGGACCTGGACTCCCCCTTCTTCGGCATTCGGCCGGCCTTTATGTGCTATGTGCCCAGCCCGGTGCTGGCTTCCGTGGGAGACACAGGTGAGAGACGAGGGCGCCGGCCCCGGGGACGCCTCCAGTTCCCGCGCCACCTGTGGCACCTCCGCTGCTGCAAGAGCTCGTCCATTGACCCAACAATGAGCAGCGCGCTCACTGCGTGCCAGGCACTCGGAATTCAAAGGCGGAGTCCCCTGCTAGGAGCTCACAGTCTGGTTGCGGGGAGACCTCCCCCCAGACAGTTCCAGTTCAGGATGGGTAGTGCCCGGGGAGCACAGGAGCCATCCCCCTTTCCTTGTGGGGCTGAATTGGGGGGCCTTCACCCCAGTGGGCGGTGATTGGAAACGGAGCTGGAGCATTCCATCTGCCTCCACAGCCGGGCAGCGGCCAGATCTGGTTCATCCTCGTTCTACCCAAGCAGAAGTGCTGCTGGGTGCCCGGGGTGTGCGGGAGTGTTTGTGTGGCGCTGCCAGGGTCTGAGGACATTCGGGGGGTGTCACAAGACAAGAGGACACGCTCGCTCCGACTGGGCTTCAAAACCTACTGAGGAACCCCTTTCAGACCACAGATACCAGGGCCAGTCTGTGTGAGTCAGGCCATCTCCACGGTCACAAGTCCGGGAGCTCGTGTTTTTTAAAGTTCTCTTGGCCCACTGGGTGCAGTGGCTCACGCCTGTACTCCCAGCACTTTGGGAGGCCGAGGCAGGTGGATCACAAGGTCAGGAGATTGAGATCATCCTGGCTAACACGGTGAAACCCCGTCTCTACTAAAAGATACAAAAAAAGCCGAGCGTGGTGGTGGGCACCTGTATGTCCAGCTACTGGGGAGGCTGAGGCAGGAGAATGGCGTGAACCTGGGAGGCGGAGCTTGCAGTGAGCTGAGATTGCGCCACTGCACTCCAGCCTGGGCGACAGAGTGAGACT
>NW_012102920.1:1670513-1689738 GCF_000951045.1 Mandrillus leucophaeus | reverse complement strand
CACTGTGTTAGCCAGGATGGTCTCGATCTCCTGACCTCATGATTCACCTGCCTTGGCCTCCCAAAGTGCTGGGATTACAGGCGTGAGCCGCCGTGCCTGGCCTCCTTCACGCTTCTTAGTGCCGCCTGAGTCATGGTAGAACGACAAGCGTGGCTACCCCATCTCACATGTGGCCATGCTCTGGAAAGACAGGTGAACAGGAAGGTTCCCTTTCAGCGCTCTTCAGTAGACTTCATGCATCTGTGATGTCTGTTATTCCAGATGACAAATTTGAAGATCTTGAAGAGGCAAATCCATTCTCCTTTAAAGAGTTTCTGAAGACCAAGAACCTCGGCCTGTCAAAAGAGGACCCGGCCAGCAGGATTTATGCAAAGGTAAGTCCACGGCGTTGTGGGCGGTGGCTCCGTGGGACGTTTCTGTTCTGGCCTCTGTGGCTTCCTTCGGAGGAGATTGTGCACGAGCGTGGCAGAGCAGGGCAGGCATCAGTGCTGGGGGGCAGCTCTGGGCCCAGAAGCTGCTGGGCTCCTTTCAGTAGATGAGATTGGGCCTTTCTTCGTGTTCCGAGGCAGAACACAGAGAAAGGAAGATGCACTCTGAGTCAGAAGCATGGCCTCCACTGCTTTTTTGTTTTGTTTTGTTTTTTCAGGAAGCCTCGAGGCATTCACTGGGACTTGACCACAACTCCCCACCCTCCCAAACGGGGGGGTATGGCCTGGAGTATCAGCAGCCATTTTTTGAGGACCCGACAGGGGCCGGTGACCTCCTGGATGAGGAGGAGGATGAGGACACCGGATGGAGTGGGGCCTACCTGCCGTCCGCCATCGAGCAGACTCACCCCGAGCGGGTCCGTGCCGGCACATCGCCCTGCAGCACATACCTTTCCTTTTTCTCCACCCCATCGGAACTGGCAGGGCCTGAGTCTCTGCCCCCATGGGCGTTGAGTGACACTGATTCTCGCGTGTCTCCGGCCTCTCCGGCAGGGAGTCCTAGCGCAGACTTCGCGGCTCATGGAGAGTCTCTGGGAGACAGGCACCTGCGGACGCTGCAGATAAGTTACGAAGCAGTAAGTGAGCCTTGCGACACCCTGTGGCACAGCGCCTGTCCGAGCAGCCTCTCCCAGGGAGAACCTAGAGCCACCCTGCCTCCTGGGTGGCCTGGTTTGATTTCCAGGACGAGACGACTTGCGTAACAGCCTGCTATCCACTTTCCCTTTGACTTTGCCTCTGGTTACACATGTGAATAGAACCGGCTAAAGAGGACTGGTGAGCTAGAAGCTGTGAATTGGATGCAGTTGGGCACTTAAAGGGCTGTACCCTCAGGAAAGGCTGGCTGCAGTCGTCAACTCAGGGACATCTTGCTAAGTATTCTAAGAGGAGGAAAATTTTTTAAAAAATTATAATCACCTAAAAGGTTATAAGATGTGAGTTAAAAAAATTTTTTTTTTAGCTGGGCGCAGTGGCTTACGCCTGTAATCTTAGCACTTTGGGAGACTGAGGTAGGTGGATCACGAGGTCAGGAGTTCGAGACCAGCCTGGCCAACATGGTGAAACCCCTGTCTCTACTAAAAATACAAAAATTAGGCTGAGCGTGGTGACTCCAGCCTAGGTGACAAAAGCGAAACTCCGTTTCAAAAAAAAAGAAAAAATTTTTGTTTTTTCCTGAGACAGTGTCTCACTGTGTTGCTCACGCTGGAGTGCAGTGGCATGATCTCGGCTCACTGCAACCTCTGCCTCCCAAGTTCAAGTGATTCTCCTGCTTCAGCCACCCAAGTAGTTGGGACTGCAGGTGCCTGCCACCACTCCTGGCTAATTTTTGTATTTTTAGTAGAGACGAGGGCACCATGCTGGCCAGGCTGGTCTCAAACTGCTGACCTCAGGTGATCCACCCGCGTCGGCCTCCCAAAGTGCTGGGATTACAGGCGTGAGCCACTGCCCCGGCCTCTGAGTAAAATTAACTGGCATCTGTGACCACAGGTCTTTGAAAAGTGCCCGCCTCCGTGGTCTTCTTTTGTAGGGCGCTGCAGGTGGACACTGCACTGACCCAGCCATCTCTGCTTATCAGGAGGCTCTAGAGCCAGACCGCAGAAGCGCACACCCTTTTGAGCGAGACACGCTGACTTTCTAATAAGGATGTTCTCTCTCCACAGCTGAAAGATGAAAATTCTAAGCTGAGAAGAAAGCTGAATGAGGTTCAGAGCTTCTCTGAAGCTCAAACAGAAATGTATGTAAGCTTTCAGTTAGGAATGCAATCCACAACATCTAACACAGAGGGAAATCCGTTTTGAAATGATAACGAAGTAATCAGAGTCAAACCAGATCTGGGTTTTATTGTATATAAATGTTCAGCATCCAACACATTTCTGTGTTCTGCAGAAAAGTTTATTTTGAGACAGGGTCTTGCCGTGTCACCCAGGCTCGAGTGCAGTGGCACAATCACGGCTCACTGCCGCCTTGACCTGCTTGGCTCCGGTGATCCTCCCATCTCAGCCTCTTGAGTAGCTGAGACTACAGGCGTTTGCCACTGCACCTGGCTAATTTTTACATTTTATTTTTGTAGAGACAGGGTCTCACTATGTTGCCCAGGCTTGTCTCAAACTCCTCGGCTCAAGGAATCCTCTCGCCTCAAGCTCCTAAAGTGTTGGGTTATAGGCGTGAGCCACGGCGTCTGGCGAAGGTTTATTTTAAACTTTAGACAAAAAGCCACCAGATTCCTTGTTGGAGCAGCAGTGCTGTGAGAGCCCCTCCCTGCACGCCTGCCTGGTAGCCGGCTGCAGGTCTAGACCTGAGGCTGCTGCCGCCGCCCCACTGTGCTTGAGGCCCATTCCGTCACAGGCTCTTAGCGGGTTTTATCTGGCTCATGAGGTGTCTTTTTGTAGTCCTCTTAAAAGTAGCCACAGAAATTAACAACTTGGATTTTTCTTTAACAAGGGTGAGGACACTTGAGCGGAAATTAGAAGCAAAAATGATCAAGGAGGAAAACGACTACCACGACTTGGAGTCGGTGGTTCAGCAGGTGGAGCAGAACCTGGAGCTGATGACCGTATGGGTTTCTTTCTTTCAATCGGATGAGCTGGGTGGGGCAGGAGCGCTCCTGAGAAAGTGCTGCTGTCCTCAGCAGCTGCTACAGCCTGCCCTTGGGAGCAGGGCCATGTGGCTCTCTGGGACTCGTGTCCCTTGACATCGCTGTCTCCCTGTGCCTGGGGATAGCTGGCCCATGAGCCCGTCTATGGGGAGTGGGGGCAAACCAGAGCACAACCGCTGCACGGTGAGCCCTTCCCATGCGTGGTCTGAGATTGGAGGCGGGACTGGGTGGGGCACAGGGGCTGTGAAGGGCCACAGCCAAGTTGGGTGACCTCCTGCTCCCTGCATTGAGGCCTGTGTCCGGTATTAATGTGAGGACATCAGTGATGCTTTTTGTGGGGTTTTTTTTTTCTTTTGGTAACAGAAACGGGCTGTAAAGGCAGAAAACCACGTCGTGAAACTGAAACAGGAAATCAGTTTGCTCCAGGTAATTAAAGAAAGGACTTCAGTGTTTTCCCTTGATCTGTGGAGTCACATAGATAATGAATTCAAGCAGACGGAGATAAAAGACTCTGCTGGGGTTTCCCCTGGGCCCAAGCAGAGAAAGGACTTCAAATGGGGACAGCACCTGCTTCCTGTCGGGGCCTGAAGCAGAGGGAGGCCCTGGAGTTCTGTTGGGACTTTGGGGTCTGGCATGGGGCGTCCACTTGGGAGTCCCTGTTTCCATAGAGCTAGGTGCTAGGCATATACTGGAGTGAAGGGGAAGCCGTTAAGCCCCCATTCCCAGAGGCAAGCCCCCATTCCCAGAGGCGAGCCCCCAGTTAGGCCAGAGCACCCATCCTGAGTGCCAGGCCCCCACGGGTAAGTCCTCGCCTTGCTGGGTGGTGACTTTTATCTGGATTGCCTCGGAGCTGGTCTCTCCTTAGCCATAACCGCCCCCCCAGGCGCAGGTCTCCAACTTCCAGCGAGAGAATGAAGCCCTGCGGTGCGGCCAGGGCGCCAGCCTGACTGTGGTGAAGCAGAACGCCGACGTGGCCTTGCAGAACCTCCGGGTGGTCATGAACAGCGCACAGGCTTCTATTAAGTGAGTGCCTGGGAGGCACTGGGAAGCCTGGCAGGGAAAGGGGTGAGATTGGAGTGGTCGTCAGTGATACTGGGTGGGGGCCCAGGCTGACAGCACCGTGGCTGGAGGACCAGGGAGCCGCAGGGAGGGACGCGTGCTCAGTGGTCCCGATAGCTCTCTGGGTCACTTTGTGGACAGACCACAGGCTTTCTAACCTGCCTTGCAGTGTCCAGTCCCACCTGGGAGGTGCAGACAGCCCCACCACCTGTGGACACTAAAGCTCTGAATAAAGGAAATAGTGGTAGTTTCCCTCCTGGTGAAAAAGCAAATTCCCAGAAGGCCCTTACTACTGTGCCTGGCTGGGGACATGCCAGCCACCATCACTGACAGTGGTGAGTGTCTGCCGCCCACTGGGCTGAGCTCTGCAGGGCGGTTTTGGCCCCCCAGAGCACTCCCTGTGGACAAGGGAGCCGTCTCCTGTGAAGTCAGGTATGGGTCTCCTCGAAGAGGAGCTAGGAGTGGAAAACCTGTGGTTCTCCCCTGAGCCCCTCCCTTTCTCCCAGCAATCCTGTCCCTTTCTGCCCCACAAACCCCACCGCTTTCTCCCTGGAACCCCTCCCCTTTCTCCCCCAGAACCCTGTCCCTTTCTCCCTCCCGGCAAACCCCACCCCTTTCTCCCTGGAACCTCTTCCCTTTCTCCCCCACAGAACTCTGTCCCTTTCTCCCCCTGCAACCCTGTCCCTTTCTCCCCCACAGAACTCTGTCCCTTTCTCCCTGGAACTCCTCACCTTTCTCCCCCCAGAACCCCTCCCTGTTCTACCCTTCCCCTGTGGAACAAGGCCTTCCCCCACCATGGAAACCCTCCCCATTCTTCCCCCTGGAATCCCTCCCTTTCATTCCCCACCCTCCCCAGAATCCCTCCCCTCTCTTCCCCTTCAGAACCTCTCCCCTTTTTCCCCAGACCAACCCTTCCCCTTTCTCCCACCCACCACCCCCCCGTGGAAACCCTCCCCATTCTTCCCCCTGGAATCCCTCCCTTTCATTCCCCACCCTCCCCAGAATCCCTCCCCTCTCTTCCCCTTCAGAACCTCTCCCCTTTTTCCCCAGACCAACCCTTCCCCTTTCTCCCACCCACCACCCCCCCGTGGAAACCCTCCCCATTCTTCCCCCTGGAGACCCGCCCCTTCCTCCCACTCAGAACCTCTCCGCTTCCCCCACCCCTTGGAACCCCTCCCCGTTCTCCCCGACCTCCCGTGTGGAACCCCCCGTTTCTTCCCCTCCAGCCCCTCCCCTTTCTCCCCCCAGAGCCCCATTGCTGCCGAGTAGCTGCTGCCGCCCACCCTGGTATCCGTGCTTGCTTTCAGGCAACTGGTTTCCGGAGCTGAGACACTGAATCTCGTGGCTGAAATCCTTAAATCTATAGACAGAATTTCTGAAATTAAAGATGAGGAGGAAGACTCTTGAGGACCCCTGGGTGTTTTCAGCATGAAGCTCCGCGTATGCCCTGAGATCACCACCGCTTGATCTGAATGTGCAGTTGTGTCCTTAAATACGCAGTCTTCACCCAGAGTAAAGTGTTTATCGCAAGAGTCCAGTGTCGTGCCCTCAGCCAGTTCTTGGCCACCGCAATGGGAGTAGCCCTGGCCGAGCTGCCCCTGTGGTTTCTATGCAGCCCTTCGTGGCGAAATTCCTGCGGTGTTACAGATTCTGATGAGCTCTTGGAAGACACTGTCATGAAAGCCAGCGATTTTAAGAAAAAGCGGTTCTGGAATCAGTGTTTTCCAATCCCATCCCAGAACATCAGTTGTAAGATAAGTACAATTGATTGTCCTTGCTTTCGTAAGTAGAACAAACACTAAATGCGCCTCTGAGGTAGCCACCCTGGGCAGGGACCTGTGCCTTCCGCTGACACTCAGGGCTCCCTCTGGCTCCCAGGTCACTCTGGTGGGCCCCGCGGCTGGTCCCTGTGGTCATGGCCCGAGTGCGGAGGGGCCACTGCATGGCTGCTGCTGTCCTCCCCCAGGACCCACGGGGACCATGGCCACACATTCCGTGCTGTGAAGCTGTCCAGATGCGCCTCTTTGGCTGGGGGTTCTGGTGGATGTTTCAAGTAGCATTTTGTACAATGCAGTTTAGAATTCAGGAATTTCAAGTATGTGCAGAGCCCGCCCACCCGGGTGTGTGAGGTCCTAGCTGCCTTCCTGACGGCCTCCCGCAGAGGGAAGTGGACAAACACTAAATGCCTTTTTGACTTTTTTCCTATAGATTTTTTTTTTAAACTTTCTTTTTTCCTCCTGTTCCAATTGATAGCTTTTTTATTTAATAAATTCTGCAGTTCACCGCACTGTCTCTTCTCTGCTGACTTAGCTGGTCCTTGGAGAACGTCGTGGCCTTCCACGCCTCACTTGCTCTTGCCCTAACTGGTGCCTTGTGCTGGCAGGTTCTCGTCAGGTCCTCAGCCCTCAGGGTCAGGGGCAGACTCAGACCACTGCTGCCTGGGCCTGACCACAGGGACCCATACACGATGGACGTGTGAGTCATGCAGCTGCACATCTCAGAGCTGGACAGACCGGATTCTAGCGTTGGATCATCCTTGCAGATCACGTGGCTGAATTTTTCAAACAAAGTGTCTGAACCGCTAGACCCCTCGTCTTAGCTACAGGCGAAAGCCAGAGCTTTCCAGCAGCCACTGTGGAGGGCCCTGCTGCCTGGCCCCGCGCACCTGCCGCTTCTGCCGGTTGGTGAAAGCAGGCTCTGGATTCCGCTAGCAGAGCTGACTTGAGACAGCGTGCTGTGGTTGGAAAGTGCCGGAATGAGGTTCTGAGTGTGCAGGCAGCTCAGGGAGCCCTGTAGCAGCAGGATGGGGACATCCTGCGAGGATGCCTCAGGCCACAGACCTTCCCTGAGGCCCTTCGGGGGAGAGCGTTTTACGGGGTGGGAGTCACAAAGGCCAGATGGCCAGGCAGGTCCCATCCACCAGATGCATGTGAAGCAGGGTGGTCCCCGGCCCTCATGCCAGCGGCTCATGGAGCAGATGGGGCCCAGGGAAGCGCGGTGGGGATGGGCATGTGGGTTTTGCACACCCCTCTCTTTTGTTGTCTGTGTTTAAAGTGTTTGATAGAAGTTTAAAAATGCAATTTATGGGCCGGGCACGGTGGCTCACACCTGTAATCCCAGCACTTTGGGAGCCGAGGCGGGCGGATCACAAGGTCAGAAGATGGAGACCATCCTGGCTAACACAGTGAAACCTCGTCTCTACCAAAAACATAAAAAATTAGCCGGGCGTGGCAGCGGGCGCCTGTATGCCCGGCTACTCGGGAGGCTGAGGCAGGAGAATGGCGTGAACCCGGGAGGCGGAGCTTGCAGTGAGCCGAGATCGCGCCACTGTACTCCAGCCTGGGCAAAAGGGTGAGACTTCCGTCTCAAAAAAAAAAAAATACAACTTGCCTGCCTCTGCCTCTGGATTTCGAGCCCCGCTCAGGCAGGTCACCATGACACAAGGACTGAAACGAGGCGCTCAAGGAGCCCACAGCCGCCCGGTTCCATCCCCTCCATCTGTTTCTTGCCAATCTCTAGCTCCCAGCCTGGCCTCACGTGCGCCTAGCCCTTTGCCAGCAAAAGCCCACCTCCTGGGCAGACGGGGCAAACCCCCTTTATAGTTCTCCAGCTGGTGCCCCCAGCTCTCCCCAGGCTGGAGTGGAGGCCCCCTCAACTGGCTGGGCCCAGGATGTCTCTGCAGCACCTCTGGTGCTTACAAGCTCTCAGGAACCAGGAACTGTAGGCCCCTACCCAGTTCCCGGCTGAGTTAGCCCTGGCACGTTCCTGAAGGAATGAATACCCCCTTAAGGGAGGTCCCCGGGGCAGCTCTCCAGGCCAGGACACCCTAGAGGGCCCAGAGGGTGGGCACAGGTGACCAGGGAAGCGAGTTCTGCGTGGTGTGGGCCCCCACCCTCTGGCCTCAGTCTCCTGCACGTGCCTGGAGCTCGGCCTGGCCTGGGCGGTCCTGAGCACGCAGGGCAGGCTCGGGAAAAGCCCTTCACGTAGACTTTCTCATCCTCTGCTTAACCAAACCCCAAGATGTCCGTTAACAGAGGATGAAACAGGCACAGAGAGGTCCAGCGGTGGCCACCGAAGGTCACAGCCAGTGAGGGCCGGTCTTCCGGGTCGTGACCAGGTGGCCGGGTGCCTGTCCTCGCCTGTCCCCTGCCTTGGGGTCCCGCGTCCACCCGCGTCCCTCCAGAGCACGCGGAGGCGGCCCCCAGGGCGGCCACGCGAGGGCAGCATCGAGCCGTTCGCCCCACTAGTCCAGGCAGGGGCAGCGGCCGTCCCGGCGTGCCCCGCGCCTCAGGAGGCGGGACTTCCGGCGCGCGGCGCTCTTGTTCTGCAGCCGCCGGAAGCGTCGAGTCTGCTGTCGCCCGGGCGACGGCTGGGTCCGCGCGAGCAGGTAAGGTCTGCGCATAACAGGTAAGGCGCGGGTGGCGCTGGCATCTCCTGGGCTCTCCCCGGGGAGGGGGCGCTGTCCCGAGGAGCGGACATCCGAGGCCCGGGACGGGGGCGGGGCAGCGTCCAGAGTCGGGGAAACTGAGGCCCGGCGTGGCCCCGTTCCGGCTGAGCCTGGGCGCGCGAGGATTCCGGGCCTGGGAGCCCCTCGGCTGCGAGCGGGCTGCGGCCCCCGCGGGCTCCGAGGAGGCGTCGGCGGGGCGGTCCCGGCTGCAGGGTGCCCGCGTGCGTCTCGGGGACTGCGCCGTCGATTCTGCGGTGGCCGAGCCTCGGAGGGGGTTTCCCCAGGTCCCGCAGCTAGCAGGAGGCGGAACTGGGCCTGGGCCAGGTCTGTCTCCCAAGCCGGTGCCTAAACGCCCATCGCCCTGGCGCTTCCTGGGGTTCCCTGGGCCAAGCCGAGTCTGAGTGGCGTCCCCGCAGCTGAGGCGGGAGGGACCGCCTGCTGCGTTCCGTTTTGGTGGGCAGCCCTCATGACCAGCCCTTGGGAGAGGGGTGCGGGGAGAGGGACAGCCCCTGATGTCGGTGGCTTAGCACGTGTGACTTTGACCTCCTTCCTGCCGATCATTGCTCTCCTGAGCAACTCGGGGAGGGGAGGCAGCAGCCGCCTCTTGCGTGAGGCTTCCAGGGGAAAGCGTCTCCGCCGGCCCGGAGGCTCTGAACCGGCCTGCGGTCGCTGCCAGCTCTGCTTCTGGCCGGCTGTTAGCCGAGTTTACAGGTTCACAAGCATTTCGGGCATAAACAAGGGGCTTCGTAAAGGAGTGAGGGGACCTGGGCTGCTGATGTGGCTAAGGGTGCTGGCGGGTGGATGCTTTGGTTTTTGTTCCAGTTGGGCAGCGCCCCAGTCAGTGTCCAGCAGGGAGAGCCACGCCAAGGACAGGGGAGGGCGTTTCCCTTTGTTGTTGGGTGTTTTGGGCTCCCGGGTCTGTGCTAGTGATTCCTTTAGACTTTCTCTGCTGCTGCTTCATTCTCCTACTCTCTCTCTCTAGCGTCCTTCTTTCTTCAGACTTCCTAGACCACAGTTCCTAAGGAAAAAGCTTGACAAACATTTGTTCGGTCTCAGGCACTGCCACATTCCAGGGGCTGTTATGGATGCGCAGAGAACAGCCAGCCTTGCCTTTGGGTTGCCTTTGAGAGCTTCCTTCCATGGGGGAAGTGCCTGTCACCTGGGCAGTCTCAGTGTGTGTGTCTGAATTTTTCTCAGATGCCCTCTGTGGTCTGGCTCTGTGCCATGGGAGAGCAGGATGGCCAAAGCGGGTCACGGGCTGTGTCCTTGCCCTGTAGTGACTTTGCCTCTGCACCCCACTGTTTCTATATTGGGTGCCCAGTTTCCGCGTGGCTTGGTGTGGGAGCCGAGACAGGACAGTGGGGCCTGCCCTGTTCATCCACTCCCTGCCTGTGCTGGTTGCAGCCTCAGAGCAGGTGGGAGACGTTCTTGGGGCTTAGGCTCCTGGCAGACCACATAGCAGGAGTTCGTGGGGTCTGAGGTTGCCACTCCAGGGCTCCCTGATTCTGGGCCTGGTCTGTTAATCTTTCTCTGGGGAGCCCAGTGCCGGCTGCCGAGCAGACTCTGCCATCCCCTGTGGGCAGGTGTGTGAAGGAAAATGGGATCCCAGCACAGTCTTGGTTTCTAACATCTTGGGGTGTGTTTTGGAGGCAGGCAGAAGTCATGGATGTAGATGCTGAAAGAGAGAAGATAACACAGGAGATCAAGGAGCTGGAAAGGATTTTAGATCCCAGCTCCGCGGGCACCCACATGGAGGTCTCAGAATCAAGTCTCGAGTCAGATTCTGAAGCAGGTGAGCCCCTTGCACCTGGCCTCCTGGGGTCCTGGTGAGAACAGCTGGTCTGCTCCCTGGGTTCCTCTCAGGCACATTAGGGTGTGATGGTAGCTAGGTGTGGTCTCTCGGGCCTGTAACCCCAGGGACTCCGGAGGCTCAGGCGAGAGTATTGTTCGATCCCAGGAGTTCATGTCCAGCCTGGGCAACGCAGCAAGACCCTGCCTCTAAAAATAATAATAACAGTAATAAAACGATGGCTGGTACAGACCAGGCCCAATTTTTTGCCAACACTGGTGTTTGCCTGTACTCCAGCCAGAGAGCTTCTGACAGTTCCATGTTTGCTAGCCCCTGAGCCAGCTGGCTGTGTGTGTACCCTGGGCTCTAGACCTCCCAGGGTCTGGCCCTGGCCTCCTTGGGCCTGTGCAGGGCTTCTGGAGTGGACCATCCTGAGAGGAGAGGGCGAGCCTGGAGCTCACCCGATGGCAGCCTGGACAGTCCATGCCTGATGGTCACCACAGCTCACACCCCCAGCATCTCTGCTCCTCACATGCACCCCTCCCAGTGTGCTCCCCACCCCAATGTGCTCCCCACCCCACGTGCTCCCCTCCCCACGTGCTCCCCTCCCCATGTGCTCCCTACCACACGTGCTCCCCACTCCATGTGCTCCATGCCCCATAGCCTCCCCACCCTACAGCCTCCCCTCCCCACGTACTCCCTTCCCCACGTGCTCCCCTCCATGCTGCCTTTATCTTCTGAGCCTACCCCAACCCCACCAGCTGCTCCCTGACAGGATACCCCCCAGCCTTGTTTCCCACCTCTCCCAGACCTAGGGCCTGCCTCTGAGGCACCCTGCTGTCTTTCTCTGTGGTCGGGGCCTCTACGTCCGCGCCTTCCATCTGACTGGCGGAGCTCCCGAAGGACAGGTCCATTTTTTGCTAGGCTTTCTCCGTCTGTCTCTCCAGTGCGAGATAGCCTGTGCCGTCCAGTGAACGCTGTGTAGCTTTGTCCTGTGTGCCTGGAGTGCCCCAGTGTGTGGCCAGAGTCTTCTCTGTCTAGCTAACCCGGCATGGTCCATTGCCCACCCTGCTGTCAGAGAGGGAAGGTCCGCTCATTGCAAGCCTCAGCCTGAGGCGCTCTCGCCGCTTCACAGCCCCAGGCCCTCTCTCCTCTGCCCAAGAAGCAGTGGTGAGCTGCGCCCGCACGCCGACCCAGACGCTGGTCACCAACACTGTGTTGCTTGTGTTTCTGACAGAGTCACTGCCTTCTGAGGACTTGGACCCTGCCGATCCCCTGATCTCGGTAACTGCTGGCCTGATCTGGCTGTGCCACTGGGTCAGGCCTGCCAGCACCTTCCAAAGTGGCCTGGGAGGGGTGTGGTTTGAATCCATATTGGTTTTTCTGCATTATGAAAATGATGCGCGTTTGTTATTAAAAAAAAATCAGAAAGCGTTTGTCGTTGAAATTGTCCCCAGAAATAACCACTGTTAACAGCTTGGTGATCACACCCCTTGGCTTTTTTCTGAGCTCATGGCTGTATGCCTCCGTCTCCTGCATGGCATCTATCACTCATGGAAAGCTGTGAGCTGTGCACCTGGGTCCTGCCCCTCACAGCTCAACGCTCTGTGCCTCAGATTCCTGTGGGGCAGCAGGGACGTTTCCAGCACAAGTCAGCTAACATGAGCGGCTATACAAAAACTAGCTGGTGCAGTGGCACGTGGCTGTGGACCCAGCTACTTGGGTGGCTGAGGCGGGAGGATCACTGGAGCCCAGGAGGTCGAGGCTTCAGTGAGCTGTGATTGCACCACTGCCCTCCAGCCTGGGTGACGGAGTGAGACCCTCTCTCAAAAAACAGAAAAATACACGAGCACCTAAACAGCACGTGGCAGCCGCTCTGTGAGGCCAGTCGTTGTTTTGTTAGCTGCCTTTTGTTTACGTTGGAAAACGTTGGCGATTTGCTGCTTCCTTTTTCCACGGAGTTAGTAGGTACTGAGTCGCCTCACGTTAGCGTGGCCGTGTGGTCTGCCCTCTGTGGGTGAGCACCTGCCGTAGCCCGTGGGCGCCTCCCCGGGTCCCGACGGTCGTTTTCAGCGCGTCCACTTCCTGGCTCTGCGGAGACTTTCCTCCCACACACGCCTGCTCCCCGTGCTTCGCTGGCGATTCACACCACAGGGGCTCAGGGCAGAGTGCAGGGTTCACAAGGACATCTGTGGTCCTGGAAAGCTCCTGCCTCGCGGCAGCCCCAGCCCTGGTGCATTCCAGGCAGGAGGCTCCACCTGCCGTGGATTAGGAAAGGCGCACACGGGCCACCTGGAGAGCAGCAGGCTCCGCTCCCAAACTCAGACGCCCTCCTGCTGCCCACCAGGGTCGCTTCCTGCTGCCACACTGGGTGTTGCTATGCCGGAGCTGCCTCGGTGTCCCAGAGGCCCAGCGATGGGCGACTGGCTCCCGAGGACAGGGCAACATCCATGTCTCATCCCCTCACATGCCATTTCTTGCTCGTAACCAGGAAGAAGAAAGGTGGGGTGAAGCCAGCAATGACGAGGACGACCCCAAGGATAAAACTCTCCCTGAAGACCCGGAGACCTGCCTGCAGCTGAACATGGTCTACCAGGAGGTCATCCAAGAGAAGCTGGCTGAGGCCAACCTGTTGCTGGCCCAGAACCGGGAGCAGCAGGTGGGACGGGCCTCGGCCCCCAGTGTCCACGCCTCCCCACCCCCAGAGCCCCCCACAGCTGGACCTCCCAGGTCCAGGGCTCCCCAGCTTCCTGCCTCTCCTCTGCCCTGGGTCCCCTCCACAGGGAGAGTCGCTACTGCTGGTCCACAGAGGGGTCCCTGCCTTGTGTCTGTCACAGGAGGAGCTCATGAGGGATCTGGCTGGGTCCAAAGGCACCAAGGTGAAGGATGGCAGGAGCCTGCCCCCAAGCACATACATGGGGCACTTCATGAAGCCGTATTTCAAGGACAAGGTCACGGGTGTGGTGAGTGGCCCAGGCCCTGCTCTTGTCGGCAAGGCTCTGTGCACCGTGGGAAGGGCCCTTGTCCCCAAGTCCTGCTGCGGGAAGTCGTGAATTCCCATGAGTTCAAGATAACATTGGCCACCCTCCTTTAAACTGCCTCCTCCGTGGTGGGCAGGCTGCCCTCTGCTCTGTGCTGGGCTGCCCGGACTGCCCTGTGAAGCGATGAGCAAGCCCTCATGGAGGTGCCAGTGTTGCCTGTGCGAGGCCTGACCGCAGCAGGCCTCATGGATTGGCCGGTAGGGTTGCACCCGCCAGCCTCACAGTACGGGAAGGCAGGAGGCAGGGGGCCCAAGTCCTTTTGTGGGCTCTGGATGGATGTGCTGGGCCTGCAGGGAGCACACGTGGTCTGTGCCTGTGGTGATGCTGTGCACCCTGACAGGGGCCCCCTGCCAACGAGGACACACGAGAGAAGGCTGCCCAGGGGATCAAGGCTTTCGAGGAGCTCCTCGTGACCAAATGTAAGAGCCGCAGCTGGCCATGCGGCACCGCTGAACTCGGGGGACCCCTCCCCACGGCCCTGCTTTCCCCAGTTTCTTAAGTTCTCAGACCTTTCTCTGTTGTGACCTCATGGCTCCTTCAGGCCTTGACCACTGGGACTGGCTCCTTGACCCCTGCCTTTTCACATTGAGCAGGTCCTTTCCAGAACGCCAGTCATGCGGGATGGGCCAGGCCACACCCTACCCTCTTACTCAGTCTCCCTGCCTTGTCTTGGGCCGTAAAGCCCTGGCAGCTCTGCCCGTGAGCTGGCGCCAAGCCTCGGGTGGAGCTGTGTCGGCTGGGTGGAGGGGTCTCACCTGTGGGCCTGGTGTGCTGCTTACTCGCTGTGGGGCCCCCATCACTGCCTGGGGAAAGTGTACACCGACCACGGGAGTGGGCCGTGGAGAGGATCCAGACCCTCAGTGATGGCACTGTGGCTTCTCCTCAGGGAAAAACTGGGAAAAGGCCTTGCTCCGAAAGTCAGTGGTGAGTGACCGCCTGCAGCGATTGCTTCAGCCCAAGTTACTGAAGTAAGTCTAAAAACGAAGGTCAAAAATGGCCTTCAGGCTGGGTGCAGGGTTCATGCCTGGAATCCTAGCACTTTGGGAGGCCAAGGCAGGAGGATCTCTTGAGCCCTGGAGTTCAAGCCCAGCCTGGGCAACATGATGAGACCCCATCTCTTCAAAAAGTAAAAAAAGTTAGCCGGGTGTGGTGGTGCACGCCTGTGGTCCCAGCTACTCGGGAGGCTGAGGTGGGAGGATCGACTGAGCCCAGGAGGTCAAGGCTGCAGTGAGCTGTGATTGTACCACTGCGTTCCAGCCTGGGCAACAGAGCCAGACCCTGTCTCAAAAACAAACAACCTTTCCCAGCCAACAGGAAAAATCAAGGCTGGCTGATGTGGGCTTGGCAGAGGTTCAGCTTAGCTGCGAGCCTGTTCTCCACAGCAGGTCCTGCCAACCCACGGAGAGGTGCTGATGCCTGGACTTGATGCCCTGAAGGGGGGCTTCCTCATGGCTAGGCGGCTAAGCACAGGATCAGTCCACACGGCCACATTGAGGGGTGTGGCTCGGGGCGCGGGGTGGTCACCACGGCCATGATGAGGGGTGTGGCTCGGGCAGCTTCTCTTCTCTGGGTCTGTCTTTCCCTGTGCCTGAAACCTGGTGTTTGCTGATGGGGTGATATCATGTGACCGAAGCAAGGCACAGCACGGCCTTACTGTCCACACACGATAGAAGGCGCTACTGTCCTGATAACTTTGGTCAAAGACAGAGCTGCTCCCAGAGCCCAGAGACCCAGCAGCACCTTGTTGGCCACTCCGTCAGCAGCACAGCGGGTCCCCACCTGTCTTCTGTGCGGCCACCATGAGCTCTCAAGGCAGAGGTGGTGCCTTTAGGATACAAGCTGCCAGGACATCTCTGGGCACTGAGAGGCTTTTGGCCAGGCCAGGGGTCCTGGGGCCTGCCTGCCAGCCGTGGCCTGATGTGTATGGTCAGGGTTTGCAGTGACGACGGTGGGTCTCTCCTCAGGCTTGGGGAGAGCTGGGTTTTCCTCCCTGGCCTGCTTGGGGGAGTGGTTCTTTACTGTGACTTCACAGCCTCCGGCATCCTCACTGGGCACCAGTCAGGACATCTACCCATGGCTGTGTCTCTGTGCCAGGCACAGGCTGGGAGCTGGGGCACTGAGGTTCTGGAGGGCTGTGGCGAGGCTCTGAGACATGGTGGCCAGCAGGCAGGCACAGGCTGGGAGCTGGGGCACTGAGGCTCCGGAGGGCTGTGCCAAGGCTCTTAGACATGGGGGCCAGCAGGCAGGCATAGGCTGGGAGCTGGGGCACTGAGGCTCCGGAGGGCTGTGGCGAGGCTCTGAGACATGGGGGCCAGCAGGCACTGTAGCCCTTCCCACCCCAGTGGCAGCCTGGAGGTGGGTGCTACAGCATCTTTCATGGGTGAGGAGGCTGAGGCAGGGAGGGTGAGGGAGGCTCGGAATCTCTGCTGAGGTCACACTCTTTGCTCTATACTGCATAGAGAACCCGTCCCCCACCAGCAGCCCTTGTGCCTGCAGCCCTTCTGCCTCTGCTCTGCTTTGCAGGCTTGAGTACTTGCACCAGAAGCAGAGCAAAGTCTCCAATGAGATGGAGAAGCAGGCCCTGGAGAAGCAGGCCCGGGAAGCCGAGAAGGAGATCCAGGACATCAAGTGAGGAGGCCTCCCGGGAGGGCCCAGGGGAGCCCACAGGCCAGGCGTGGCGCCAATACCCTCATCCCTTCCTCCAGCCAGCTTCCGGAAGAGGCCTTGCTGGGAAACAGGCTGGACAGCCACGACTGGGAGAAGATTTCCAATATTAACGTAAGTTGGGGGCAGGTCTGAGCCCCAAGCAGCTCGCAGCGCAGCTCCCTGTAGCCCGGGTGCGGTTGGAATTGGGTGGTAAGGCCACACCCTCCCTGGCACAGGTTCCGCTGTGACCCCTGCCCACCCGGGTCAGGCACATGTCCGGCAGTTGGTAGTGGTGAGTGGCCTCAGGGCTTTCCTGCTGGTGCATGGCCCCCTTTCTGAAACAGTCTGGAAGGCTCCCGGCGTTGCCTTTGGAGCCAAGTCTACGTATTTGGCCGTGCCAGGCCTAGTGAGTTGGACGAAGATTCCGCTTACTTGCAGCCATGGAAGCCTCCAGCTGGCAGAGAGCAACAGCTCAGCCTGGAGCTGCATCTAGGGCGCCCTGGGGTCAGTGGCCTGCAAGGCTGAGTGTCTCTGTCCGTGCAGTTTGAAGGCAGCCGCAGCGCAGAGGAGATCCGGAAGTTCTGGCAGAACTCGGAGCACCCCAGCATCAACAAGCAGGAGTGGAGCGGGGAGGAGGTGGAACAGCTGCAGGCGATCGCGGCTGCACACGGCCACTTGGAGTGGCAGAAGATTGCAGAGGAGCTGGGGGTAAGGACCTGGCCTGGACTCCAGGGGCCAGGAGACCTGAGGGCCTGTGGGCCCTATAGCGGGAGGTGGCTGGACAGGTGCGGAGTCCTCAGTCCTCACTCGCCACCAGGTTTCTGTGTGTTGCCACCTCCAGGCTGTGGCCTTGGGGAAGGAGCCTACCCAGCCCTCCCTGCCACTAGGCCGTTGCCGCAGCTCCCCTGGGCCTTCCTAGTCCTCCAGGTTTCCCCATACAGCGGTGCGTGCCCAGCGTACCGGAGTCTGTCTCCTTCCTTATTTCCTGTCTTCCTCTGTCTCCATCAGCCTCGGGAGTTTATTCTGTTGATGGTTCTAAGGGATGCTTTTTCCTAGTGTGAGTTCTTGCCGCTTTTCTGGTTTCCTGAGTGAGGGCTCAGTTCTTCACTGACTTGGGTCTCTTGTCTTGATAACGAGGCTTGTTAGGCCACACTCTTCTGGGAACAGCTTGGTGTGAACTCTTCTTTTCATAGATTTCCAGAGTAGCTCTAGTTTCCATTTCTATTGCCTCTTTGGACCTAGGTTTATCTAGGAATGTATGTTTCCATTTTTAAATAGTTGGGTTCCTGGGAGTTCTTGTGGTGGTTCTTTATCTGAATTTGATTGGAACATGAACTAGGGGCAAGATGTGTAAAATCTCCGTCTTTCAAATATGTTACTTTTTTTATGGCAGAGCACCTGATTATAGTAAACCAAGCTAAACTTGCCAAAACTGTTTTTAAGAAAAACGAGTATTCTCTGTAAGTAGGGCCTAATCTATATCAGCTATTAAATTGAGTTTGCCTTTAAAGATGTTTAATTCTGCCGGACGCAGTGGCTCACCCCTGTAATCTCAGCACCTTGAGAGGCCGAGGCCGGTGGATCACCTGAGGTCTGGAATTTGAGACCAGTCTGACCAACATGAAGAAACCCCGTCTCTATTAAAAATACAAAATTAGCTGGGTGTGGTGGTGCATGCCTGTAGTCCCAGCTACTCGGGAGGCTGAGGCAGGAGAATCGTTTGAACCCAGGAGGGGGAGGTTGCAGTGAACTGACATAACGCCACTGCACTCCAGCCTGGCGACAGAGCGAGACTCCATCTCAAAAAAAAAAAAAGTTTAATTCTGAAAAGTTACGTTGATGTCACTTGACTATGTCCTGACATAATAATATTAAAAATTAGTTTTTCGGCCGGGCGTGGTGACTTACGCCTATAATCCCAGCACTTTGGGAGGCCGAAGCAGGCGGACCATGAGGGCAGGAGATTGAGACCATCCCGGCTAACACAGTGAAACCGCATCTCTACTAAAAATATAAAAAATTAGCCGGGTATGATGGCAGGCGCCTGTAGTCCCAGTTACTCAGGAGGCTGAGGCAGGAGAATGGCGTGAACCCTGGAGGCGGAGCTTGCAGTGAGCGGAGATCGCGCCACTCACTCCAGCCTGGGCGACAGGGCGAGACTTGTCTCATGAATAAATAAATAAGTATATATATAATTGTCAGGTTTTCTTTTATACATATTTTACTGCTACATAGTTCGGTACACACAACTTTTTTTTAATCGGGGTCTATTTTTTTTGTTTTTTATATTAAGTTCAGGGGTGCGCGTGCAGGAAGTGAGGTTCGTTTCGTAGGTGAATGTGTGCCATGGTGGTTTGCTGCACAGAGCAGTCCATCACCCAGGGGTTCAGCCCAGCATGCATTAGCTCATTAGCTTTTTTTCTTTCTTGCTTGCTTTTTTTTTTTTTTTTTTTGAGATGGAGTCTGTCTCGGTTGCCCAGGCTGGAGTCAGTGACGCGATCTCAGCTCACTGCAACCTCTGCCTCCCGGGTTCAAGTGATTCTCCCGCCTCAGCCTCCCCAGTAACTGGGACTACAGGCACCCACCACCATACCTGACTGATTTTTGTATTTTTAGTAGAGATGGGGTTTCACTGTATTGGCCAGGCCGGTCTCGAACTCCTGACCTCGTGATCCACCCGCCTAGGCCTCCCAAAATGTGGGATTACAGGCATGAACCAATGAATGCCTGGCCGCATTAGCTCTTTTCCATGATGCTCTCCTCCGCCCCTACCCCCCACCCCCCACTCTCCACACATATAACTTTTTATGTAATTAATAGAGACCTGGTCTTGCCATGTTGCCCAGGCTGGTCTCGAACTCCTGGCCTCAAACACTCCTTCTGCCTCATCCCAAAGTGTTAGGATCACAGGTGTGAGCCACTGTGCCCAGCCCGCATAACTTTATGATGACTGTTTTTCGTTGGTTTTTTTTTTGAGACAGAGTCCAGCTCTGTCGCCCAGGCTGGACTGCAGTGCCACGATCTTGGCTCCCTGCAGCCTCTTCCTCCCTGGTTCAAGCAGTTCTCCTGCCTCAGCCTCCTGAGTAGCTGGGATTACAGGCGCCTGCCACCATACTCAGCTAATTTTTGTATTTTTAATAGAAGCGGGTTTTCACCATGTTG
>NW_012102920.1:1662505-1668562 GCF_000951045.1 Mandrillus leucophaeus | reverse complement strand
TGCCTAGCCCTGCGCGCCCTCTGCCACCCGCAGCTCACTTTCAGAGAACAGGGTTCAGGTAACACTCATCAGCTCTTGGAAAACCCCTTCCCATAAGGAGATGCATGAGGAAAAGATCTGGGCAGGTGGTCCACCGTGCGGACTGAGGGTGGATTTGCTGAGCTGAGCCATGCAGGGAAGCTGGGAGAGTCATTTTGAGGCACTCCCTTCTGAGGGCGTCTCCTGAGACATGGACACCACACCAAGGGCTGTCCTGTACCTCCTCTACCCCACACCCCTCAGCTGCGAGATACCCTAGAGCTCGAGAAGGGAGAGAAGGTGCTAGCAGCTGCATTTAAAGAACATGCCACACACAGAGCAGTGCATCTCCCAGCCCTTGCCAAGCTGGGAGTTTCTGTTGAGTGAGTTGCAATGTGGTTTTGGAGTCGTATCAGTTACCTACTGTGAATATTTTTTTTTAATATTTTCTTAAGTGAAGGTTTGATTCCTCTCTCACCTGGTCCTTCTTGGTCCTGTTTAGTGAGTGTAGTGTGTTCTTACCGTTACCGTGGGGTGCTCTCCATCAGCCCACAGGAGTCTGGGAGGAGGAGAACTGGAGTCTGCAGAAGGGTCACTCCAGTAGCTCACAGGCCCATCTGTGCCCTGGGGCACTCTCAGAGCCAGATCTGGACATCCTGCCGCACAGTAACACTCATTTGCTTTTGTTTGGGACTTGGGAAGACCAGCCGCAGCGCCTTCCAGTGCCTGCAGAAATTCCAGCAGCGGAACAAAGCTCTGAAACGCAAGGAGTGGACGGAGGAGGAGGACCGCATGCTCACGCAGCTGGTGCAGGAGATGCGTGTTGGCAGCCACATCCCCTACCGCAGAAGTGAGGCCCCTCCGCCCCGACGGCTCTCAGGCTGTCACAGGGCCCCGCATCAGGACACTGGAGGCTTGCAGGGAAAATTCACAGAGGCAACAAGACAGGCGAGGGCTTAGACAGTCCTGGCTATTCCACAGTTCGCTTCTTGGTGACTAAAGTGACTCTTTTTTTTTATTTTTATTTTTTGAGATGGAGTTTTGCTCTTGTTGCCCAGGATGGAGTACAATGCCATGATCTTGGCTCACCGCAACCTCCGCCTCCCGGGTTCAAGCGATTCTCGTGCCTCAGCCTCCCAAGTAGCTGGGATTACAGGCATGCACTGCTATGCCTAGCTAATTTTGTGTTTTTAGTAGAGACGGGGTTTCTCCATGTTGGTCAGGCTGGTCTCGAACTCCTGACCTTAGGTGATCTGCTGGCCTCTGCCTCCCAAAGTGCTGGGATTACAGGCATGACGCCACTGCGCCTGGCCAAAGTAACTCTTTTCTGTGTGACCCATCTGGAGGGTGGGTGTCTCGGCCCCACGGAACCCTCTTGTCCTTAGCTGTCTACCGAACAGAGGGTGGGTGTCTCAGCCCCACAGGACCCCTGTGTCCCTAGCTGTCTACTGTATGGAGGGTGTGTGTCTCGGCCTCACAGGACCTCCCTGTCCCTCTGCCTCCAGTTGTCTACTATATGGAAGGGAGAGACTCCATGCAGCTGATTTACCGATGGACCAAGAGCTTGGACCCCGGCCTGAAGAAGGGGAACTGGGACCCGGAGGAAGACGCTGTAAGTGTGCAGGCCCTAGGAGAGCTGGGCTCTGGGAGGGTAACGCGGCTGTGCTCAGCGGTGGTCCTTTCTCTGACTGGGTTCGGGGTGGGGAGGCTGTGGCCGTTCCTACAGAGGCTTCACTTGTCTGCCTGTCCCTTCCTGCAGAAGTTGCTTCAAGCCGTTGCCAAATACGGGGAGCAGGATTGGTTTAAAATCCGGGAAGAGGTGCCAGGTAGGAGCGATGCCCAGTGCCGAGATCGGTGAGTCGCACAGCGCTGGGTGAGGGAGGGGCTGGTGTGGGTCCGTGGCGAGGTTCACTCTCATGTAGGCTGTGGGCAGGCTGGGCGACGGCGGCCAGAAGTGATTTGCTGTCACAAGAGCAGGGCGCGGCCTGTGGGTGCTTGGTGTGCCAGGGTTGGCCCAGATAAGCTATTTTTTCCAACCCTGACTTCTTTATTGCTTGTTTGCCCAGAGCAAGGCACAGGCTCCACTTGAGACAACTCCCTGGGCGGCTTTTCCTAACCCTTGTTGTCTGATTTCTCTCAGACTGCGGATGGTCAGGACCCCTGGCAGACAGCTGCAGCTCCCTCCTTTTCCTGCTTGTTGTCCTTTCTTTTTTTTTTTTTTTTTTTTTTTTGAGACGGAGTCTCGCTCTGTCGCCCAGGCTGGAGTGCAGTGGCCGGATCTCAGCTCACTGCAAGCTCCGCCTCCCGGGTTCACGCCATTCTCCTGCCTCAGCCTCCCGAGTAGCTGGGACTACAGGCGCCCGCCACCTCGCCCGGCTAAGTTTTTGTATTTTTTAGTAGAGATGGGGTTTCACCGTGTCAGCCAGGATGATCTCGATCTCCTGACCTCGTGATCCGCCTGTCTTGGCCTCCCAAAGTGCTGGGATTACAGGCTTGAGCCACCGCGCCCGGCTTGTTGTCCTTTCAAAAGCAGCTTTATGGAGATAATTCACACAGCATGCAGTGCGTTCATTTAAAGTGTATAGTTCAGAAGCTGGGTGCAGTGGCTCACGCCTGTAATCCCAGTACTTTGGGAGGCCAAGGCAGGTGGATCACTTGAGGCCAGGTCAACATGGCAAAACCCTGTCTCTACTCAAAATACAAACATTAAGTGGGCATGGTAGCAGGCACCTGTAATCCCAGCTACTTGGGAGGCTGAGGCAGAAGAATCACTTGAGCCTGGGAGGCGGATGTTGAAGTAAGCTGAGATTGCGCCGCAGCACTCCAGCCTGGGTGACAGAGCAAGACTCTGTCTCAAGAAAATACAAATTAATTAATTAATTAAAATGAAGTGTAGAAGGCCGGGTTCAGGGGCTCACGCCTGTAATCCCAACACTTTGGGAGGCCGAGGCCAGCGGATCACCTGAGGTCAGGAGTTTGAGACCAGCCTGACCAACAAGGAGAAACCCCGTTTCTACTAAAAATACAAAATTAGCCGGGCGTGGTGGCGCATGCCAGTAATCGCAGCTCCTCGAGAGGCGGAGGCAGGAGAATCTCTTGAAACTGGGAGGCGGAGGTTGTAGTGAGCCAAGATCACGCCATTGCACTCCAGCCTGGGCGACAAGAGTGAAATTCCATCTCAAAACAAAATGAAGTGTAGAGGTCAGTGGTTTTTAGTATTTAGTATTCATTGAGCTGTGCAGCCATCATCACAATCAATTGTAAAACATTTCATCACCCCAAAAAGAAAGCCGTTCAACAACGAAAACAACCCAATCTAAACGCGGGCAAAGAACTTGAGTGGCCGTCTCTCCAAAGACATGCACAGATGGCCAGTGAGCATGTGCAGTGACGCCCGGCGTCTTGAGTCATTAGGGAAGTGCAAGTCAAAACCACACACACGTTGGCATGGCTGTTAATTTTTTTTAAAAAAGTCACTGTGTTGGCAAGGATGTCGAGAAATTGAAACCTTTGCGCATTGTAGAATGGTCCAGCCTCTGTGGAAAGCATGGCAGTTCCTCAGAGAGTTAAACGTAGAATTACACCCCCAAGACTGATAAGCATAAAACCCAAAAGAATTGAAAGTAGGAACTCAGATACAACAATGTCCACAGCAGCAGCATTCACAACAGTAAAAGGCGGGACACAGCCCAAGTGTTCATCAGCAGATGAGTGGAAAACAACATTTGCATACAAGGGAATATTATTCAGCCTTAAAAAGGGGTTGGCAGGACTCGGTGCCTCACGCCTATAATCCCAGCACTTTGGGAGGCCAAGGCGGACAGATCACGAGGTCAGGAGTTCAAGACCAGCCCGGCCAATATGGTAAAACCCTGTCTCTGCTAAAAATACAAAAACTAGCCACGCATGGTGGTGGGCACCTGTAATCCCAGCTACTCAGGAGGCTGAGGCAGGAGAATCGCTTGAACCTGGGAGGCAGAGCATGCAGTGAGCCGAGATCACGCCACACTGCACTCCAGCCTGAGCTACAGAGTGAGACTCCGTCTCAAAAAAAAAAAAGGAGCGGGATTCTCATATATATAACCACATTTCTGTAAATTTTGGTACAATGTGGATGAACCCTGAAAGCATTCTGAACATTCGCTTGCACTTTTTTACATAGATATCTGTTCATTTTTCTCAACTGTATCCTGTGAGGGAAATTGCTGGGGCAGTGGTAACGCTGTTTTTAACCTTTTGAGGAATGACCAGACTGTTTTCCAAGGGGCTGAACCATTCCGTATTCCCACTAGCAACCTATGAAGGCTCTGGTTTTCCACACTGTCACCAGCACTTGTGATCTGTGATTCTAGCCATCCTAGCAGGCGTGAAGTGGCGTCTCGTGGTTTTGACGTGCGCTTCCCTGTGGGTGATGTTAGCGGGCGTGAAGTGGCGTCTCGTGGTTTTGACGTGCGCTTCCCTGTGGGTGATGTTAGCGGGCGTGAAGTGGCGTCTCGTGGTTTTGACGTGCGCTTCCCTGTGGGTGATGTTAGTGTGAAGTGGCGTCTCGTGGTTTTGACGTGCGCTTCCCTGTGGGTGATGTTAGTGGGTGTGAAGTGGCGTCTCGTGGTTTTGACGTGTGCTTCCCTGTCTGTGGCCGATGTGGAGGCTCTTTTCATGTGGTTGGTGACTGTTCATAGAAATAGATTTTTAGAGAAGTGTCTCTTTAAGTCCTTTGCCCATTTTTAACGTTACTTGTCTTGGTATTACTGACTTGTAAGAGTTCTTTGTATGTTTCGGATACAAGTCCTTTACCGGACACGTGATTTGCAAACGTTCTCTCCCAGCCTGTACGTGGTCTGCCTACTTTTTTGATGGTGCCCTTTGAGACACAAAAGCTTTACTTTTGATGAAGTCCACTTTCTCTATCGTTTTCTTTTGTTGATTGCACCTTTAGTGTCGTATCCAAGAAACCACTTTAGTGTCGTATCCAAGAAGAAGCTTGGGGCAGCGGTGGGTAGCATCTTAGCATCTAAAATGTTCTTTGCTTTTCATGTGACTTTCAGGTATCTCAGGAGATTACACTTCAGCTTGAAAAAGGGACGGTGGAATTTGAAAGAAGAGGAACAGTTAATTGAATTAATAGGAAAATACGGTGTTGGTAAGTTGTTGATAGTTTGTTCTTCTAGTTTCTTTTTTTTGTTGTTTTTTGTTTCTTGGAAAAGAGATCAAGATAAAGACAGAGCAAGCTCTGTCGTCCAGGCTGGGGTGTGGTGGCGCGACTATAGCCCACTGCAGCCTCAAACTTTTGGGCTCAAGCCATCCTCCTGCCTCAGCCTCCCAAGTAGCTGGAACTGCAGGTGTGTGCCAGCACACCCAGTGAGCTGTGTTTTATAGCTAAGTCTTTGCTTATATTTGCAATGTCTCCTTAGAGTAAATCCTAGCTGTGGTATTGCCATGTTCAAGGACACACCAGATAGTACAGCTCTGCCCTGTGAGAGCAGCACCCGTGCTTCTCCCGCTGTCCTGCACTGTGTGAAGAGCGTGAATCGTGGGAGATGGCTGGTGTGGAAGCCTTGGGGGGAGCAGATACGTGAGGGCTGCGTGTGCTTAGGGACGATTCTCCTTCTCAGTTACACGTTTGGCAGAACTTTCCTAAGGGGCTGAGCATCCAGTGAGAATCAGATGCTGCCAAATTGTCGGTGCCCAATGTGCCCGACATGCTTGACCCCTGGTTCTTGCCCAGCGTGAGGGTGCACCGGAGGCCCCACTCTGATGGGGCCCACAGCAAGTCTCCTGGGGAACAGCCAGCCTGTCTTGGGAAAGAATCTTTGGATGAAGCCATTTCATGGGGTTTGGCTTTTGTAGGTCACTGGGCAAAAATAGCTTCTGAACTGCCCCATCGGTCTGGCTCCCAGTGTCTGAGCAAGTGGAAGATCATGATGGGGGTGAGCCGTTCGCTCTTTCCTTGTCTGAAACCAGATAACAGCCTGGTCGACGGGGGTCCAGCAGGCAGGAGGAGGGGAGGGAGGTGGCGGGCAGGGAGACAGGAGCGGGTGG
>NW_012102920.1:1650288-1662392 GCF_000951045.1 Mandrillus leucophaeus | reverse complement strand
AGGTGGAGGGAAGGGGGGCGTTCGGTTTCTGGCCTTGGCATTTCTTCTGGGTGGCCAAGGGCAGAGGGAGACCTTGCCTCAGCAGTGGCTGCCCTTGACCCCAGAGGTGCCCCACTTGGGCCTCTCCCCAAAGGGCTGGCCTGCTTGCTGCCGTCATGGGTGATCTGGGGTCGCCAAGGCCTCTAAGTAGCCCTTTCCTCCCCTCAGAAGAAGCAGGGTCTCCGGAGGCGGCGGCGGAGGGCCCGTCACAGCATCCGGTGGAGCTCCAGCAGCAGCAGCAGCAGCAGCAGTGGCAGTGGCGGCAGCGGAAGGGGCAGCAGCAGCAGCAGTGAGGAGGAGGAGCCAGAGCCAGAGCAGGCACAGGCTGGGGAGGGTGACAGAGCGCTGCTGTCCCCACAGTATGTGGTCCCGGACATGGATCTGTGGGTTCCTGCCAGGCAGAGCACCAGCCAGCCATGGAGAGGAGGGGCAGGGGCCTGGCTGGGAGGCCACGTTGCCTCCCTCAGCCCTCCCAAGGGATCCAGTGCCAGCCAAGGTGGCAGCAAGGAAGCTTCCGCCACAGCCGCGGCTCCTGGAGAGGAGACGAGTGCAGTGCAGGCCCCTGCTACGGCCCACAGCCCTGTCCCGAGAGCTGCCCAGGCCTCCCACTCGGCAGACACTCACCCGGTGGGCGCAGAGAAGCAGGCCCTCGAGGTAGGCCCCAGCCCCGGTGCGCCATGGGAATGCACTTTCGTCACTGCTCACCAGGGCTGACGCTCAGGGATGGTGCAGCAGCAGGGTCCCCAGGGTTCGTGCGCATCAGAACGCGCTGCTTCTGGCTGAGCTCTGGAGAGCTGCGCGTGGTGGGGACTGTTGGGGAAGCCTCCATTTTTCCCGGTTCGTTGATTGTTTCAGGGATATGGCTGAATGGGCACTTGGACCTGGAGGCATCTCTGAAATGTTTCACCCCCAAGTCAGGGTTGGGGGGCGGAGGCGGCAGCGGGAGGAGCCCCTCCTCCCTCGCCGTGAGCCTGTGCACCTGGAGGCCCTCCCTGGGAAGGGCCTGTCCACCCACTTAGGACCAGCCTGGCTCGTGGTGCCTCTGCCCGTCTTGGTTGGTCTTCACCATGTCAGGCCCTAGGTGCAGGCCCATCTCTGGCCGTGCCTGTGGGAGCAGTCAGAGTTGAACAGGCTCGTCTGTCCTGGGAGTTATTGGCGGGGACAGTGGACACTGAAGCTACTGGCAGAGCCAAGTGCATGGCACTCACTGCCGCACAGCCAGGGCGTCACCTGGAAGGGCTGCTGCTGTCAGGCTGAGGAACTGACTGGGGGGCGTGGGACCCTGTTAGTGTCCCAGGAGCCAGGCCTTGCGGGGAGGCCCTGCCTGGGGACCCCACACTTCCCATGGTGGACGTTCCTGTGAGGCAGAGCAGCTGTGCACAGGCACGCTTTGGAGCCTACGTGAAGAGGCAGTTGCATGTGGGCGGTGAGGGGGAGGCCCCCGTGTGCCCTACAAACCCCACGTGCCCCACCTCAGGCCAGTTTCTCATCAGGGAGGGAGGCTGACAGTGCCTGTGGAGACCGTGCTGAGGGTGCTCAGGGCCAACACGGCTGCTCGGAGCCGCACACAGGTGAGGCCTGCCGCAGATACCTGCACCCACGCCACCACGCACCCCGCCCTGGTCTGAGTGATTCCTCTCCCCACCAATCATGCCCTGACGGGGGTGGAGGGCAGCACTGGCCACCGGGCAGGGTCCACTCCAGGGGCTGAGCCTGGCCAGGGGCCCCAGGTGCCGCCTTCTCTTTACAGAAAGAGCAGCTGAGACAACCACCCCTGCCCACCTCGTCCCCAGGGGTCAGCTCCGGTGACAGCGTGGCCCGCTCCCATGTGCAGTGGCTACGGCACAGAGCCACCCAGAGTGGGCAGCGGCGCTGGAGACACGCTCTGCACCGGAGGCTCCTGAACCGCAGGCTGCTGCTGGCTGTGACCCCTTGGGTGGGGGACGTTGTCCTGCCCTGCACACAGGTGCCCCAGAGACCCGCCGCAGTGCAGACTCAAGGTATGGCCTGGGGCTCCTCTGGGAGCCTTCTGGGGGCCGGGGTGAGGGTGGCGAGTACATCCAGCCTAGCAGACGGTGGTCACTTGGGGAAGTGGCCTCAGCAGGGGAGTCTTTTTGGGGTGGGCCCCACCTCTGGTCAGCTTCCCATCCCTGAAGGTTTTCAGAACACCCAGTCAGCCAGCCCTCCCTCCCTGCCCCACCACTCTTCCTGGGCCAAGCACGTGGCAGCTGGACTAACACTGTTTTGTGTGGTGACAGGGCTCAGAGGGCCCACCCTTGTCCAGCCGTGGCTGTGGGGTGCTGGTTCCAAGGCTTCCCTCCCACGCTGGCCTGGCTCCCAGTCTTGAGGGCTCCCAGAGCCTCCTCGAAAGGCCCGTGGGAGCTGGAGCTGCTGTCTACCTGTCCCCCTGTGCCCGTGGGCGCTGGGGCTGCTTTCCACTTCTCCCCCTGTGCCCGCAGCGGATGGCCTCAGGGAGCAGCTGCAGCAGGCCCGCCTGGCCAGCACCCCTGTGTTCACCCTGTTTACCCAGGTAAGCTACCTGGGCAGAGCTTCGTTTTCCTTGGCCTTGTAAAAAGTTCTTGGTGAAGTTTTGAAATCTGCAGTAGATTCATTCCTTAAAGTCTAGTTATCTAAAGTTTTCTAGCCTTGAAAATGCACTTTCCATGCCTTACACTGTTAGCAAGTGAACGTGGAAGGGGTGCCAGCTACAGCGTGCACTGTCCCCGACTAAACGGTGTCTGGGGAAGGGGGTGTCCGGGGCCCCAGTATGAGTGGAAGATGCCAGGGAAGGAGAGCAGGCCTGGGGCTCATGGGAGGCCCTTCTGGATGTCCACAGCCTCACTGCCTCCCCCGCGTCTGCATCAGATGGGAGGCTGGCACAGCCTCAGGGCTGCCCCGGGCTCTGCCTAGGCCTCTGGAGCTTCTGAGCTGCTACGGAAAGCAGCTGCGGTGAGGCCGCCTCCCGTGTCTCTCAGCTGTTCCAGATCGATACTGCCGGCTGCTTGGAGGTCGTCCGAGAGAGGAAGGCCCTGCCGCCCAGGCTGCCCCAGGCTAGTGCTCGGGACCCACCAGTGCATCTTCTGCAGGTAGCAGACGCTCGTGGTGAGAAGTGAGGGTGACCCCTGCCCGCCCCACCCGCTCCGCCGTAACCCCTTGGGGAGGCATCTGTACTTCCCACCTGAGGGGACGCAGCCCTGAGAGGCCGGGGGAGGTCAGGCAGGTGCAGGTTGGGGCTGACGCGGGCCCACGTGCCTGTGTTCCCCCATAGCCCTGCCGGGTGGTCATGAACATGGGCGGTCTGCTGGGGGTGCCTGGTTCTTGCCTTTCTGCTCCAGAAACCAAACTCACACAAGTTCAGCGAGGCCTCGCCCCGAGCCCCGTCACCTGGGGGTGCGGTGACAAAGCAGTGTCACTCACTGGAGGAGCAGGGACAGCAGTGGGGTACCCCTGGGCCTCCAGCTCCCAGCCCCCTGCCTCTCCTTGTGGACCCCACCCTGTCCCCAACCCCCTGGAAGAGCTCTCAAAGGCGCCCTTGGGAGGAGCTGCACTGAGGGGGTGCACGAGGCCAGGCCTTTGCCTGCTGTGCCACACGCTTGGCTGCTCCTGTGGCCCTGGAGTTCCTGCAGAGGCGTGTGGGAGGCCAGCAGCAGCCCTTGGGGCCTCGTCCCCATTTCAGGGAGTGGCAGGGGACAGCCCAAATGCTAGGAGAGGTGGTCCAGGCCCGCGAAGGACATCTGAGCTGCTGACGCTCCTCTCCTTTTCCAGGCGCCCTCAAGTGCTCAGAGCACCCCAGGTAACCCTCTGCTTCTCTGCCCTGGTGGGGAAGAGGTCTCTCCTGGCCCTGGCTTTCACCTGCAGCCCCCAAGCAGCACAGCCTGTGGCCCCTGGTGACAGAGATCCCTCGAGTCCCACCACAGGGATGAGAGTCTGGCTGGGCCAGCTTGGAGCTCCTTGGGGCCCCCTTGCAGCCCTGAGGCTTCCTCAGCATGGGGCCCAGAGGCAGGGGTCGTCTCGAGCAAGGGTCCGCCCGTGCCCAACGCCGGCAGCATCGGGCAAGGCCTGGGCTCCCAGCTGGTCTCAGCCAGCATAATTGGCTGGGCTTCCCAGAGTGCCCACTGTCCTGGTTTTGACCGGAGCATTGGGGTCTGGAGTAGCTACTGTGACTCAGGAGACCCAGGACATGCCACTTGACCCCTTCTTGGCTCAAGACCCTAGACTCCTCATGGGATCCCTCCTGATGAGGGGATGGCAGCGAGGGGCTGTCCCTGGGTCAGATGCCTGGGGCTCATCTAGTGTGGGTCTTTCCTCCCCACAGGCCACCTCTTCCCAAATGTGCCAGCTCAAGAAGCCTCAAAGAGTGCCAGCCACAAAGGGAGCCGAAGACTGGCATCCAGCCAGGTGGAGGGCACCCTACCCCAGGCGTCCCCACTGGCTCCGACTGGCCCCCGGCCCAAGCCCAAGACTGTGTCAGAGCTGCTTCAGGAGAAGCGGCTTCAGGAGAAGCGGCTTCAGGAGGCCCGTGCCAGGGAGGCCGCCCGGGGCCCGGTGGTGCTCTCGTCCCACCTGCTGGTCTCCTCGCCTGTGATCCTCCAGCCCCCTCTACCACACACCCCACACGGCCGCCCAGCCCTGGGTCCCACTGTCTCAAATGTTCCACTCTCGGGGCCTGGGACCCCCGCAGAAGCCAAGCCTGGCACTTCAGGCTCCTGGCAGGAGGCTGGGCCTTCAGCCAAGGACAAGAGACTCTCCACCATGCAAGCGCTGCCCCTCGCTGCTGCCTTCACAGGGCCCGAGGGCACAGCCCCTGCTGCTTCCGGAGCCCCTGGCCTGGGCCCCAGCCAGGTCTCTGGGAGCTGCCCTGGGAGCGGTCTCGGACAGTCGCAGGCCCCCACTGCATCCCGGAAGCAGAGCCTGCCTGAGGCATCACCCTTTCTCCCTGCAGCCCCCAGCCCCACCCCACTGCCTATCCAGCCCCTCAGCCTGACGCATGTAGGAGGGCCACGTGTGGCGGCCAGTGTCCCCCTGCCTGTCACCTGGGTGCTCACAGCCCAGGGGCTTCTCCCTGTTCCTGTGCCAGCTGTGGTGGGCCTTTCCAGTCCAGCAGGGATGCCTGGCCCCACAGGGCTGGTGGCCACTCTGCTGCCTCCCCTGACGGAAGCTCAGGCGGCCCAGGGCCCCGGGGCCCCAGCGTTGAGTAGCTCTTGGCAGCCCCCAGCCAATGTGAACTCAGGACCAGAGCCTGCCTGCGGGACAGTCCCCCCAGCCCCTCCCACACACGCCGCCTCCCGAAGTTCTGCAGAAATGGATGCCAGTGTGGCTGTTGTCCCTGGAGAGGCCCAGGTGGCCAGGGAGATACCTGCACCCAGGACGTCCTCCCAGGCTGACCCCCCTGAAGCAGAACCCCTGTTGCCCAGGAGGCTGCCACCCCTTGGTGGTGTCATTCCAGCAAGTGAGCCAGGGGGGACGCTGGGGTCCCCCTCAGGAACACAAGAGCCCAAGGGAACTCTGGACCTGGAGAAGCCACCCCTGCCCCAGCCTGCGCCTGAGAAGGGGGCCCTGGACCTGGAGAAGCCACCCCTGCCCCAGCCTGCGCCTGCGCCTGAGAAGGGGGCCCTGGACCTGGGCCTGCTGTCCCAGGAGGGTGAGGCGGCCACACAGCAGTGGCTGGGGGGCCAGCGTGGGGTGCGGGTACGTCTTCTGGGAAGCAGACTGCCCTACCAGCCCCCGGCCCTGTGCAGCCTTCGAGCACTGTCCAGCCTCCTGCTCCACAAGAAGGCCCTGGAGCACAAGGCCGCCTCCCTGGTGGCGGGGGGCGAGGCTGAGCGGCCAGCTGGAGCGCTACAAGCCTCACTGGGGCTGGTGCGGGGGCAGCTCCAGGACAACCCAGCCTACCTCCTGCTGCGGGCACGGTTCCTGGCAGCCTTCACCCTCCCTGCGCTCCTGGCCACCCTGGCCCCCCATGGTGTCCGCACCACCCTCTCAGCAGCCTCGATGGCAGGCTCCGAGAGTGAGGATGAGGACCTCCTGAGCGAGCTGGAACTCGCAGACAGGGACGGGCAGCCGGGCTGCACGGCGGCCACACGCCACATTCAGGTAAGGGGCGCGCCCGGCCCCACGTCCCCACGCAGGCGGCGGTCCCTGGGGCACCCTTGCCTGCCTACAGCGGTGGGGTGGGGGCCGGTAGAAGTTGTGGGCAGGAAGGCTGGCTGCTGGGTGTCTCAGGAGGAGGAAGCTGGCTCTTGGCCTGCCCACTTGCGTGTAGATTCTGCAGAAGTGGCCTCCCTCTGGGGCAGTGTGGAAAAGAGAAGAGAGGCCTCATTCTCGTGCAGGAGCCCCTGGCTGTCCTGGTGCTGCCCAGCCAGGTGGCCTTGTCAGTGAGAAACTCTGGGACGGACGCTGACCCAGCTCTGAGCAGGGTGGGCCACGGGCACAGTGGAGGGTAGTGGCTGTGTTTGTCCCTGGATTTCTGGGGTCCCAATGGTCCCTCTCAGCTGTCACCTCTCTCAGTATCCTTGGGAAGAGTTTTCCAAGCTGTGTAGGCAAAACCATGCTCGGAACCCTGAAGGAGAAAGCACGTGGATGGGGCCCCCAGAGAGGCCTTCTCACCTGGTGCCAGGGTGCCCACTTGCAGCAGCCGGCGGCTGGCCTCCCTGAGAAACCACCAGAAGCAGGCAGCCTCAGCTTGAACCTGTGGGCCTGTCGTAGGGAATGTGGCAGGCCTTCCATCTCTCCCCAGGGTTGTGCTTCACAAGTCACTAGGCTGAAGTGAGGGAGGAAGCAATGCCTGAGAGCGGGCGGAGGACCCCGGCCAGCCAGGGGAAGAGCCCCCCGTGCCACATCCGTGTACAGCCTCCTGCCCTGCCGGGCTGTGATGGCCGCCCCATGGGGGAGCAGGAGGCCTGCCACAGGGATGGCTAGACGGGGTCCGAGCCCCTGAGGGAGAGGACCGTCATGTGTGGCCCCAGGAGTGCCTGGAGCAGCTCCTGCCCAAGCTGAGGGTGCCCGGTCCCAAGTGGTACACTCGCCCACAGGACCCCTTCTCACTCCCTGTCCCTTCCTCACCCATCATGGCGCGGGGGATGGGGGTCACTCTGGTCCCCATTGCCTGGATTTTGTTTCAGGGACCCCCAGACTCTGGTAGATGCTCTGCCGCCTCCTGCCTGGATGCTTTTAATGACCTTGATGTTGACGACCTTGATGTGCTCAGAACCCGGCATGCCAGGCACACCCGGAAGCGGAGGCGGCTGGTGTGAGCAGCAGGTGAGTCCTGAGTGGGGAGGCCGCTGCCCTACGGCCCAGGGGACAGAGTGGTCCAGACAGGGGGTCTTGCCTCTGCTTGGCCTTCAGCGCCCACAGCAGCTGTGCTGGGTTAGGTGGGCAGGTCCTGGGTCATGGAGGCCCTCCAGGGGGAGAAGCATTTAACCCACATCCTTCCTGCTGGCCACCCGTGCCTCGGGCCTTGGCACCACTGCGCCCCTGACCACAGGTTCATTCCCTACCTTTGTTGGGGTCTGGGCTCCTCCCTGGCCGCTGTGCTCTGGCGGTGCCCGGTTCCCGTGCATTGCTCCGTCGTCTCCCCACCATCACCAACCACAGCCCACCGGGCTGACTTTTCACTGCTGGGGCCCTGGTGCCCAGACAGCAGGTGGCCTGGCCCTTGGCACATGTGGGTCAGGTTCACCAAGCAGACCAGGAGTGACTGGCGCTGGGGTGGCCTTGGTTCCTATCTGTCTGTCCTAGCGCTGCTTGGGGTCTGGCTGGGATCAAGGGCACCCCACCATCTGGGTGTTCTGTGTTCCAGGACAAGCACGCCTCAGAAGCCCGTGGCCCTGCTGACGAGAAACAGCCCATACCCAGCCTACCAGAGAGGCAGCCAGAGGCCAGGTATCTGCTGGCCACCCACCGACCAGGTCCGCAGTGAACAGAGGCAGGCCTGCCAACTGACCGTGTGGCACAGGGCACAGCTGTTCCCCAAGTGCACACCTGAACACTTGGAGGAGTAAAGTTCTGTTTTTAATTGTGGAGCCGGACACAGGCTGTTGTGGTTTTATTGTCCTGAGATACTGGGCAGTGTACAGGGATCCCCCACCCGACTGGGGTCAGGCCACTGCCTGGTGGCTGAGCCACCCTAGTGCAGGCAGTTCGGGGACAGGCAGGGTGCTGGGGGCCCAGCACTGGGGTTCTCGAGGCCTCCTGTATCCTGGCTGCCCTCCCAGCAGAGAAGCAGGCTTTCGCCCATTTCATGGAAAGCACCTGTGGCTTTGTTCTTCATGCTGAGCCGGCACCCTCCCCAGATGGCTGCCAGCCCTCGCACCGCCCCAGCTGACCCAGGGGGTTCCCTGGAACAGGTGACCTGGCTACCCAGACACGATGGCAGCCCCCACAACTTTCACTGTCCTTTTGCGTGGGCCTTTCTTGGCATAAGACCAGCCCCCATCTTCTCCGTCTGTCCCCTCACTCCCTTTCCTTCGTCTCTGTGGCAGCAGCGCCCCCAGGCCCTTTGCTCTCTGGGCTTCACTCCCTCACTGGAAGCACCGTGGGGTCTCAGCCCTCGGCACCCGGCAGACAGGACGGTCCCATGGCCGGCCGTGCTCCTGAGCATGTGTGCTGTGCCTGGTTCTCTAGTAACTGGTGCCTAGTCTCCTGGTGGCCACTCTGACCTGTGGGTTATTTAGTGGTATATTATTTAATTTCCAAATATTTAGGGATTTTCCAGATACCTGTTACTGATTTTTAGCTTCCGATATGGTTAGAGAACATGGTATGTGTGTTAATTCCTAAGGACGGACACCACAGGGAAATCACTGGGGTCCCTCGTTTTACAAGCTGGGGAAACACTGGGTCCTGAGGGCCTGGCGCCAGCTCGGGCCCACTCCCCAGCAGGGCCCAGGATGGCGTTCCTGCCTGCACACTCGCTCATGCCGCTGGTGAGGGGCCCAGCCTGGAGTGTGGCATTCCCGAGAGCCCCAGAGGACCCCTAACTCCACTCCTCAATGCGTGATGTCAGGCCTGAGGGCCGGAGGCTGGGAACGGTTAGGCAAGCTCCGCACCAGCTTCCTGGCCTTCCAGCCTGGCAGCCCCCTTCTCGAAGCTGTTGGGTGGCAACTCGGTTCAACCAGCTTTACCGGGTGAGGCGGGGCCTGGGGGCTTCCAAGCCTGCAGGGATGAGGCTCCAGCAGCCCACACGCTGAAGCGCACAGTTCAGGGCAGACTCTGCTGCCCCTTGTCCGTGGATGGGGGGGCGAGCTGTGCCCTGCCGTCACCGGTGCTTCTGAAGCTGGTCTGGGGGACCCTGGGAGTGGCCTCAGTCCTCACGTGCATCCTGGAGAAGAGCAGGGATGCCTCGTGACGAGGATAATGATATCGAGCGACACTTCTGAAAGGGATCTTCTTCCCTGTGTGCAGCTGGGTGGTGGCCGGTGCTGTGGCCCCTGGCAGGCTGCAGTGGCCCCCTGGGCTCCATAAGGTGGGCTGCAGCCCTTTCGTGACCAAGGCGTGTGCTGGCCATGCTGTGTGGCTGTGCGCCCCCCTGCACATGCCCTGCCCCGCTGTCCTGAGATGCCGGCAAGGGCAAGGGTGTCCGCACAGGGCAGAGCATGCCCTCCTGAAGAAGCCTCCGGAAACCTATGACCAGGTCAAAGCGGCTGGGTGCGGTCTGGCCTCATCCAGCCTCCTGGGGGTCTCTGCTGTCTCTTCTACTTGCCAGGTGCCGGGGCTGGGCCTCTGGGGCATTCTCAGGACCCCCGGCCCCCGGCCAGGCTGGGAGGGCTGAGAGCAGTTTTCCTGTGGAGGGCAGAGGACTTCCACTTCCGTCTGCCTCTCGGGGCCTCCTGGGCTGCGCGAATCAGAAGGCAGGCCACCAGGGACTGTCCCCCTGTGGGAGGACTGGCGGGACTGTGGAGTTAAGCCATCAGGAAGTGCACAGGCGTCCGGCACGCTCCTCCCTCCCTGCAGCCCCAGGCAGCATCTCCCCGAGGCTCCGCGTCCCAGGCTCCTGGTGCGTCTGCCGTGCAGGTGGCTCCTGGAAGACCCTCAGGTGGGTGGGTCTGGTACTTTTCTGAAAAGTGACCAAGAAGGTCGGCGCCGGCTTCGTTCAGGATCCTGGCGCTGATCCCCGCAGAGCAGCATGAGGCTTCCCACAGGCAGCCAGGCAGCCTCCGCGGCGCTGCCCCATCCCTTTCATGGCCACTGGGCGGAGACATGTTCATTTCAGTGGCATTACGGTGGCAGGTGGGACCCCGCATTTCAGGCTGGGGAGGCAGGAAAGGGGCCCAGTGTTCCCAGGACCGTCCGCTGTGTGGCCGGTGTTTCTATTCAGCCCCTTGTCTGTCAAAACTGTCCTGAATGGGGTGACAAAGTACAGTGGGAAGTTGAGAAATTCTTCAAAAGACCAAGACCAAACACTTCAAAAGACCAAGTGTCTCCAGAAGTAGTGACCCAGCTCCTTTAGGCAGGAAAGCAGCATTTCCCAGTGGGGCTGGAGGCTGAGGACCGGGGACCTGCGTGGGAGGCAGGACCATGTGGCTGTTCCCAGCCTTGCCCCAGTCCCAGAGGGAGTGGCTTTCAGCGGCTGAGGCTTCCACCGCGCTGGCAGAAAGGGACAGCAGTGGCTGGTCCCAACATGGGTAGTTCTCTTGTTTCAGCCAGTGGGATGGGGGTCGGTCCTCATCGGGGACAGGAGGAGAGTCCAGAGATTCATGGGTGCCCAGCACCTAAGACCCTGGAGAAAACAGCACAGCAGCACTCCTGGCCAGCCAAGGGCAACACTGACAGCCCCTCCCAGCGTTGCGGGGCCGGCGGGGAGTGACAGAGACACGCTCCTGTGGGCAGCTCTTCCCGGCCAGTGCAGCGACCCTGGCAGCTGCGGCAGGGCTGGGTGGCCACTCTTGCATCATCAACAGCCGGCCATGGAGGAGGGAGGGCACAGCCCGGGATGTGAGCAGGCGTCGGTCAGGGGAATGAGGAAGTTCCGCCAGAACCGGCTCCCCCAGCTGCTGCCCTAGTGGGAGGGTCATTGGCCAACCTGCTCTCACCCAGCTTGGGCTGGCCGTAGTGCCAGGCAGGTGCCCACAACTCCTCCACCCATGGAGGTGGCTGCCCTAGTAGGCTCCAGGGCATGGTGGGAGTGTCCAGGAGGCAGAGGCCAGAGGCGAGTCATGCTGTGGAGGCAGTTCCTCTCTCAGACCCCATCTGTGTCTCCCCCGCTGCACATCTGGGTGACACGGATGGCCAAGGGGCAGGAGCAGGGGCTGGGAAAGGCTGTGGAGGGGCCCTCGGCTGGTCTGGTGGGGAGCGGGTCACTGTGTCTCTGCCGCCTCCCTGGGGGGGTCCAGCGTGGGGATGGGACATGGAGCTGGGCACCTCTCCTGGATGCCCCTGGGCTGACCCCCTCGACAGCCCTGACGAGAGCCCTGGCCCAGCGTCTGAGAAGGAGCGGGAGCCGGGCCTGGGTGGGGGCAGGAGCCGGCGTCACTCTCAGCGGCTGCCCCACACCCCCCAGCCTGCCTGCGAGGCCATGTCGGACTACGAGAACGATGATGAGTGCTGGAGCGTCCTGGAGGGCTTCCGGGTGATGCTCACGTCGGTCATCGACCCCTCGCGCATCACGCCCTACCTGCGGCAGTGCAAGGTCCTGAACCCCGACGATGAGGAGCAGGTGCTCAGTGACCCCAACTTGGTCATCCGCAAACGGAAAGTGGGTCAGTGCTGCCCCGCAGGCCCCAGGCCCCAAACCCAACCAAGGAGCCCGCTTGGAGGTGGCTGCACGTTCTGCCACCCTGACCCTCGACCCCAGGAGAGCCCCGCCTGGCTTTGCCCCTGGCCTCCCGGTGAGGCCCAACCTCAACCCTGGCACATGGCCACCCTATCCCCCAGCCTCTCCTGCCGCCAGCTCGGTGCTGCCAAGAGGGGCAGTGGGACTCCCACCACAGTGGGGGCTCCTGAGACAGCCAAGGGATGGGTGGACAGCACTTTGTCCCCAGCCTAGTACCAAGACCCACAGGGTGCCTCATCCAGGACTCAGACCACAGCACACCTCGTCTGCATCCCAGCCTCCACCTGTCCCT
>NW_012102920.1:1642417-1644938 GCF_000951045.1 Mandrillus leucophaeus | reverse complement strand
ATCTATCATCTATCATCCATCTATCAATCATCTATCAATCAATCATCTATCAATCATCTATCATCCATCCATCTATCTGTCTATCATCTATCTATCTATTATCTATCACCTATCTATCTATATATCTTTTTGATTTTATGAAAACATTCTGGCTTGTTTTACCAGTAGCTTTTTTTAATCTTGAAAAAAAACTTGGCTGGACGCAGTGACTCTTGCCTGTAATCCCAGCACTTTGGGAGGCTGAGGCGGGCAGATCACTTGAGCCCAGGAGTTCCAGAGCAGCCTGGGCAACATGGTGAGATCCCAACTCCATAAAAAATACAAAAATTGGCCGGGCATGGTGGCTCATGCCTGTAATCCCAGCACTCTAGAAGGGCGAGGCAGGTGGAACACTTGAGGTCACGAGATCAAGACCAGCCTGGCCAGTATGGTGAAACCCCGTCTCTACTAAGAATATAAAAATTAGCCGGGTGTAGCGGCGGGCACCTGTAGTCCTGTCTCTTATACACATCTAGATGTGTATAAGAGACAGGCTCCTGGACATCCTGCAGCGGACCGGCCACAAGGGCTACGTGGCCTTCCTCGAGAGCCTGGAGCTCTACTACCCACAGCTGTACAAGAAGGTCACAGGCAAGGAGCCGGCCCGTGTCTTCTCCATGATCATCGGTGAGTGACGGGGAAGGCGGTGGTGGGGGCGGGCAGTGGTGCTGGGTCCTCTGCCCAGCCCCCATCCCTAGGAGCCCTGAGCTCCTGCCACAGCGCAGGGCGTGATAGAGCTGGGCCACCGGGGAACACAGGCACCGTCTAACGCTGGCGCGGCCCACAGACGCGTCCGGGGAGTCAGGCCTGACTCAGCTGCTGATGACCGAGGTCATGAAGCTGCAGAAGAAGGTGCAGGACCTGACCGCGCTGCTGAGCTCCAAGGATGACTTCATCAAGGAGCTGCGGGTGAAGGACAGCCTGCTACGCAAGCACCAGGAGCGGGTGCAGAGGCTCAAGGAGGAGTGCGAGGCCGGCAGCCGTGAGCTCAAGCGCTGCAAGGAGGAGAACTACGACCTGGCCATGCGCCTGGCACACCAGAGCGAGGAGAAGGGCGCCGCGCTCATGCGGAACCGTGACCTGCAGCTGGAGGTGCGCCCACCGCCCCCGGGGAACCAGGCCCCCCTTGCCTGGCCTGGCGGGGTCTGCAGACTGGGGCGGTTGGGGGTGGGCCCATGGGTCCGTTGTCACCGCCTGGAGGGGACAGCCGGGCTCACCGGACCTTCCGCAGATTGACCGGCTCAAGCACAGCCTCATGAAGGCCGAGGACGACTGCAAGGTGGAGCGCAAGCACACGCTGAAGCTGAGGCACGCCATGGAGCAGAGGCCCAGCCAGGAGCTGCTGTGGGAGCTGCAGCAGCAGAAGGCCCTGCTCCAGGCCCGGGTGCAGGAGCTGGAGGCCTCCGTCCAGGTGGGGCCGCAGGCAGGGCGGGTGCAGCCCGGGCAGGACAGCCGGGGCCTTCCCAGCCAGGCCATTGCCTTTTGCCCCCTTCAGGAGGGGAAGCTGGACAGGAGCAGCCCCTACATCCAGGTACTGGAAGAGGACTGGCGGCAGGCACTGCGGGACCACCAGGAGCAGGCCAACACCATCTTCTCCCTGCGCAAGGACCTCCGCCAGGGCGAGGCCCGACGCCTCCGGGTAGGAGGGCAGGCAGGGCGACGCGGCTCCTGGGGGCCAAGCCACGCTGGGTGGGCTGAGCTCCGCCCACTCCGTGCCTGGAAGGTGGGGCCTGGGGACTCCTATGGCCTCCCCCCACATCCCAACTGGCCTGACCACATGCTCCTGAGCCCCTGCCCCGAGTACACCCCAAGGGCCAGAATGGGGGTCTCAGGCCTGTGGGGGCTGAGCTGCCGCCCCTTGCAGTGCATGGAGGAGAAGGAGATGTTCGAGCTGCAGTGCCTGGCCCTGCGTAAAGACTCCAAGATGTACAAGGACCGCATTGAGGCCATCCTGCTACAGATGGAGGAGGTGGCCATTGAACGGGACCAGGTGGGCACCTCACGGGGCGGGCAAAGCACCCCACTCGGGGTGGGTGCACAGGGCCACACCCCTTGAGGGCAGTTGTCACGGAGTTTTTAATCTTTGTTATTTGTTTTTGAGATGGGGTCTTGCTATGTCACCCAGGGTGGCCTCAAACTACTGGCCTCAAGCAGTCCTCCGGCCCCAGCCTCCCAGAGCGCTGGAGTTGCAGGCTGAGCTGCCACACCTGGCCTGCTTTTTAAATGACAGAAGTAATATTTAACATTTAAAAAAAGTAAACAATGATGAAGTCAATACTTCCCTACCCCAGCCTGCTCTCAGGGAAAACCGTGTTCAACCTTCTGGCTCCACCTTACAGACTTTTACCTGTCATCCATCTATCCATCCATCCATCCATCTATCATCTATCTATTTATCTATCAATCATCTATCATCTATCTATCAATCATCTATCAATCATCTATAATCCATCCATCTATCTGTCTATCATCTATCCATCCA
>NW_012102920.1:1636999-1641647 GCF_000951045.1 Mandrillus leucophaeus | reverse complement strand
GAGGCAGGAGAATCGCTTGAACCCAGGAGGCAGAGGTTGCAGTGAGCTGAGATCACACTACTGCACTCTAGCCTGGGTGACAGAGCAAGACTCCAACTCAAAAAAAAAAAAAAAAAAATTGGCGTGGTGGTGCATGCCTGTGGTCCCAGCTATTTAGGAGGCTGAGGCTGCAGCAAGTCACCATTGCGCTACTGCACTCCAGCCTGGGCCACCGGAGTGAGGCCTGCAAGGCCTCGAGTGCTACATGCTGTGAGCCGGATAGAGCGTCACGGGGCAGGGCTGTGTCTGCTTCCTATGCCCCGTCCCGAGTCCCATCCTGGAGGTTGTCTCCAATGGACACCACTGCTTCTTCGGCGAAATTCTGGATGGCAGTTTGTCCACATCAGGAGCCTTAAAACGAGACCCCTGGGGCCATAAAGCAAGCCCTGGCCACCATGAGAGCAGCACAGGCTCAGAGCTCCCGTCGCGGCCCCACCACAGCCTCACTCGCGCCTGGCCCACCCCAAGATGGGGAAAAAAGGGCAGATCCAGTCGTGCCCCCATGGGGGTTGGTGTGGCTCCCAGGGCGAGGGCTCCCACGGGGCTGTGCGGGAGCAGGTTGGCCAGGGATTAGGGAAGCTGCCAGCCATTGCTCCAGTCCAGCGGCAGGGGTTAGGTGAGGGCCTCCCAGCCTCGGCTGCAGGGGTGGTCACACCGTCGTGTTTGCACGTTCGCTCCTGTACCTACCTCAGCATCCGCAGTGGGGACAGGGGTGGTGAAGAGTGCTGCGCTCATGAAGGAGTTTTAGCCATGGACAGTCAGGGTCTCCATATCAAGCCGCATCCAAAATTTATCAAATGTGCACGTGTGTGTGTGTTGGGGGGGGCCAGTGCACAGCACACGCTGTGTCTACCGGGGGTGCAGGCTTGGGAGGAGACAGAAGGGCAGCAGGGACAACTGTCACCTGTACAATCCCTCAGATGCTGACTTCATGTTCACAGAGCACATAAAGGGAGGGGCTGTGGCCAGCCTCCATACCCAGCGGCTTGACGTCCTCCGGGGCCTCTGCTCGGAGCTGGGCAGCCAGGCCGAGGGCCCAGGGCGAGCTTGGGGGCCTCACTGAGGGTCGGCCTTGCACTGTCCCATCAGGCCATCGCCACACGGGAGGAGCTGCACCTGCAGCATGCCCGGGGCCTGCAGGAGAAGGACGCACTGCGCAAGCAGGTGCGGGAGCTGGGTGAGAAGGCAGATGAGCTGCAGCTGCAGGTGTTCCAGCGTGAGGCGCAGCTACTGGCCGTGGAGGGCAGGCTCAGGCGGCAGCAGCTGGAGACGCTCGTGCTGGTGGGCCTGGGACCTGGGGCAGGGAGGGGAGCCAGCGGGTGGGACGCAGGGCCGGGGGAACATGGGCCTTCCTGACCCAACCCTCCTCTGTGACGGGCCCCCACCTAACCGAACCCCTCCTCGCAGTGGGGTGAGGGCACAGGAGCAGCTCAGGGCCCCAGCAGGAAATGGGGCTGCAGGGCCGGGGTGGGTGCTGGGCCTGGCCATCAGGCAGCCTAGCATGTTGCTCTGGGCGTGGAGGGGGCCTGGCGTGGCTAAGAGCATGCCCAGGGCTCCCTGGAGGATCCCGCTCTGTGCCCTGCCCACCCGTGCCTGGGGAGCCCTCTGCCCCCACAGCCCACCCACCCCGTTTTCTATGACCACAGAGCTCCGACCTGGAGGATGGCTCACCCAGGAGCTCCCAAGAGGTGAGTGAGACCCCAGCCGGCACGAGGCTGGCCTTCCTTCACCTGGGGTCCTGGCTGAGCCACCACCAGGCACAGCCCCACACTGCCCGTCACGTGGCCCTGCTCAGTGGGCTGGGCTCGGTGGAGGAAGAGCAGGTGGCCAAATGCTAAGGCCTCCGACGGCTCAAGGGGTAAGGCAAGGCATGGACAGTGCCCAGCTCCTGCATCCTCATGGCGGGACCTTCCTGGCTGGCCTCCCCCACATCTGTCTGCTGAGCACTTGAGTCTCTGAGAAGCTCTGTGCAGGGGGTGATGGCAACGGCCGCACCCAGCTGAGGGCCAAGGGCTGGGGTGGGCAGTGTGGCCGGGTCCAGTCCTTGGCGGGGTGACCTAACGGGACATCTTGCGTCTCTTCGGAAGCTCTCGCTCCCCCAGGACCTGGAGGACACCCAGCTCTCGGACAAAGGTAAGGTGGGGACGGCAGTGCACCCGGAGGCCTCCCGGCTGCCCCAAGCGAGGCCCATCTTCAGCACAGGCAGCCCGTGCCGCAATGCCTGTCTCAGCCCCCACAACCCCCACCCCACAGACGGAAACTAGGGCTGGGGATAAGTAAAATGGCCAAGGTCACCCAGAGAACAAACTACAGAGCCCAGTGGAACCCAGGGCCCAGCTGGTGGGACAAGCGTCCCCTGGGGTGGAGAATGTGGAGCCCCTCTGGGCAGCCCCCCGGGGTGCAGAGGTGAGCAGGCCCACTGTCCTGAGAGTGTGGGGCCCCTCTGGGCAGCCCCCCGGGGTGCAGAGGTGAGCAGGCCCACTGTCTCAGCTGCTCCAAGCTTCCTCCTGGGCAGAGAGAGGTGGTAATGAGCAAATGCCCAGGGGTACAAAGCTAGAAAGTGGGGCGAGACGGGGCCCCACGTGGCTTGAGGGACAGGGCCGAATGCAGGGGTGGCCAAGGGCCTGCTGTGTCCCGGTGCAGTGGGGGTAAGGCAGTGGTGGGGGCTTCTAGCGGGCAGGGCAGGCCCCCTGTGCCTCTCTGGGGGAAGAACTGGGGTGGCTGGCTGGGAGCAGCCCCCGAGTGCCCAGAAGCAGATAGTGGTGATGAGGTAGGTGTTTGCTCTGAAGGTGGTGTCAGGTGGGAGTCAGGGAGGACCCAGCAGAGGGGCCCTGGGAGGCTGCGTGGGAATTGGACGAGCTTCCTGAGCACCAGGCTGTGGCCTCCAAGCAGAGGCGGAAGGGGAAGGAGGAGCCGCAGATGAGGAAGTGAAGACCAGCACCTTTGGCCACAGCCCAGAACACTTGAACTTGGGGACGCCAAGCCCCCATGTAGGCACAGAGGCGAGCAGACCCAGGAGTCCAGCTCAGGCACTGCCACCATCTCCCTGGGTGGCTGTGGCAGGAGTGGGGGCAGGCATGAAGGTCCGAGGGTGAGCAGGGGAGGGGCTGGCTCTAAGGAGGGGTTGCCAATGGCCAGGACAGCCCCGGCCTGGCCCTCCCCACAGCAGGGCTGAGACTGGACATGCATGGTTTCTGCCCAAGGGTCCTGACCCCTGGTCTGCCCAGGTCCTGGCGGGTTCTGAGGGGGTCTAGCCACCTGAAGGTTCTCTCCCAATTGTGCAGTACCCCTGCCCCCGCCACTGTAGCTGTTTCCAACTCTCTCCCCAGGGCCGCCATGCCCACAGATGCTTTGGAGTGATGGGGGACAGTGCTGCTCAGGCCAGGGTTTAAGCTCCCCTGAGGTCTGGGAGGCCTTCCTGCCTGGGGGGCAGCCAGCTTGGGGGAGGGATGGTCACTGGCAGGAGCGTTGGGCCTGGGCTGGCATCTGGCGGCATCCTGGAGCAATGAATGGGCAAGGGAGGCCATAAGTCCTCAGTCTCCTCCACAGAAGGCAGAGTCTACACTGGACCCATGTGGGGATCCCACCAGGCCCACAAGGTGTCCGCAGTGCCGGGGAGGGGTGGGGCACCCTTGCTGTATGTGGCCCCGCAGGTGGGCAGTCCCCACGGGCACGACTCTCCTTTCCAGGATGCCCGGCCGGTGCGGGGAGCCCGGAACAGCCCTTTGCACCTCTGCACCAGGAACAGCTTTCGCGGACCCCCCATGTAAGGCTTCCTCAGGGTGGGGTCCCCCCAGCTGTGGGCCTCACGGTGACCGATCCCAGGGAGGGTGGCTCCTCGCCCTAGGCACCCCCTGCAGTGGCCCCGACGACGGCTGAGGGGTGACCACAAGGTCTCTGCCCTCAGTGCTTGGGGTGCGGTTGTCTGGGACGCGAAGTGGATCCCCCTCTTTTCTTGGGTACTGCAGCAGCTTCGGGGGGCTTGGAGGTGGACGTGCCTGGTCCTGGTTTCTTTGGGGACTTTACAGTGGATGCGGCGTCAACCCTGAGTAGGTGAACACAGGAGTCCTGAGAGCAAGGACTACCTCGGGCTTTGTTGTAGAAACAACGGCCAGAGGAGCGTGGCTTGGCCTCCTGCCTGTGTCTTGGCATCTGAAATGCAGGCTACCCACACCGGCTCACTCCCCGGGTACAGGCAGCTCCCAAGCGCGGCGAGCCTGGCGCTGAGCTGCGGCTGTCTGAGCTCCCCGCCTCCCCACCAGTCTGCAGTTACCGGGGCCAGTGGGGGGTGCGAGAGAGAAGGGAGGGTGCCCTCAGGGGAGCCGGCCGGAGCCCAAGCCTTTCCCCTTCTCCAGGACGCAGGCCTGAGCAGCGGGGAGCCGCCTGAGAAGGAGCGGCGGCGCCTCAAGGAGAGTTTCGAGAACTACCGCAGGTAGGCGGGCGGCCCCCAGGCTTCTCCAAAACGGGCTGGGGAGCTGCAGCCGGGTCTGCGCCTGAGACACCTGTGTCTTCGCAGGAAGCGCGCCCTCCGGAAGATGCAGAAAGGCTGGCGGCAGGGGGAGGCGGACCAGGAGACCACCGGCAGCGACAACACGGACACTGAGGGCTC
>NW_012102920.1:1622370-1635944 GCF_000951045.1 Mandrillus leucophaeus | reverse complement strand
GAGTGGAGCCGTTCCTGGGGCGGGGCCTTCCCGGGAGAGGGTGCGGTTGGGGGGTGGGTGGAGCTATTCCTCGGGGGCGGGGCCTTCCCTGGAGGGTGAGGTGGGTGGAGCTACCCCTCGAGGGGCGGGTCTTCCCGGGAGGGGCGTGGCGGCGCTCACAGCCTCACCAGCTGCCCTGTCCCAGACAGGTCTGCGGGGCTAGGTCCTCCAAGCGCATCTCCAAGCTGGCCTATCACCAAGGCGTGGTCATTGTGACCTGCCCCGGCTGCCAGAACCACCACATCATCGCGGACAACCTGGGTTGGTTCTCGGACCTGAATGGGAAGAGGTGAGGCCTGTACCCCAGGGCTGGGCCAGGAGTCCACCCAGAACCCTGGCCTCCCTGGGGGAACCGTGCCCTAATGTGGAGGTCTGTAGATCTCACCTGGGCAATCCAGCCACCTTATCAATACAAGATACACAGTTAAATTAGAATTTCCTATAACCCCCAGATAGCTGTTTAGTTTAAGTATGCCGGAAGTAGGGGTTGTGTTTTCATTTGCTAAATCTTGCCAGCCCTGTGGCCCTGCCTCCCTGCCTCTGCCTGCCCTCTGCCCTCACTGCCAGTCTTGTCTCTCTGGCGTGGTACTTTTTTGCCCTCTGCCGTCTCGGAGTGGCTGGCCCAGAGCAAAGTGTGGAGTGTGGGCCAGGCGGTGTGGCCTGGGCCCTGGCTGCTGGGAGAGCAGTGGAGGTGGTGTTGGGAGCCTGGTCCGGGCCTTGCCTGACCGGGAGGTCCTGGGCAGGACAGTAACAGTGACAGCAGGTCTGAGACCAGCATGCTGGGCACTTGGTGGTACCTGGCCCTTGGAGCTGGGGCTGTCCTCCCATCAGACCTGGGGCTGCAGACTCTTCCCTCTGGCGCATAGGGGGCAGGAGCAGTACTGGGTTCCTGAGGTGGCACATACTGGCAGAGACACAGGGTTGGTGAGGGCACACAGGCCAGCATCTGAAGTGCCCACGTGGCCTGATGCCACAGGAGTGCTGGGCCTGGTGCTTGCAGCTCTGGCCTGGCCATGGGGCACCCTGAGGGGACTGAAGTGCAGGGCGAGCAGGGGGCCCTGAAGAACCTTGTTGCCTCCCTGCCTCCCAGAAATATCGAAGAGATCCTGGCGGCCAGAGGCGAGCAGGTGCACCGTGTGGTGGGCGAGGGGGCCCTGGAGTTCGTTCTAGAGGCTGCAGGGACCCCCACATCCACTGCTGCTCCAGAAGCAGGTGAGGATGAGGGTCCCCCCGGCCGTGGCAAGACGGAGCCGAGCTGACCCCTGTGCTCCCCAGCACCGTGGGGCTTCTGCCTTCCAGAAGGATGTTTTGGCCCTGGGCCTCTCCGGACATGGCCTGTTTTCTATCAATAAACAGACATTACTTCCGGATGCTGGGGCCGGTGGCCCTGGTGGCATTTCTTTTTCTGGAGTTAGAATGACTGCTCTGAATCCCTGGTGCTGCTGGGTGGGACACTGGAGCTGCAGGACCTCTCGCCTCACCAGTTCCTCCTACACGGAGTCGCCTTGGACTTGCCCACAGGGGCCACAGTCGCCTGGAAAGGGGGCTGGATGTGGAGTCAGAGCCCCTCTTGTTTGTCACTGCGTGACTTTGAGCAGGTCACCACCCCTGTGAGCCTCAGCCTTCCTCTGCAAGCCCCTTGCCATCCCCCTGGCCAGCTCTGGCGGCCTCTTTTCCGTCAGCCAGTGCAGACCTGAGCCCTGGCCCTCGGCCGCTGGCTGTCGGTGACACTGAGCAAACTGGGCTGCTTGCTGGCCCAGGCAGGACGAGCAGCTATGGTGTGGCCACATGTCGGGAGCTCCAGGCCCCTCCCGGGGGGAGCCATCTGGGCCTCCTCCCCTCGGTGGACAGCGCTCTGGATGCCGCAGGGCCCTCCGAGGCACGTGCGGTTTGTCTCCCAGCCTCGTTTGTGCACAGGATGTTCCCGTGTTGATGAAAGCGAGCACACACAGGAGCCTGTTTATTTGCAGAAGCGTTCTGGGCAGTGTGACCTTCAGCATTAATCACCCACCACACTCTGGCAGGAAAGAGAATGGGGCGAGGTGGGAGGTGGAGGCAGAACTGAGCACGACAGGGACCCAGTGCAGCCCCTCCCAGCAGGACCCGGCCGGGACTGCCAGCTCACATCCGGCCCGTGGGAGGCCGGGACCTGGTGGCATTGTTCCCAGCGCGCTTGTGGTGTGGGCTTTGACTCGATTACCCGTCCTCTCAGCCAACAACCCTCTGTTATTTCCACCCCGAACCCTCTGTGCCATTTGTGGAAACTGTCCTCCCCTCGCTGAGCCACCCGCACCCAGGCCTGCTTCTCCATGGGGGCACTGACTGGGGGTCTCTTGGGGGCCTGGAAGTGCAGAGGCCGGTGGGCTGGGCTTGGCTTGGGTGCCTCACTGCCTCCAGAGGGCCTGGACCAGCATGTGGGGAGGTCCAGGGAGCCGTCGGACCTGGAAGTGCAGGATTCGAGCGAGGAGAGCCGCTCGGGCCAATCCCTCCTCTTACAGCTGGGGAGATGGAGGCCAGTAGTTGGGATGTGGACGTTACCGTGTCTTTTTTCTCTGGTGCCAGCACCTCTGGGGCCAGGCTGGCCCTGGAGGGACACCCTTCCCAAGGCTGGCACGTTCCTAGAGTAGAGAAGACCTATGGCCACCCCCGGCGTGCCCGACACATCCCACCAGCTTCTGCCTGAGGTCCCCTTGGACCCTGTCTTCCTCCGCCCTTCCCTCCCCCCAGCCCCACTGCCACAGTCAGGTTTCTGCAAGGGGCTCTGCCATCCTGATCTCCCAGCACTCTGCACCGCCTGCCTCCAAGACATCCCTGCCTCCTGGGGACGGCTGCTGGCCTGGGCATCCCTCACCACCGTGTGCCTCTCCAAGAGGACTCCTCAGCCGCACCTTCGGAGGCTGTCCCATGCGTCAGCCAGCGGCGTGGGGGGCACTGCCGCACCTCCCTGGCTGTGATCCGTCCCAGGCCCTGCACGGTTACTTGGACCCTGTGTGCATGTACCGCCACCCGCAAGCCGGCCGGGACCCCGGACCTGGAGTACACATTGATTCTGGTTCCCAAGGCCCCTTCTGAGGTGGAGGAGGCAACAGAGTCAACCAGCACAGAGGCTGTGGCTGCCAACGTGGCCAGATGGGCTATGGCGAGGGGCAGCCGGACTGCCCGGTGCAGCTGTGTCTCCCGCGACAGGGGCCCTGTGGGGGTGCTGCCCACCACAAGCAGCATCCAGAGAAGCCCCAAGACTGCCGGTCTGCCCCCAGCTCCTGTGCTGTGGCTCAGTGTCCAGACCCCGAGCCCAGCCGGATCAGACTCCAGGAAAGGGCCTCCCCCCACTGGCTGCAGGGTGAATGGCAGCAGGCTGGGTCCTCAAGGGGCCGTGGGGCTGACCTGGGGGTTGCTGCTTCGGGGGCTGGCCTCAGCCACTCGAGTGTCAGCTCAGAGCATGCTCTGTTTCCCTAGGGGCTGGCATCGTGAGGAGGTAGGGGTGACAGCAGGCAGCCACTTCACCCCTCTGTGCCCCGGCTCCCCCGGGGTTAAATGCAGTGGGAACTCCATCTTTCTGAGGTCTCAGAGGGCCCAGACCGTGGGTATCTGTGGACACTGCACAGTGCAGCCTCTTACCTGGGTCACCCCCGGGACTAAGGCCATACGGACCACACTCACTTGGCCGACTTTATTTTTCAGGAAAAAACAGAAAAACAAATGTACCTCTTGGGTTGGAAAGGACCCACTGACAACATGGCACACACATGTGAGCAATAAATACGCACATACATTCAAGTATGCAGGGGGGCGCTACGTCCTGGAGACCCTGTGTCCGGGCACCTGTCCCTGCCCTGGGGTGCAGCCCTGCCCCTCCAGAGGCAGCTCACCTCGCCGGGCCCAGGACTGCCTCTCCATCCCAGCCTGAGAGCGGGCTCCCTCCTAGATGCACCCTCCTAGATGGAACTGCCAGCCCTGGGGGCTGTGGGGCCATGGTGGGGCCCCCGGGAGATGCCACGGCTGGGTCTGGACAGGAGCAGGCAACCTCAGGCCCACCTCAGGCTCCAACAAGTCCTGCCAGTCTCAGGATCCTGAACTCAGTGTCCTGTGAGCCCCCTCCCCATGGGGAGACAGCAGTGATGTCATCTCCCCCAGCTGGTGGGAGGAGGGGGGTTCTCATATCAGGGGTTCTGCAGGGTTGAGCTGAGTGAAGCCTCCCCAGCTCCCACTGACCCCCCGCCTCGGGTGAGGGTCACAGAGCCTGGTGCTGTCTCCCGCCCTGACTGAGCACTGTGCCCACTGCCAGCAAGCGTCCCCAGGACCAGGCCCTGCCCTTTTTCCTGGCTTGGGGGTTTGGAGTGTTGAAGTTCATGCCCAGCCATTCCCTCTGCTTTACATACAGCCCCAGCTCCCATCAAGGCCCCTGCAGTGGGGAGGCACCTCAGAGCTGCCCCTGCGGCCTGGTCTGGGGGGCCTTCTGTGATTGTAGGCCTCCTCCGGCCCGGGCAGGAGTGGGGAGATAGACTTGGAGGGAGCCCTGCCCCGGGACGAAGCTGGAGGGGACGAAGCCGGCTGCGTGGCCGTCCCAAGACCAGTTCTGGGAGGATAGAACATGGCCCTGTCCTTGGTGGCCCGGAGAAGAGGCTCAGAGACACCTCTGGGGAGAATGGGGCAGACAGCAGGTTTCACATTTGGCAGGGCAGGACAGAATGAGAAGGGCTTGGGGGAGAGGGTGCGGGAGTCTGACAGCACCGGGTCGGGGCCGACATGCCGGAGACCCCATCCGGCCTGCGGCGGGGCAGGAGGGAGGAAGTCCAGGGCCATGGGGGGCCAGCCCAGGATGAAGAACGCCCTCCCGCCGCGGGCAGCTCGGCCTGAGCCTGCTGCTCTGGGTTGGGGAGGCCGTGGGGCTGCATGCCCAGTGCCTGTCCTCAGCAATGGCCTCGGGAGGACGTGGCTGTGACTGTGAGCCCAGCGTTTAGGAGCGGGGGCAGGGCGGGCCTGGCGGTGGGCACAGGGCCTTAGCTCGAACCAGGCTGGCACTGCTGCTGGGGCTCGGGCGGGCCGCCTGTTCCCTGCTCCGGGCCCCCGGCGAGGTCCACCCGCTGCTCGTCCATGCGCTTGGCCTGCACCCTCTGGATGAGGCTGAAGAAGTCCTCGTCTGGCATGGTAGGGCCCCGGGGCAGCACGTCGGGCGGCGGGCAGCGCTGGTCATCGATCCTGGAGGACTGAGTGGACACAGTGTGGTTGGCGGCCTCACCCTCCCCAGGTCCAGTGGTCCGGGTGCTGGTCAACAGGGGCGGTTCCGGAGGGCCGGCGTGCACTGCTCATGGGCTTCCCCATGTCTACCCAAGGAATTGGTTCTGGGGCCTGCCTCGCTCTGGGGGCTTGTGCTGGGAGCCCGGGCCCTGCGCACAGTCTTCTGGTGGCCCTGCCCCCACCCCCCAGGAGCCCACGGCAGGCCCACCCAGGAAAAACAGGTCCAACGATTCCCACTGGGCATGGGTGCGCCAGGGCCAGGAGACAGTGGCTAGGTTGGCGTTGGACGCCTGCTCCCCAGATCTGCTGATCCCCAGGGACGGGCATGCGTAGCCGTCCCTCTGCCAGGTCTTGGAAACCGGCACAGCCTGGGGCTGACGCTGGCAGGCCTGAGGTCTCAGCTTGCAGAGCCCGAACTGTGGCGCTCCCCAGGGCTCCCCCTTGGGTCAGGTGGCCGACCCCGTGGGCCTCGCCTGCTCCAGCGTGCAGGCCAGGGGGCCAAGGGGGCATCTGGGCTTCTCTGAAGGGCCTGGAGCAGGAGGGACGGGAGCTGGCACAGGCATGCATGTGGACGGGGGACTCTGGGCCTCTTGGGTGGGGCTGGTTTGGAGGCGGCTGGTCGGATGCCTGGCCCCAGGCCGCGGTTTCTTCTCCGCTGTAGGGAGGACGGCAGACCTGGAAACTCGCTGGCTTGGTGCATGGTGGGCCAAGTAGCCTCCACCGCCAGCTTGTTTCCAAGTCTAGGGACCCTGAACCCCTTCCCAGCAGTGGCTGCACCCCACAGGGATGGTGAGACCCCCAGAGTTTGAGGTCCCAGTTGGGACAACTGTTGGCTCAACAGTCCCCGCTCCGGCCACCCTACCTGGCTCACCCCCACACAGGTGAGGAGGGCATTCCCGGTGTGGCTGCCAGGCTGGAGCCCCAGCCTTGGCTCTGCCCTCTGGGGCTGGACCCTCCGCCCCTGCCATCCACTGTGTGGTCCCTGGATGGTCCCTGTTTTTGTCCTGCCAGCCGGCTGGCAGCCCTGGATCCCCCTGCCCTCCCCACTCTGGGGATGCTATCTGGCCCGTGTTTTCCCTGCCAGGTGTGGAGGGCTGGTGGGGAATCCCTGAGGCCATGAGCTCCAGGACCTATGACCCCCTAGCCCCCACCCTGAGTTCCTGCACAGCAGGGGGGTGGCACAGCCTGGGGGTGTCCTGGGGTTGCCTTCTGTGGGGGTCTCTGGTATCCCCAGCAGCCTGGGGTTCCCAGCAGTGGCGCTTCAGGCTCAGACACCCCTTATCATCTGGTGACACTGGCTGAGTCCCCCAGGAGTCCCTCAAACATGACCTGAGATGGAGGAACCAGCACCCACCTCACCCCCCAGGACACACAAGTTCCCACCACACAAGTGGATGGCAAAGGGGCCATGAGCCATGCCTGCCCGGGCCGCAGCCCACCTGGTACTTGATGAGCATGTTGAAGAAGTCGTCTCCTGGCTCCTGGGGTTCGCCATGGCCTCGGAGGTGCCCTGCGTTGCTGTGGGTGATCCGAAGCCCCGGCAGGCTGCCCACGCTGGCCCGCTGGTCGTCCAGCCGGCGGCTCTGGGAGCTGGCGATGAGGTCGAAGAATTCCTCGGTCTGGGGCGAGGCCGTCATGGAGGGCTGGGCTGCGGAGGTGCAGAGGGCGAGGCCTGGGACCCAGTGCGGGGTCAGGCCCGAGGCTCGGGCTGCGGCCACAGTGAGCTCTGACCCCTGAGCCCAGCTCAGCCCACTGTGCTCCTGAGGCCATGGCTCCCGGGGGAGTCTCCGCTGACCAGCCTAGGCAGCTCTCGGCTGCTCCCTCTGCTGTGGCTCCCACGCCCACCTCTGGGGCTTCCAGGGGGTGACAGGAGGACAACGCCGGTCTCCCACGCCCTGCCCACCCCCCTCCCCGAGACCGCCCGTGCGGCCTGAGTATGTTCTGGAGGGCAGACTAATGACACGCTTCCCAGGATGCTGCTCTGCGGGGGCTGTGGAGGGCGCCCTTGGTGACAGGGTGCTCTGCAGCTGGTCTGCTGGTCTATCCCCCAAAAGCTCCTCACTGGAGGCAGGACAGGAGCCCTGGTCCTGGCCCCTGCAGACAAGCCCAAGGGAGGGCCCGGCTGAGGGAGGCACTCACCGATCCTGTCCTCCAGCGTGGGGGCGGCCGTGGCCTCAGCAGCCCCAGCCTGGCCGTCATCCAGGGGACAGCGCTGGTCGTCCATGCGGCTGCTCTGGAACTTGGTCAGCAGGTCAAAGAAGCACTCCTCGTCTGAAGACGGGGCCCTTGGGATGCTCTGGGGAGGGAGTGGGGTCGCTGCAGCCAAAGCTAGCCCCGCAGACCCCTGCACGAGACCGGGGGCTGCTTGCCCGGGCCACACACACTTCTGAGACCCTGGCCAAGGCTGGGACCCTCACCTGCCCCCTGTCAGCTACCCCTCCCCCAGGACATGCCACCCACCCTCAGTACCCAGCTACCTCCCCCGGGATGTGCCACCCACCCTCGGTACCCGGCTACCCCTCCCCGGGACGTGCCACCCACCCTCAGCATCCGGCTACCCCTCCCCCAGGATGTGCCACCCACCCTCAGCATCTGGCTACCCCTCCCCCAGGACGTGCCACCCCCCCTCGGCACCCGGCTACCCCTCCCCCAGGATGTGCCACCCACCCTCAGCATCTGGCTACCCCTCCCCCAAGACGTGCCACCCACCCTCAGCACCCAGCTACCCCTCCCCCAGGACGTGCCACCCCCCCTTGCCACCCGCCTACCCCTCCCCCAGGATGTGCCACCCACCCTCAGCATCCGGCTACCCCTCCCCCAGGATGTGCCACCCACCCTCAGCATCTGGCTACCCCTCCCCCAAGACGTGCCACCCACCCTCAGCACCCAGCTACCCCTCCCCCAGGACGTGCCACCCACCCTTGCCACCCGCCGACTCCCCCCGACTTCTCTCCTCCCATTGCTGCCACCCCGGTCCAGCCCTCTGACCGTCACCTGCCCTGGGCCAGCCTCGCCAGCCTTGGCCTGGAACGCTCCCCAGACATCCCGGGAAGCCTCCCGTGCCTCCTGTCCCTATGCCCACCACACCCTGTGTCAGCCCTGCCACGAGCTCCCTGCGTCCATGCCCCACACAGCCCTCACCGGTGTCTGCTGTGTGAATGAACTCGAAGGAATGAACCCCGCCCTGGGCCTCAGTCCACACACCCCAACAAGGGAGGCTGGAGAGCATGGTCTCCTGTGGCGCCCCCGAGGGGGCCCAGCTGAAGCAGGTCTACCCCGTGACCCAGCTTCACAGGCCCTGGTCTGCCCCAGGGCTGATGGGTGGCTGTGATGGTTCCAAGCCCCGTCCACCTCCCGAATGGCGCTGGCACACCTTGCCTGGCCCCAGCCTGTCCATCTTACGGCTGGTGGCCTCTTCCAGGCCTGCATAGTGCTGGGCTCACAGCTGAACAAATTAACGCAACGTTGGCACGGAGATGGCACCTCCTGGGTACCCGACGCTGCCTAGAATTCCCAATACCTGACTCCCACAGCCCAGGAGACAGGCAGCTGACAGACAACTGAATTCCCGACCCCTGGTCCCCACAGCCCAGGACCGGGGCTCCCGTCCTGCTTCCGGTTGTCTGCTGGAACCAGCCCAGGGCCCAGGAGAGTGAGGCCCAGAGACACACGTGACCTGCCCAAGGTCACACTGGGGCAAAAAAGAGCTGGGATTCGGAACCCTGAGTTGAGCCGAGGGCCCCTGGCTCTGGCCCCTGAAGTCAGTCCCCAGCTGTCATGGAAGCCTCAAGTGCCTCCTGTCCCTGAGGCAGACCCGGGGAGAGGGAGTTCTAGCACCTGCTTCTCCCTGCAGGGCTCTGTCCTCCTGCAGCCTGGCTCCGGTCTATGGCGACACCCCTACTCCCTCCGATTCCCCAGGCAGGAGGGAGGGGAGAACTGGCCCAGGCTGCAGGGAGGGCCACAGCCACCTGGGCCAGGGCTCTGGGAGTTGCAGGTCCAGGTAGAGGGTGGCACTGGGGTTGCCAGCATCTCTGAGTGCCAGTGGGGGTGCCACACAGGCCTCTCTGCGAGGATGTGGCCTCCTGGTCCAAAAGGGACTGGCTCCCAGGCTGTGATGGGCTTGGGCACAGCTGTGGGGGGGCCTCTGTGGGAGGCCAAGCTGGGCTCCCCCAGGTGACCCAGGGCCCAGGTGAACTGAGCAAGGCCCCTCCTGGGAAAGGCAGGACCCCTCAGGGGCCGTGTCCCAGGCACCATGGCGAAGCCCCTGCCCCATGTCGGGCAGCCCTCCCCTTCCCTGAGGCCGGGGCCACCTATTGCGGGGCTAATGCATCCCTCACATGGCGGGCAGGGGCCTAAGACCACAGGTGCAAAACCGAGGCTTAGTGCCTGGTACAGGGAGAGGCTCTGGATAGTCTGGGGCCCCTTGAGCCCTTCAGGAGCAAGACCCTTGGCCCCAAGGCCACCTGCCCCTGCATTTACGTCCCAGTAGAACATATCCAGTGGGACTCGGGGTCCCGCCTCCCTGCTCTAACCCCTCCCTTGCCCCAACCCCTGGCTCCCTCCTTTCTGGAGGTCTCAGAGTTCTTCCTTAAGTCTGACTGTAGTCTCTCCTGCTTTAGCACAAGCCCAGTTTCTCCTGAGGAGGACCAAGACCACCCCACCCAGCTTCACGGAGGTCCGTGTGCTCCCTCAGCCTCCACCTCTTAGGACCCCAGGGACCCCAGACTCACATGGCTCACAGGCTCTCTCCACAGCGGCGGGGAGCCCCACGCTGGGTGCTTGGCCACACGGAGCGCAGGCAGGACACAAGGTGCTCAGGGCCACCACCACCCTGCCCAAAGTGCCAAGTGCTGCCTCAAGGTTGGGATGCCTGAGGCTTAAACAGGACCCTGGGCAAGGGCTCAGCCCTCCCAGCACCCGCCCCTGCTCACTTGAGCGCATGCACACATGGGCTCACACACACGCACAAACTCACACACATGCACAAACTCACACACACGCACACGGGCTCACACACACGCACAAACTTACACACACGCACAAACTCACACACACGCATACGGGCTCACACACACGCAGGAGCTCACACACACACACACACGCACAAACACACACCACGCGGGCTCACACACACGCACAAGCTCACACACACACAAACTCACACACGCAGGAGCTCACACATACCACGCGGGCTCACACACACGCACAAGCTCACATCCACCACGCGGGCTCGCACACACACCCAGGCGTGCTCCGTAAACCCTCCCCCAGCGAGTGCAGCAGTGAACCTCCCGCCTCCCTGCCCCATGCCTGTGGGCGGGCACATTGCAGGGCTGTGTGGGAGGACAGCCTGCTGAAGAGCCGTTTCCCTGCTGACACCCGGGCCCCTGGGCCTCCCTCCAGAGCTGGGCCAGGTGGGGAAAACCACCTCGTTATTCAGCCTGACTACGGAGGCAGGCACAGAGAAGCTGGGCGGTTTGCTGTCCTCCTCATCTGGATTCCTCTGTCCGGGACGGCCCTTCCTGCCCCACAGCCCTCGGTGGCTCCCCAGTGCCCTGGCTCAAGGACCTCCCGGCCAGCTCAGCTCCAGCCTCTGGTTGCTACCCCTGTCTCATTCCTGGTTGGACCCACACTGTCCCCAGCCTCTGAGGCCAACCCTGCCCTGCCCCCTACCCTCCACCCCAGGATGAGTTCTCTGGAGCCCCAGACCACACCCAGCCGCACCGCCTCACACCCCAAAGGCCCCTGCACTGTCTGGGCACAGGGTGGGCAGGGGCAGAGGCTGGCTGGTCAGCAACAGCAACGGCGCAGTGTCCGTATCAGCTGCACTTTGCAGACGAGGACCCCAACTCAGAGGTGAAAGCCCTCCCCTGAGGACCCCAGCAGAGGCAGAAGGGGGCCCACCCAGCCACTGACAGCCCAGGGATATGTCCCCCACCCACTGTTGCTGCAGTCCCCATGCAGGCTGCCACCAGGGTGCAGACGGTCCTTACTCGGGGTGGTACCCGAGGTCCTGACCTCAGGAAGGCCAGTGGGGTTCAGGTCAGCAGAAAAGCCAAAAGGCCCTGCCACGTCCTCACAGGCCCTGTGAACCCCGTTTGTCTGGTGCCAGGATCTTGGCTGTCCCGGGCGTCCTGCCCTGTGGTGGCTGCAGGGACCAGGGGAGCAGGGCCAGGCAGCTGGACATTTGGAACTGTGTCCCCTGGCCCTGCCAGCCCAGACCCAGGGCAGTTTGTTGGGGGGACATGAAGCCCGGAAGCCCTCAGAGGCTGTGCTTTCTAGAAAGCCACCTGTCCCTGAGGCCGGCTGACGCTGGCCTGCCCCACACACGCTGCCAGCCTCCCGCTCCTTCCTTGGTGGCCCAGATGTGGTGGGGCAGAGCCAGCTGTGGACAGAGCAGGTGTCTGGGTCCCAGTCCTGCTCCTCCCTCCAGGCCCAGGGAGGCTGGGGGATCACCAGGACCCCCAGGAAGGCCTGACCAGGTGCTCCCTGGGTACCCTTCCCTCTGCACCTCTCCCGTCAGCGGACTGATGGAACCAGCCCAGATGGTTGGGCAGTGCTGAGGCTGAATGAGGGGAGGGGAGGCTGCACCCTGCTGGTGGGCAGGATGGGCTCGGGCAGCCTCGGGGGGCTGCGAATCCCACCCTGGAACCCATACCCCTCTGCAGGTGGGTGCCCACGGAGGAAGTTTCAGACTATTTCTATGGTTTGGACCCAGCCGTTCTGCACGGGGGAGCTCCAGACTGACCTCTGAACCTGAACTCGGCCCATCTGTGCCCCTGAACACCAACCAGCTCCCCCGTGGCTGGAGTGGCCCTGGCACAGCTGACACCTGCCAGGCACAGGCCCGGCCTGTCCCCCGTCATCCCCGAGTCTGATCACCGGTCTGTCTGTCCCCCGTCGGTCCGTCGTCCCCGAGTCTGACCACCGGTCTGTCTGTCCCCCATCCGTTTGCCGTCCCCAAGTCTGACCACAGGTCTGTCTGTCCCCGTCTGTCCACCCATACACTTGGCAGTCATTGCAACTGCCCCACCCCTCCCTCCACGTGTGTGTGCCGCAGCAATGCGGGGGGGCTCCTGGCTAGGCCTGAGGACCCGGGCGGCCCCCAGGCTGCACTGCTGCTGCTTGCTGGGCTGTGACCCTCTGCTCCACTCGTGACCCTGAGCCCAGGTGGGGTTGGGCAGGGTGGGGCCTCCCAGCCCCTGACCAGGAGGAACCCTGGGTGGACCTAGCCCCTTGCTGTCCCCTTACCAGGGGCTCGGCAGCCATGCAAAGGCCACTCAGCTGCATCCCCTCCACGACCCCACTCACCATCGGTCCTGCCCCAGCCACTGCACCGACAAGGAGAGGCCCCAGCACCTTGGCCTGGCAGGAGCTGCAGGTGCTTCCACACCAGGGCCTGACCATGGGCGTGGTTTCAGGGCTTCCCACCTGCCCCTTGGGTGCCCCTCAGGCCCCTCAGCTCAGGGACCCCCACCAGGTGTCAGAGATCCCAGGATTCCCCCAGGGATTACATTGGCTTCGTCCACCCCTCCGAGGCCCTGCTAGGGTACACAGGCTTGACCTCACTGGCCAGAGCCTCCAAGAGCCACTTCAGGAAGGGGTACCCCATCAGGGCATCTGTGCAGCCCAGCTCTCACAGTGGGGGCAGCCAGTCTCTTTCAGGGACACGCTCCTGCGACTAGCGGCTGGGTCTGGAGGGTTCCAACGAAGGAGGCCGGGGGCTGGGGTCAGAGACAGAGGCCACCTGAAGGCTTCGAAGAGCCAGCCCCCAACTGGTGAACGAGATGGAAACTGGGGCCCAAAGAGAGGCGGGGCCTTCCCTGCAGAAGAGCCCAGCCCAGAGTGCCCAAGGGGCTCCTCGGTGGCCAGGGCCTCTGAGGCCGGGTGCGACCACAATGCTGAACCCTCAGCCCTGCCCAGAGCCCCCGCCGGGGTTCCCAGGACAGCACTGCACCAGGTGCACCACGGAGGGACCCCTGCCTCCCCGGAGTGCCCGGGCCTGGCCCGGCCCGTTGGCTGGCAGTGGAGTTGGGGCGCTGTTGCCAGGCTCTCCTCCCTCTCGGCCTGGCTCTACTGTCAAAGATGCCTACCGTACGCGGCACATGCACCCGGACGTCGGCGCTGTCCAGCGGGGAGTGGCTGCCCTCCCGGGGCCTCCTCTCAGCGTCCGGGCCTTCCTGGTACTTCCTGCTCCTCACGGGGATGGGGAGCGAGTCCCTGCTGGGCCCCCGCCAGTCCCCTGCATGGTGGCTGTCTCCATTCTGCTCCTGGGGAGGGGTAAGGCTGTGCATGTC
>NW_012102920.1:1613755-1622320 GCF_000951045.1 Mandrillus leucophaeus | reverse complement strand
AGGCTGTGCTTTCTAGAAAGCCACCTGTCCCTGAGGCCGGCTGACGCTGGCCTGCCCCACACACGCTGCCAGCCTCCCGCTCCTTCCTTGGTGGCCCAGATGTGGTGGGGCAGAGCCAGCTGTGGACAGAGCAGGTGTCTGGGTCCCAGTCCTGCTCCTCCCTCCAGGCCCAGGGAGGCTGGGGGATCACCAGGACCCCCAGGAAGGCCTGACCAGGTGCTCCCTGGGTACCCTTCCCTCTGCACCTCTCCCGTCAGCGGACTGATGGAACCAGCCCAGATGGTTGGGCAGTGCTGAGGCTGAATGAGGGGAGGGGAGGCTGCACCCTGCTGGTGGGCAGGATGGGCTCGGGCAGCCTCGGGGGGCTGCGAATCCCACCCTGGAACCCATACCCCTCTGCAGGTGGGTGCCCACGGAGGAAGTTTCAGACTATTTCTATGGTTTGGACCCAGCCGTTCTGCACGGGGGAGCTCCAGACTGACCTCTGAACCTGAACTCGGCCCATCTGTGCCCCTGAACACCAACCAGCTCCCCCGTGGCTGGAGTGGCCCTGGCACAGCTGACACCTGCCAGGCACAGGCCCGGCCTGTCCCCCGTCATCCCCGAGTCTGATCACCGGTCTGTCTGTCCCCCGTCGGTCCGTCGTCCCCGAGTCTGACCACCGGTCTGTCTGTCCCCCATCCGTTTGCCGTCCCCAAGTCTGACCACAGGTCTGTCTGTCCCCGTCTGTCCACCCATACACTTGGCAGTCATTGCAACTGCCCCACCCCTCCCTCCACGTGTGTGTGCCGCAGCAATGCGGGGGGGCTCCTGGCTAGGCCTGAGGACCCGGGCGGCCCCCAGGCTGCACTGCTGCTGCTTGCTGGGCTGTGACCCTCTGCTCCACTCGTGACCCTGAGCCCAGGTGGGGTTGGGCAGGGTGGGGCCTCCCAGCCCCTGACCAGGAGGAACCCTGGGTGGACCTAGCCCCTTGCTGTCCCCTTACCAGGGGCTCGGCAGCCATGCAAAGGCCACTCAGCTGCATCCCCTCCACGACCCCACTCACCATCGGTCCTGCCCCAGCCACTGCACCGACAAGGAGAGGCCCCAGCACCTTGGCCTGGCAGGAGCTGCAGGTGCTTCCACACCAGGGCCTGACCATGGGCGTGGTTTCAGGGCTTCCCACCTGCCCCTTGGGTGCCCCTCAGGCCCCTCAGCTCAGGGACCCCCACCAGGTGTCAGAGATCCCAGGATTCCCCCAGGGATTACATTGGCTTCGTCCACCCCTCCGAGGCCCTGCTAGGGTACACAGGCTTGACCTCACTGGCCAGAGCCTCCAAGAGCCACTTCAGGAAGGGGTACCCCATCAGGGCATCTGTGCAGCCCAGCTCTCACAGTGGGGGCAGCCAGTCTCTTTCAGGGACACGCTCCTGCGACTAGCGGCTGGGTCTGGAGGGTTCCAACGAAGGAGGCCGGGGGCTGGGGTCAGAGACAGAGGCCACCTGAAGGCTTCGAAGAGCCAGCCCCCAACTGGTGAACGAGATGGAAACTGGGGCCCAAAGAGAGGCGGGGCCTTCCCTGCAGAAGAGCCCAGCCCAGAGTGCCCAAGGGGCTCCTCGGTGGCCAGGGCCTCTGAGGCCGGGTGCGACCACAATGCTGAACCCTCAGCCCTGCCCAGAGCCCCCGCCGGGGTTCCCAGGACAGCACTGCACCAGGTGCACCACGGAGGGACCCCTGCCTCCCCGGAGTGCCCGGGCCTGGCCCGGCCCGTTGGCTGGCAGTGGAGTTGGGGCGCTGTTGCCAGGCTCTCCTCCCTCTCGGCCTGGCTCTGCTGTCAAGGATGCCTACCGTACGCGGCACATGCACCCGGACGTCGGCGCTGTCCAGCGGGGAGTGGCTGCCCTCCCGGGGCCTCCTCTCAGCGTCCGGGCCTTCCTGGTACTTCCTGCTCCTCACGGGGATGGGGAGCGAGTCCCTGCTGGGCCCCCGCCAGTCCCCTGCATGGTGGCTGTCTCCATTCTGCTCCTGGGGAGGGGTAAGGCTGTGCATGTCCTGGGCGATTGTGAACCAATGTCCCCATCCCAGGACCCTGAAGGGAAGGCCAGGCCGCCTCCATTTCATGGACGCTCACAGTAGGTACTCAGTCCCCAGGGAGGAGGAGAGGACTGGGGCTGTGGGGCCTTGGCTGGGGCCCGGGAGAGGCAGGGTGGGGCACTTGAGGGCCAGTGACCCCCACAAATGTTGGCTGGCCTACACCGGCAATGACAGTGACTATGGGCGTCTTTGGGCCTTGTCCCCACAGCAGAACCCTGACGGCCATCCACAACTGAACACAGGCTGCACCAGAGGAACCAGAGGAACCAGAGGCTCAGAGAGGTCAGGCTGCCAGCCCAGGACACACAGCACCCACTGCCGGCAGGCACAGACTCAGCCCAGGGCCCTACGCCAGGCAGCCCCCGAATCTGTCCGTCTGTGTTTGCTGAACCCCAGCTGGCGTCTGCACCTGGAGCAGCTGTCCCCACTTTGGGTGCGAGTCCGAGAGGGTAGGGAGCAGGCAGGAGTGGGTGTCCCTGTCTGTGGGTCCGAGGGTGCAGTGACATAGCGGCTGGGTGAAGCATGGGGGCCTGAAATGTGTGAGGACCACGCCTCGCCTGGGGCGCAGCTGGCCCAACACTGAGGGACATGGGTGAGCAGGTGGCAGATGGGCCTGTGCAGGAGGGTACATTTATCCCCCAGCAGACGGGCTGAGGTGGGTGGCGGTGGCTCTGCCTCATTAACCCCGGTGCCCGTGCTCTGGCAGCGGCTATGCTGACATCGGCCCCGTGTGTCCCTGGCTCACCCGCTCCAGGGGGAGTCTCAGCAGGTCCCAGGTCTCCGCGCTCAGCCTCTGCGTCCTCTTGGGTCTGGCTCCTGAGGACAGAGGGACCCGGTCAGCCTGCACCCCCCAGCACCTCGCACCGGGTGGGCCAGGCCACAGTCTCTGGGGGGCCCAGGACCAACCCGGCCATGGCTTTGTGACAGCCAGCCCCCCTCGTGGAGGCGAGTGCCATGTCTGAGTGTCCTCTGCATCTCCCCGACTGTACTGTCAGTCAAAGGGGACGGGCGTCGAGACGGGGCACACCCTGGGTGGGGCCAGGTGGGGTCGGGCTTTGGCTCCCCCGTCCTGGAAGGGCCTGGCTCTGGACAGGCCTCTCCCCGCCCACGCACAGGGCCTCCCGGCATCAACTCCTGCTGCTCCTCCTGCCTGGACCCCTTTCCGGTGGCCCCTGTGGCCCTCGGCCACCTCTGTGAGGCCACCCAATCCCCCTCCTGAGGGTGCATCATGCTGTGCCCCAGAGGCAGGTGGGGCGGGCCTCTGGGTCCACCCCCAGCTCACTGCGGCAGTCCAGGCCAGGGTCGGGGAGGCAAAGGCCTCAGATGAGTCCCCCAGACCAGCTCTGCCGTGGAACCTTCCCCAGGCTCCTGTCCATCCCTCCTGGCCCTGGGCTCACCCTACTGGCCGTGTCTCCACCCAAGGGACCCCCATCTCCTCTAGCCGCAGTGGGGTGGTGGGGCGCAGCTGCCTGACCCAACCCTGGCCAGATACAGACTCAGTGGAGCCACCAGTGCCTGTCCTGGGCCCCCCGGCAGCCCCACAGCCAGGCCTACCTCCAAGCCTCTGTCCTAACACGGCCCAGGCAGAGGCGGGTGTCACTCAGCCCTGAGGGGTCCGAAAGGATTTGGGAGTTTGGGAGAGTGGCCCTACCTCAGTCCAGCCGTTCCCGGAGCACTCACAGGGACCCAGATCCAGGACACAACAGACCTGGCAGACCAGAAATGAGGTGGCCAACGGAAAAATGGGATGGAATCCGGGATGTGGGGAACGTCCCCAACCAGGCGAGAAGCGCTGTGGGAAGGCCTGATGCCGTGGCTGAGAGCCAGGGTCTGCGGGCGCTTCCCTGAGGAGGTGGTGGGATGGACGGGGGCACGGCCACTGTGGAAAAGGTAGCAGAATGTTCCAGGCAGAGGGGACGACGACGGAACGAGGCTGGCACTGAGGACCCTGTCTCTGCTGTCCCAACGCCCGGCACATCTCCAGGGCGTCTCTCGCAGCTGGGAGCACCCCGGCCCTCCTCCCCCCGCTCACCCACAGCTCCCACACCCCCATGCCCACCCTTACCCAGTCTTCCTGGGAACCAAGTGTCCCTCCACCCGCAGACGCGCTGGACACGGGCTGTGCCCAGGGGCCCTGCGCACACCCGGTGTGAGTCCGAGGGCGGGGCCAGAGCCAGCCCTGGCATCAGTTGGGGCACTCTGAGAATCCAGTGCTGGCACCTCCAGACCAGCAGACTTGGCCCCATTACTACGCCTCGGAGCTCAGTGCCCTCCTCATCAGACTGGGCCGGCAGGGATGGGCCGGGTGGGGCAGTGCCCCTCTGTGCTCATCCCCCGAGGAGCTCAGCTCCTAAAGCGAAGCTGCTTGGTGGCTGCCTGCACCAGGCAGACGTGGAGGGCAGGCCCAGACACCCCCTTACCCCGTCCAGGCCCTACTGCATCAGGGGGCACAGCCACCAGGGCTGGGGCACTCGTCAAAGTTAGCATGAATGGCCACGCAGGGTGTCGGAGCCTCAGGTGCACCTGGACCCCACCGTTAGCCCTGGGTTCTGGGCCCTGCCGGGGAACGCAACATCCACAGATGGAGAGAGCTGGCTCAGGCAGCCAGTCACTCAGTCATTTCAGGCACTGGACCGCACACACAGCCCCTCCCAGCCTCATCTGCACAGCTGGGTCACTCAGCCAACATCCCCCTCAGGCCAGCCTCAGCGTGGCCCTGATTTAAATACGAGCCTGGCCCCGACCACGAGGAAGGGAGGAAATGGGCCAGAGTGGCAGGGTCTCTCAGGGTCTCCCTTACAGGCCCACGCTGGGGATGAGAACAGGCCTGGGTCTTGCTGGAGGGCTGCTCTCTGAGCACTGTGCCACCGAATGGAATCCAAGCCTCCACCCCGCACTGGGAAGGGGATCCTGCCCCCACTTAGTGAACGGCAGCGATGGGGGCTTCAGACGGCCAAGAAGGCGCCTGGCGGACAGCGAGGTGCTACCTATGGGGCACACGGGAGCCTCTGGCCAGGCCTGGCTGCTATAGAAGCCCCTTTCCGAGCCTGTCCATGTGACCTGTTTAAACAGCAAGCATCCTAAATGCGGCAGGGGGGAAGGGAACAGGAGCAGAGGGAGCCGAGGACTTGGGGGCCCAGGCTGTCCTCCACCTCCAGCCCGCTGGCCCCAGACCAGCCCACGGCGAATGCCTAGGGCTTCATGAGAGCTGGGCAGGGACTGGGAGCTGGCCGAGTATGGGCTGTGCACTTCCCTGGCCTGGCCTCCGGGCTCCGAGGACACACCCTGAGCTCCTGCTCTCCAGAGGCCTGAGATGGAAACGTGTGCAGCCAGAGGCTCACCTGGGGCCCATTAGGGCCTGAGCAGGACGCTGGGACCTGGGGCCGTCCACTGCGCCTCCCACTCGAAACACGAACGCCCCAGGCAGGGCTCCCAGCCCCGCTCTGTGGTCACAGTGGTCAGTGGGATCAAGGTTAGCTTTGGCACATTCAGGATCTGGCCAGGCACTGAAGTGGAGCCGCCCCAGCCTCAGGTGGTGGAGCCGCCCCAGCCTCGGGTGGTGCAGCCTGAATGGGACAGAATGGGGCTGGGGCCGGTGTCCTGTTCTCTGAAGGGCTGCCAGCTGCCCACCCCCACCCAGATTAGCAAGGTCGCTCTGAGGACAGCTCCTGACCCCACACAGTTCGGGGTCTGCTCCCCACACCATGGAAATGACAGAGGGGCACGTCTGCTGGGGCAGTCCCTTCACTTACCACACCCAGCGAGAGCCCCGCTCCATCTCCCAGTGTGCACTCCCTGAGAGCCTGGCTCTCCCTCCGCTGCCCCCCAATGCCACGGGGGGGGCCTGACTTGGTTTCCCCAATGCATCCTCCGGGTCCTGGGTCCAGCACAGCTGCTTCTGCCAGGCCTGGCCCTCCACCAGGACGCTGCATGGATGAGCCCTGGCTGGAGCAGTGGCTGAAATGCCCTTCTGAGACACAGCCAGCGTCTGGCTCCATGGCGGACGCCCTCATAGCCAGGCACGGACGGTGAGCGGAAGGCCCGCTGCGCCCGGCTCAATGCATCCTCTGTCTGCAGAGTCGGCCGAGGCGTTGAGTGTGAGTCCAGCGCCCTTGGCTGAGCTGTCCAGACAGGCCCGGCCCACTGGCTTGGCTTCCTGTCTCTCCCGCCTACGAGCGCAACGTTTGGAAACTTCTCCCAGCACCGCCCCAGGGCCACCCGATGCTGACCGTCACACTGTCGTCATTTCTGTCCTCACCCAGCTCGACAATGTGCCATGGCCGACTCAAGCCCCCTGAGCATCTCAGTGCCCCCTGTGCCTGCCTGACCCCTCAGGGCAGCACCCCCCTGCCGGCTTGGCTCAGACCTCAGCAACCCCGATTTTCAGCTGCCCACTGTTCCTTTATGCCCACCTCTGGTCTGAAATCCAGGCAGTCCCTGCCTCACTGCAGGCCCAGAGTCCCACCCCTCCTCACTTCCCTGCAGCCGGATCACCTGCCCCTCACCTGCCTGCTGCCCCAGCCTTGCCCCTAAGTCCCCTCTCCAAGAAAGGGGGTGGTAAGGGCTGGCGTAGGCCTTGCCCCTCCTCTGCTGGGTCCTAAGGGCCCCGCCCCACTGGAGACGGGATCTCACACAAGGGTCCACAAGGCCCTCTCTTCAGTTCGGCCAAGGCCCTCTCCTTGTTCTATCAGCTCCAGACAGTCTCCCCGATGTCCCTCCTCCCACCAGGCTGGCCCCTGCCTCAGGCCCTTTGCACAAGCTGTTCCCTCTGCCCAGACTGCTGTTCCTCCGTCTAAGCTTGCGGCTCACTTCTCTCTGACCTCCAGTCTTTGCTGGAGTGTCATCATCAAAGCCCTAACTCCCCATGGGATGGTGTTAGGAGGTCCTGAGGTTTACAGGAGGTCATGAGGATGGAGCCCCATAATGACGAGTGGCCTTAGGAGAAGCCACCAGTGTTCTCAAGCTCCCCCTTCTTCCTCCCTCTCTCTGCTATGTGAGGACACAGCGAGGAAGTGCCGTCTGCCAGTCAGGAAGAGGACCCTCGCCAGCGCCCAAGAACATGGCACCCCAACCCTGGCCTTGTGGCCTCCAGAGCCGTGAAGAGGAAACGTCTACTGCTGCTGCCCCGGCCTGCGGTGCTTTGTGAGGGCAGTCGGAACGGACCATGACGGTCACCTCCTGAAGCTGCTGCAGCCTGCCTCCCCTGTTCCCTGTTCCTATCCACACCACCCCTGCTGGGCTTTTCTTTCTCCCAAAGCTCATCCCATGTGGCTCACTCCCGGGCTGCCCTTTCCTCACCTATCGGTTCCCTGGACGCAGCTCAGCGGTCTCGGTACCAGTGAGGACCCCAGCAGTGCCTGGCACACGGCAGGGGCCTGGTGACCGAGCGGCGGGCATTTACTGTGTATCTGCTGCGTGCAGGACCCTGTGTGCCATTTCTCACACACTGTCCCCTCTGAGCCCTCTTAGGCACATGGACGGAGGGTGCATCCTCCATCCCTGCGACTGCCCAAGGGCCACTGGGCTGCTGGAACAGGAGGACCGTGCTGTAGCCACGCCTGCCTCGCCCACCCAGGGCCCGAACGTAACAGGTTTCTGGGCTCTCAGGCTTGCTGGCCTCTCACCCCTGCCAAGCTCTGTTCCCAGCACTACTGGTGGGTCTGTTCCCTAGATGGGGACACTGAGGCACAAGTGGGTCAAGTCACAATCAGCTGGCCAGGGCGGGAGCCCACAGCCTAAACTGCAGGGGATGTCATGCCATGCACATCCCTGACCCCAAGGCCACCTGTCGGGACATTCAGGGGACTTTTCCCAGGGAGGCTGATGGCATGCTCCCCCGGGAACTCCTGTGTACCATGCTCACGATGCCCTGAGCAGGGTCCAGAGGGTGAAGGGCTGTGGAGCACGGTCAGCAGGGCCGAGGGCAGTCGCACACCCTGTGGGACAGGCAGGGCCATCGGAGACGGGCCACGGGCAGGGGGAGGTCCTGTAGGGCTCAGGACTGGCTCCCTCCTCCTAACATGCCAATTATGCTGCCCGCACCAAGAGCGGCAGCAGAAACTCCATCGTGCCTGGCACCCTTGCTGGGGTGGGGGATAGGGCAGCCCAGGAGCAAGTGTGGGAGGCCCGGGCCTGTGCCCTCTGGCCAGGGAGGTGGGGGCTGGTTGCCGTCAGGGTCTCATAGAGGCCACACACCCAGAGAAGCTGGACAAGGGCAGCAGCTGGCAGGGAGGTGCCCCCCAGACACACGTCTGGGGCTTCTCTGCTGGCTGGGGAGGGGCCGGCAGAGGGCGGTGAGATTAATACGCTGACTAAGCTGCCTCAAGGTTCTTTGTCTTCCAGTCGCACATTAAGTCTCCTCGTGTTTATCAACTGGGCACCAAATCCACCAGCCTCTGCCACGCCCACCGCCCATGGACACGCCCACAACAGCAAGGCCACTCCCCACCACGTCCCCGGCGAGCTGAAGCCCCGCCCCCAAGCGACTTCCTC
>NW_012102920.1:1602234-1613705 GCF_000951045.1 Mandrillus leucophaeus | reverse complement strand
GGGGGTGCTGGGCGGACCTGCCGTCACTGCCCTGGGAGCTGCCGGGAGGTGTGGGCCTGGGGTTGGGGGTCTGGAAGTGTCTGTGGAGCTCAGAATGGGCAGAGCCCTCCTGTGCCCCCAGCCCCCGGCGCCCCCTCCGCACGGGCCAGGCTCTAGCGTGGCTCTGCACCCCACTTCCCTCCTTCTGCTCGCAGATCCACCCCGCGTTTCGCACCTGCAGAATGGGGAGGCTGCGTGGGTCCTTCCGTGGCGCCCCAAACCCGCAGCGCCGAGTCCAGACTTCCGGCCTCAAGGCTCTGTCCCTGCCAGGCTCAGCTGAACTGGGGTCTCCCCCAGGGCCGCCCAGACTCTAGGGGTGCAGCCTGCCTCCCGCAGCGGCATCGGGGCGGCGGCCCCAGGCAGGCTGCAGGGCTGCCCTGGGCAGGGAGGCGGACCCTTCCCCAGCCCTGGGGGAGGAGGCATCGGGCCGGCTGGAAGGGGTCCCGCACTCGGGGAGGCACAGCGGAGCCAGGAGGGACAGAAGCTGCTTTGTTCCAGCGTCCTCCCACTCCGGCCCCCCTTTTCCTTGGCTCCAAGAAAGAAAACGCTGGGAGGACCCGGAGCCGCAGCCTCCGCAGAGCCTTTTCAGAGCTGCTCCCAGCCCTGCCCCTAGTTGCTGCTGGGGTCCCAGATGGTGGCAGTGCCGAGCCAGGGACAAAGAAGGGGCACTAGGGGTGCCTCAGGAGCTCTCAGCAGAGCTCCCCACTCTTAAGAAACCCTGGCCACGGGTAGATATAGGCCTGGATATCCCGGGGGGCACATTCCAGCCCATCCCCCACCCACCGCCATGGGTAACAGCACCTGGTCCCACGGGCTCGCTGAGGGCCCCAGAGCCTCTGCTCCTTCCTCTGTCCTCGGCCTCTGTGGTGGCTGACATGCACCCCCAATTTCCCAGGAGAGGTCATCGTCAGAAATCCATGAGCACCATGGCACAAAAACCCAGGGGATGGCACTGTGGCTCAGACCTATAATCCCATCACTTCGGGAGGCCGAGATGGGAGGATCGCTTGAGGCTGGGAGTTTGACACTGGCCTGGGCAACATAGCGAGGCCCTATCTCTATAAAAACATTTAATTATTAAAAGTAAAATAAGAAAAAGAAACTCTGGCAGCCCAGCACCACATCCAAGCCTGGTATTCCCAGCCTGGTCCTCAGCAGGCCTGGGGGGCACCAGGTACGTTCTGGGAGGCAGGCATCCCTTCTCGGGGGCTAGGGCTCAACTCCTGGCAAACTCAAGACCCTCGGGGGTTGGGGACACATGGGTGGGGCAGTTGCTCCCCCTAGACCTGCCCCTCACCCACTGCCAGCCACCTCAGGAAGTCAGCCCAACCTGGCACCACCCCCGGTACCTATTAGTCTATTCGCTTTGTGGGGGATGTTCTGACCTGTGTGCAGCACTGCTGACCAGCATGGCACAACCAGTGGTACATGAATGAGGTCACCACGGTGGCCTCGCCTGGCCTTGGGCCTTGCCTGATTACCGCCCCAGGCACATGGGGCTCCCCCAGCCCAGCCCAGCCCAGCCCAGCCCTCTGGCTGATGCCCTCTTGCCTCTCAGCGGCCCTCTCCCACCTGGGTCTGAGGACAGAAGCCCTCCCTGCACCGAGTGCTCCAGGGGCAGGTGGGGAGTGGAGGCCCCGGAGCAGCCAGCCGGGCAGTAGGTGACCACCTCCTGTCCTTCAGCCAGCAGCCCTGCGGCGCCACCCAGGACGTGGGTGGGAGGGACTCAGGGTGAACCTCAGGCCTGTGCTGTCCCTGAGGCCAAGAAGAACTGGCTTGCAGGGCCATTTTCTGGCGGCTGCCACCTCAGCCATGCTGGCCCGGCCTCTATGCCACCCCTCCCCAGCTCCCAATCCAGTCTGTGCCTGTGGGGAGCAAGACCCCCCCCCCACAACCCTGGCACTCACCCTGGGCCTCATAGCCGGCCAGGTCAGGCTTCTCTGAGGCTGCTGGGCTGGTCAGGCGGCCGAGCACCAGCTGCAGCTGTGCCACGTTCATGCGGGCCGTGAGCTCCCCATGGCGGTCCCCGATCTGCAGTGAGTGGGATGGAGCGGGGAGGTGTGGCTGGGGGCCCTGCTGTGGGCTCCAAGGGGACCTCAATGGCCCCCAGTACACCTGTCCCTGACCACCTCAGTGACCTGAACTGGTCGCTGACCCCTGGGCCTGAGGGAACCAGGACTCAGTGCGGACCCGGAGGTGGAGTCTGGGGCTCTGTCCCTGGGTGAGGTGGCCCTACAGGTCCTCAACAGCCCCTAGTCCCACCCTAGAGATGCATGGGGTCCCAGGCAGCCAGGCCTGTGCCCTCTGGTGCGCGAGGGGCCTGGCCCCGCCCGGCTGCACCTCTCTCAGCCCTTGTGTGCCGAGGCTCCGTGAGACCCGCCCAGGAACATCCACATTTCTCAGGCACTGTTTGCTTAAGTCAAGCAGAAGAAAGGGTGACATGGCGTGGGGGGCACTGCCACATGGAGCCCTGGAGGGCCCTGGAGGCTGTAGCCTGCACTCAGAGGGACACGGGGGCTGCCTGCTGGCTGCCAGTGGAGAAGCTCTCCAGACAAGGGCTCTGCTGACCTTTGCATGCCCGCCCCCTCCACCCTCACCTGGGCACCTGCAGGCCTCCCCATCTGGCCACCTCCCACACGGGGCTATGGTGGTCAGTAGGGGCTGGCACCATCTTTAGCATGAACAGACTCGGGGTGTGCAGAGGGAGGTGGCGTGGGAGTGGGTGATGTAAGGACAGGCCAGGAGCCGGGAGGCCCAGAATTCATCTGTGATGTTCCACCCTGACCACAGTAGGAGGGTGCTAATGGACAGAGCCCACAGAGACCCTGTGCAGCCTCTCCAAGGAGGAGGAGACACAGCTGCCCAGGAAAGCACCAGCTGGGGGCTGCGGGAAAAACCCCCAGGTGCGGTAGACACCTTGTCACCAGGCCTCAGAAGGACCAGGCGGCTGCAACGGCCCTGAAAGGATGAGGGGCGGCCCAGGCACGCAAACGCTTGCTCGGGACAGAGTGAACCCGGCCCGTCTGGAGTGGGCTGGTCAGTGCCCGGGGCCCCTGGGGGCAGGCCTGGCTCACCTCCTGGGAAATCTGCAGGTGCTTCTTGGCGAAGGTCAGGGCCTGCGCCGGGCGCCCCATGGACACGTAGGCATTTCCCAGGCTCCAGCACGCCCGGCCCTCGCCCACTCTGCCAGAGAGGGAGACGGGATTCATACCCGCCCTCTCCAGGCCTGCCCCCAGCCCCAGCCCCTCCCCTGGTGGTCAGGGCCCCAGCACGACCCTGGCTTCGAGGGTCATCGGGGCCCCGAGGTCCAAGGAGCACAGACCGGAGGGCAGGATAACGCCCCTAGCCGGGACCTCCCACAAATTCTGCCACCTTCAAGAAGACCCAATCAGCTCTGCCTTTTTCATTCCCATTAAAAGGATTAGCGCACAGAGCCCAAGCAACCTGGCCTGTGGCCAGTTCTGCCTTTGTGGGCAGTTTCTGGGCCCTTGGCCTCGCTCGCCCCCTGGCGGCCAGCGAGCCTCCTTCCTTGCATTCCCTCCACCCTCAGAGGCACCCCCAAGTCACTGGGTGAGGGGGTTGCTTTTATGTTGGAGGGAAATGCATCTAACAGGAATGTGATCCTTTTCACGTGGACGATTCAGTGGCATTTTGTCCACTCATGCCGTGCAACCGGCACCTCTGTCTATTCCAGAACATTCTCATCACCACCCCACAAAGGAAAACCCTGGGCCACTTTTAAGCCTCCAGGCATGGCAGCCTTTCAGAAGACCCCTCCTCTCCGCTGCCTGGGAAAGGCCACAGGCCTGTGGCTCTGAGCCTCTTGTTCTGGCCACCACTTACCCCAGACCTGCACACAGGACAGTACTTAGGGGCCTGTGGTTTGCCAGCCTGTCTCTGTCCAGAGACTGATATTTACATACATACACAGGTGGTGGGGGTCAACAGGGTGGCGAACTGAGTGATGGGAGGAGGACCCCACCCACTTGTGCCAGGAGTCAGCAGCCAGCCCTGTGTCCACACTGTCTGGCTCAGTCCCTACAGCGGTGCTGCCCTGCCCAGGTCACAGCACGGTCAGTGGCAGAGCAGGGGATGGGACCCAGGCCACCTCGCCTGGGCTGCGGTGATTCAGTCTGTGGGCCGGGCCGGGTCTGCCCACCGCATCCGCGCCACGCACCTGTCGGCCAGCTCCTGCGCAATGAGCAGGTGCCGCAGGTGGTACTCGGCCGCACGCTCATAGTCCTGCAGCAGCGTGTACGTGTTGCCCAGGCTATAGCAGGCCTGCGCCTCCACCGCCTGGTCCCTGAGCTGCCGAGACAGTTGCAGCGTCTTCCTGTGAACAGTGGCAAGGTCAGCCCCCAGGAGGAGGGTTCCAGGGTGAGGGGTGGAAGATAAGAATCGGGACGCAGTCTGCCCAGTGGTCCCCTGCCCCGGAATCCCTCTGGGGCCTCTCTGGGGTCCAGCTTCATCCCCACCCTCACATGGCCACAGAGCTGGACTGTTGGCTCCAGGGTGACAGGCGGTCCTGGCAGGCTCTGGCAAGTCGCCTGACTACCCTGAGCCACCACTCCTCCCTGGAGGACCTGGGACTGCTGTGCCCACTGCTCAGGCTGAGATGGGGTTAAGTTTAGGGCTGGGTATAGGACCCAGTGCTGACAGCCGGGCTCCACCCGGCAGGCACTGCTCTGGCTCAGGCCAGGAGGCAGATGGCCCAGACCTCCCATAAGCCGGCTCCCCCACCGCCTGCCTCCTCATGAGCTTTGTCCATCTGCCCTTCCCAGGGCAGCCTAGAACCCCACCTTGACTTCTGGGGAGGGGAGGCAGTCAGATTCCCACCTTGGGGCAGGCACCTCCTTGGTGTGGCATCCAGCTCCCCCTGGCCTGCTGTTTCCCTGGGAGATTGTGGGGACCACCTACTTGTAGTACTCAGCAGCCACGTCGAAGCGCCCCAGGAAGACGTGGGCGTTCCCCAGGTTGCTGTAGGCCCTCCTCTCGGCCGCCTTGTCTCCAAACTCCTTAGCAATGGCCAGGCGCTGCGGAGACAGACCCGAGGCCAGGCAGTCATGGGGCAGCCCTGGGGCCTGATGTGGGTGGACAGGGGCTGCCTCCCTGCCCAGGAGGCCGGCCGGAGATCTGTGTGTCTGGGGGAGCAGGTAGGAGCCGCAGGACCAAGTGCAGATGAGGCCGGGGCTCGGTGGCGTGCGCCTGCTGCCAGGCCACACTGCCCCGCCCTGCTTTCAGGGACCGCCAGAGGGGTGGCTCAGCCCTGCCCCTGCCGCAGCCCGACCCCTCCACCCCATCACCCTGCCCGGCTCACCTCCTTGTGGAAGGTCGTGGCCTCTGTGAAGTTCCCCAGCAAATAGTGGGTGTTGCCCAGGTTACCGTAGGCCCTGCCCTGCGCCGCACGGTCGCCCAGCTCCTTCACCAGGGACAGGTTCCTCCTGGGGGCCGAGTGCCTCTGAGCCGTGTACCTCCCAGCCCACGTCCTCACCCACCCCAGGCTAGAAGAGCTGAGCAGTGGCCTCCGTGCGGCCCTCAGGGCCACGCCCTGGAAAGATGGTAGCTAGGGTGGGCTCCAGTGTCCTCGAGCTCTGAGGTCCGGGGCTTGGTCAGGTCCCCCCAGTCACAGACAGGGGCAATCTCAGGGGAGGAGCTTGCAGCTGAGAAAGGGGGTGCTGGGCGGACCTGCCGTCACTGCCCTGGGAGCTGCCGGGAGGTGTGGGCCTGGGGTTGGGGGTCTGGAAGTGTCTGTGGAGCTCAGAAATGCACAGACCAGCCCTGGTCCCAGGGCCGGCCCAGCCCCACTCACTCGTAGAACTCGGAGGCCTTGCACAGGGTCTCTCGGACATCGGGCGGCAGGTGCCCGGGGTCCTGCGTGGCATTCGCGGCGTTCCAGGACAGCTGCTTGCCCTTGGCGTGGTACACGTTCCCGATGTTGTAGAGGGCCCTCGCCTCCCCGACCTGCGGGCAGCACGGAGGGTTGGGGGCGTTCCTCCACGGCCCCCCATGGGATGTGCAGAGCCAGCAGGCCGGTGTCCTCACTGTGCCGGCCCTCGACGCAGGGGGTCTTGGGGGCTCCCACTGAGTCACAGACACTAAGGCAGGGGCGGAGGCCTGAGGACGGGACACCTGGGAAGCCAGCCTCTGTCCTCCCTCGCCAACCCTCCCTCCTGTGCAGATTGGTGTGGCCAGGGCGCCAGGTCCTCAGCTCTGTCCTCTGATGCCCAAGGCTGAGAGGTCCAGCTGGGACCAGACGCTGCGGCCTCAAGCCCACTCGGCCACCTCCAGCTGGCGTGATGGGGGGCAAGTCACGTCCCTCCAGCCTCAGTTTTCTCGCCTCACAGGGTCACGGAGGGAGGTCAGCAAAGCCTATCTCGGATCCAGCACAAGCGGGGACGGAGCCCCTCTCCCTGCTGTCACCACCACCATCGAACTCGGCCTCCCACTGCTGCAGCCCAGAGCCACCCGCTGCCTCCCGCTGGGCCCCCCGGGGAGTGAGTGACTGGGGGTGTGGACTGATTCAGGGGGAGGTCACTGAGAGGGGCGGCAGAGCTGAGGGTGGAAGATGAGGGCCTGGGCCGCAGTGTCAGCATGGGCTGGGGGGGGCCGCTTTGGGGGCCCACACTCTCCCGAGTCACTTGGGATCTAGGGGACCGACCTCCCTGTCATCCCTCCCATGAGGAGCTGGATGATGGCATGTCACCCGCCCGCCCCGACCGAATCTGGACGCAGGCCGGGGCAGGGGTGGGAGGCACCCAGCCCCGGACCAAGCCCCCACCTTGTCTCCCTGCTCTTGGGCGATGCTCAGGTGCCGCTGGCAGCAGACGGCAGCCTCGTCGAAGCGCCCCAGGACCTTGAGTGTGTTCCCCAGGTTTCCGCTGGCCTTGGCCTCCCCCATGCGGTCACCGATGGTCCTGGACGGCAGGGAGCAGTGAGGGGCCAGGCTGAGGACTGGTCAGGCCCCTGGGCCGGGGGAGGCTGAGCATGGGGTGGGGTAGCTGGGCCTCAGGGACTAGTGTGGAGTGGACAGGAGCCTGTGTCCCCTGAGGTGATGCTGGGCAAGTGAGGCCTGAGGAGAGCCCTGGGTGTGGGCTCTGCTGGGCTGGGTCTGGGGCACAGGATCCTGCCCATCATCACACAGGCTGCAGAGGTGCCAGGAGCTATACACAGGACCTCAGGCCTGGGCCTGGGGCAGGGGGCTGGGGTCTGCAGCTGTTAGGGTCCGGGGAGGATTTGGGGGGCCTGATAGTGGAGAACTAACTTCCTGCTAACTCATTCGGGGGACATTTGCTGCATGCCCACCAGACACTGGGCTGGGTGCTGAGGAGCAAGTGTGAGCTCACTGGCCAGTGTGGGAGGGTTGCTCCAAGAAGCTCTGCCCTGCTGGGAGGTCAGGGCGGCTGCAGGGCTGAGGAGGAGGGCGCTGGGCAGGGCTGAGGCAAGGGAATCGTGCTCCTGCAAAGCATGGTCTGGGGGCTGGACCCGACTGGAGACCCCAAGACCCCAAGAAGCGGTGGGGAGTGAGTTGGGGAGACTGGGGAGTGGATGACGCCGGGCAGGAAGGAGGCTGTGAGTGGAAGCTTGAGGTCCATGGGAAAGCAGGGACTGCCCCCAGGGCAGGACCACACCTCACTGAGCAGTGGCCGGGAGTGGGCCCGGGGCTCGGGGCCAGGGAAAGGGTGGCCCTCTGAGCCACACAGGATCACAGACGGGCCACGCATAGTCATGAGTACTCACACACAGCATGCCGGTCACGGCCCAGGCTCTCGCAAGCAGACACACAGACCCACTCACGCCTGTCAGCTGAAACCTGGCTCCCTTCGGGGGTCCCGGAGCCCTGGCTGCCCTCCAGATGAGGCCTTCCCCGCTGCGTTCCCTTACACTCTGCTCGCCCTGTCCCCCTCTTCAAACTGTAACTGCTGAGGACAGGAAGTGTCCACCCGCCAGCAGGGCCGCCCCACTCACCGTGCCAGCAGGAGGTCGTGCTTGTGGTACTCCAGCGCCCGGCCGTGCTCCTTCAGGTAGAAGTAGGCGTTGCCCAGCTGGCTGTAGATGGCACTCAGTGTCTTCAAGTCCTCGGTGCCCACCTGCACGGCGGCCTCAAAGAAGGCCACACCTGCCTTGAAGTCGCCCGCCTTGCACAGACGCTCACCCTCCAGTGCCAGCTCCAGGCACGATGCCTCCATCCTGGGCAGAGGAACTTGGTGTCATGGCCCACTCCTGGCAAGGTCGCCCCGGTGCCCGGGCACCTCTGTGGCTTCACTACAGAGGACGCCCCTGTGTGGGCTGGGGTCCACGCCACATCGGTGCTCACAGACCTAAGTGTCTCTTTGGGGTACAGGCCCGGAGCACGTGTGGGGCCCCAGGGCACCCCGACCAGCACGCCTCTGCCAACACCTCCTGTCCACCCCTTATGTGGCCAATGTCAGGAACACCACGGGGACAAAGGTGTGACTTGCCGGAGTCTGTGACTCCAGCAAGATCCTCAGGCCCAGGGGCCGGTGCTGGAGGGGGCGTGGCCCCCATACCTTGCCTTCACCCAAATCCCAGCGTTACAGGCTGCAGGGGCCAGGTACCCTCGCCATCCTCCTGAGCAACCACGGCTGCTGGGAGAGGCCCCCCCAATTCCCACCAAGAACAACTGAGGCTCCCAGACGGTAGCGGGGACTGGTGAAGGCTACATGGGGGTCGAGTAGGGTGGGGATCTGATCTCAGCCCCTTCCCCACCCCCAGCTCTCCCAGCCGGGGCCTGGGGATTCAGTCAGCCTCCAAGCCTCCAGGGGAGACCGTGCTGGGGAGGTGTGGCTGACGGTTAGCCAGTCCCAGCCCCTGTCCTCCTGGTCTCCCACCCACAGAGTTAAGCACTCGCCACTGACAGCCAGGACGGGCCTGTGAACCCGCTGTTCCCACGTGCTGCCCACCACCCCCCACGCTGCTGTGGGAAGATGCGGATGGCGCCCCGTCTCCAGATGAACTCCACCCTGTGAGTGGTGCCCAACCCCAAGGACCAGTGCCTCTGCTGAACACCAATGCCCTGGCTGGCCCTGGGTCCCCCACCTTCGAGCAGGGGCTTCAGAGAAGAAACCCCTCACCCTGGGCCCTGCACAACCCCCAAGGACCCTGTCAGCTGCCACCCTAGCCCTGCTCACCGAGGGACCTCACCCTGGGCCTTGGGGAGCTGCCCTCGGCACTCAGCTGCCAGGGAGGAGTGTGGGGGTCACTCCATGGCAGCTCCGCACCTCCCTGCTGCCTGCCCTGGGGCTGGGTGTCCTCCTCCATCCTACTCTTACAGGTCACATGGGCCTCAGGCTGCCGCGCTGCCCTGGGTGAAGGGTTGTGGGGAGAGGGCACACCCAGCAGATGCCATGGGGTACCCAGTGTGAGCAGGCGGGCCTCCATCTGCAGGGTGCCCCCGAGGGTCAGAGGGTGAGAGCTACACAAGACTCAGCAAGGGAGCAGCCTGGGGGGGCCCTGGGAGGTGGCAGACACAGCTGGAGCCCGGGAGGGACCTGATTTCAGAGAAGTGGGGGAAGAGCTCAGCCTCGGCTGCTTGCAGGCCAGCCCCATCACTCCTGTTTGCTTTCTGTTGCTTTTATTTTTCTTTTTTAAAACTTATTTTGCTATTACGAATTTTTTTTTTTTTTTTTTGAGACAGAGTATTGCTCTGTCGCCCAGGCTGGGGTGCAGTGGCCCGATCTTGGCTCCCTGCAAGCTCTGCCTCACGGGTTCCCGCCATTCTCCTGCCTCAGCCTCCTGAGTAGCTGGGTCTACAGGTGCCCGCCACCTCGCCTGGCTAATTTTTTTAATAGAGATGGGGTTTCACTGTGTTAGCCAGGATGGTCTCGATCTCCTGACCTCGTGATCCACCCACCTCGGCCTCCCAAAGTGCAGGGATTACAGGCGTGAGCCACCACGCCTGGCCCTATTACTATTTTTATAGAGACACAGTCTTGCTCTGTTACCCGGGCTGGAGTGCAGTGATGTGATCTTGGTTCACTGCAGCCTCCATCTCCCAGGATCAAGCCATCCTCCTGCCTCAGCCTCCCAAGCATCTGGGACTGCAGGTTTGCACCATCACGCCCAACTTACTTTTTTTTTTTGGTAGAGACGGGGGTCTGACTATGTTGCCCAGGCTGGTCTCAAACTCCTGAGCTCAAGCGATCCTCTCACCTCAGGGCCAGGGCCTCCCACCCACTACCTGCCGGGCGCCTCACAGCCACCTCACCCGTCCCTCTGGGAATGGCCATCCGGATGCCACGTGGGTCACAGGAGCCCCGTCGCCATGGCAACCAGTCAAGCCCCATCCTGCAGCCAGCGCCAGGCATGGGGCTTCCTAATTAAGGCCCGCTTGCCCCGCCTAGCCTCTTGTCAAGTGGTCTCACTCGGCTTCCTGCCCCCTCCTTCCAGGCAACGTTAGAGGAGAGGGGCTTCAGGCCCGAGGCCTGGGTGTCTGCGGAGCCCAGACGCTGCTGCTCCACAGATCTGATTACGGGAGCCACCTCCCGCCTCCCTTCCGGCCGGAGACGTAGCATTCGAGGCTCAAGGCAAAGGAGGCTTCTGGCCTGGGAAGGGCCTGGGCCTAAAAGTCAGGGAAGGGTGCACGGATGGGCCTCGGTCATTCTGCATCTCCAGTCTGGGATCCAGGCAATGCAGCCACCAGGTGGGGTGTCCCCTCCACTCATCCCAAGACAGCCTCCAACCACGCCCTGGCACCCACACCCACGTGACCACGCCACCCATTGCCCGCCGCACCTCTTCCTCTGCAGGTTTCGCATCTTCTGCACGTAGAGCCACAGCTCCAGGCCCACCGGCAGCAGCAGCGGGCGGGGGCGGGGGGCGCCATACACCACCTTGCACACGGCCTTCTCCGCCAAGCTCAGGGCCAGAGGCGGGCCCTCCACAGCAGGAGATGGCATTGCCAGGCCCCAGGCCCTCCTCCCCCAAGCCAGCCCTCGCCCCACCATGGCCACGGGTCCTGGCGGGTGAGCTGGCCTCAGGCTTCCCTGCCCTCCGACCTCCAGGATGGTGGGTTTAAAGCTCGGCGGGGGACGGCCAGCCCTCCAGCAGGTGCCCGGGGGCCTCCTCAGGCCCTGATGTGGATCAAGGGATCAAGGACGGCTCAGAGGCTGGGTCAGCCTCGTCAGCAGCGGGGCGGGGAGCCCTGGGGTAATCCTGTCCAGTGTGCTCCTCCGGGGACTGGGACCAGCGGCACTGCCCTCCTGCCAGTCACCCACCAACTCCTCTGCAAACGTTTATCCAGTTCCCAGCGGAGGCTGCTCTGGCTCAGGACTGGGCTCACTCGGGAGCACCAGAGTATGTGAGTGCCCCCAGCCCAGCACCTCTTCCCCCAGACCTGGCCTGGGCTGGGCAAAGCTGGAATTCTGGGCGGTGGCGGCCCCCTCCCATTTCTCCAGGCCCCTGTGCCTCCTCTG
>NW_012102920.1:1598493-1601822 GCF_000951045.1 Mandrillus leucophaeus | reverse complement strand
CTCCACCCCTGACCCCCCACCCGGCCCCCTCCCCAGCCTCCCTGGCACCAGCCCATGGTGCAGGCATGGGGCGGCGGAGGTGGGCTCAGAGTCCTCACCATGCCAGCCCCATGTCCACTGGGCCCTCTGTGCTCTCTCTCACCTGACTGGCCAAGGTGCGAACGGGGGCCCAGGTCTAATGGGGTCAGGGCCACGCGGGGCCTGGGGGATGCCGCTCCCCAGGTCATGGGGCTTGGGAGGCATGGACCACGCTCCCCTAGCCTGGCTCCTTTCCTCAAACTTCCCACACCCCCGGCGTCCTTCTCAGCTGGGCTCCCAGCTCCTCCAGCCACCTGTGGCCCATGAGGAGGCTGGAACCCGACAGAGGTGGAGGATTGGCGGGGACGGGTCTGGTCCCTGAGACAGTCACAGGGTCTGAGCAGAGGCAGGAATCCAAGGACAGGTGGGGGTCTTCAGGCCCTGGGTTCTTTCCTCCCCACTCTGAGGCCTTGTGGTCTCAGGGGTCCTACTCAGGCCGGGCCATTTGTCCACCTTCGGGACAGCCTGGCCAAACAGTGGGGCAGGGACTAGAATGCCTCTCCCTTGTCCAGTCCCCGCCAACAGACTGAACCCCCAAACCCTCCATGGTGGCTGGGGTGCCCACCGCCAAGGCCAGCTCCCAAGCCAGCACTGCAGCTCCTACCACCTCCAGCCATGTCCCTCAGTCCCAGCCCCGCTAACAGAATAGGCACCTGCCCCTCCCCAGGGCTGTCACCTACATGCTGGCCCCTGCGCAGATGCTCAAGAGACCCTGCTCACAGCTGGCTCTATCTGCCCCATCCTCCAGCCAGATACCCCCAGGGAAAACCACACTGACTCCCCTTCAGTGGCGGGGGGGAGAGTGAGGGGCAGGACTGGACTGGAAGCATGGCGGGAGCTGGAATCACTGGAGAGGGTACTGAAGGTCACCCAGCTGTAGGAAGCACCTGCGGTCAGGCTTGCCAGGAATTCCTAGGGCCCGTCGCTGCCCAGCGGTCCACCAGGGTGCCCAGGACAGGGGACGGGGGGGGACGAAGGACGCAGTGAGGATGGGGGGTAGCATGGCCACGTGGCCAGAGACGTTGCGGGGAGCCCAATCCGCACCTGAGGACGTCCTGTCTGGGAGCTGATGGCTGCTGCTTGGTGGGCACCTCTAACAGGGTCACCCCAAGATGAGTTGCTCTACTGCCCCCTCCCGTCCCAGCCCTGGGGAGCACTCAGTTGGCCTTAATGCAGCTGTGAGGCCAGGAGAGGACCACCCAGGGCTTCCCCACTCTCCAGGGCCTCCTCAGCCACCGGCCCGTCCCTGCCAGGCCCCTTCACCCCAAAGCCCTGCTCTGGGCCAGGGGGCCCCTGGCAAGTGGGCCAGAGTTCTGAGCATTAACTGTTCCCACCGACCCAGCACCCAGGGCCCCGTCCCCACCGACCCAGCACCCAGGGCCCCTCCGGGGACTTGGTGGGCTCACGGGCACATTCTTGGGCTTCCCTCTCAGTGTGTTTTCCAGGCATAGTTCCCCATTTTAAAAGCTGGAACTCCCCTCTCCAGGAAGGAATGTCAGTGTGGGAAGGGGGTAGACGGGGCAGAGGAGACCTTGGGCCAACCCGGAGCTCCATCCACATTGAGGGACCTCGGTACAGCCACACGAGGCGTGCCCAAATGGATTCCACCCACCTCCAGGGCATCCACGTGCCCACCGCCCACGCCAGCAGGTGGGCTGCCCCCAGCATGTGGGTTTCAGAAGGCAGGAGTCTTTTCCATGTCTTGCTCTCCAGTCCCAGCATGACAGCAAAGGGCCCTCCCGTCCAGCCCACAGCCTCCACTGGCCCAGGACGCCTCTAGGCATCCATGCCCACCCCCTCTGAAGTCAGCTCTGACCAGGAACCGCCTGCCCAAACCTGGCTGTGGCCATGCGGTGGGGTCCAGACTCCCCGGGGCCCTCATCACAGACCCTGCTGGAAGGCGTGGTGCGCTTCCCCCAAGTCTGGGCCTGGCTCAACCCTGGAGCTCACCTGGACTCCCTGCTTAGGGGGATGCAAGGCTGGGCCGGGGGTCTCTCTGAGTGGTCCCTCTAAGCACTGCCCCTGCCCAGGGCTGGCTCCTGTCTGGCATGCCCCCAGGGGACCCCAGGCTTCCAGCCGGAGCCTGGAAAATGCCCGACTCTGTGGTCAGCTGTGCAGGGCTCACCCAAGGCTAAGGTCCTGGATACCAGTCTCAGTTCCACACACAGTCTCTCACAGTCACACACTCACACTCAAACTCACTCCAGCCAGCGCTGCCATCCATCCCCCTCACAGCACAGCTGCCCTGGAGCACATGCGGCTGTGATCAGATCAGCGGAGGAAACCCTTGAAAATCCTTTAGGGCAGGCCCCTGGCAGCAGCTGCCAGCAAAACCGCCCTCACGCCCCTCCCCTGCGTGGGGCCCAGGAGCCAGGCTAGGGGCTCAGCGCTCCATCCAGGACGGCACAATGGGGCTGTGTCTGGGACCACAGCACAGAGCAGACCAGAGGCAGCGAGGCCTCTGTCTGCTGCCAGTGCCACCAGTGCCTCCTTTTGGGTGCCCTAGGCAGAGGTTGCTGCTTGGCTGGGGCCACAGAATCCTTGGGGGCCAGGCTAGGCGCCCCCAGGGGTCAGCAGCTGGGACCTCTATCAGGGAGGTCACCAGGTTTTAGGGATGTCCACAGGACCATAGTGTCCGTCACTCTGGGGAGCCAGGCCTGCCTCTGACGGCTACCACCCATTCGCAAGCCCCTGCCTGGACCTCACGCTCCTGTGGCTCTGCCTGAGGCCTGGCACCACCCAGCCTTGCTTGGGGCACCAGGCACCTGCCCGGCTGGGCCCAGGGCACCCCCTAGGGGGACACTGGGAGTCACCAGGCAGGCATGCCACCTGGGGCAGGGCCACCCTGTCATCCCCAACAGGTGTGGGGCACAGAGCCCAGCCACTGGGATCACCCAGGAATGTGCCTGGAGGGCAGGTGCCTTTTCACACAGGTACACACCCACCTGGCTGGCTCCAACCCAGCTGGATCCCAATGGGCTGGTGAGGGCAAGAGCCCCATCCATAGCAGCCAGGTCTCTTTGGCCATGATGCCCCTGAGTGCCCCAGGCATGGCAGGGCCAGGCTTGGGAGAGAAGCTCCCCACGGTGCCCCTGCCAGGTGGCGGGGGAGTGAGGCTGGAGAAGCTGCCCGCCCCGCCTCCGGCCCCCCAACCCCTACCCTTGTCCCCTTGGCTTGGGGGAAAGAGGGCTGCAGGGGACGCCCACGCGGGCCACATGCCTGGCTGGGCTCGGCCTGGAGGGAGGGGCGCG
>NW_012102920.1:1592694-1597778 GCF_000951045.1 Mandrillus leucophaeus | reverse complement strand
GCCGGTGCTGGCCTCTGGGCTCCTTTCATCCACAGGCTGCCTGGTGAGCCGCCTGCCTCGTCCACGTGGGGAGGGGCTGCTGAGGCCTCCTTGCCTTCCTTGGTGGGGGGCCTACCCCTCGGGGGTCCTCCCCTCCTCTTCTGTGTAGCCCCAGCATGGCTTTGCCCCCTTCTCCAAACTTCCGCTTCTGGCCATGGGGTGCAGGCCGTGGGGATGCTGTCTGCCTGCTTTAGAGAAACGTGGGGCGCTGATGACAAATACAGGCTCTGCTTGGCCTGTGGGATGGTTGGTAAGGCCCCCACCTCTGAGACCCTGGGTGGCCACATCCCCCTCCCAAGCTCGCCTGGAGTGGGGATGGAGCCTGCTCATTCCTTCCTTCGGGGTGCTGTGCAGGCTTAGGGAGGATGCAGGTAGCACCGTGGGCCGTACTCACTCGGGGTCCCAGGACCCCAGCCCCTACCGCCTCCTCCTCCTCTGAATTCCTGGAGCCCTGTGGGCCTATGTGGCGTGATGTGGCTTCCTCTCCACCCACCCTCAGCTCCTGATGGCTTGAGAGGTCCTGCAGCCAGCCAGGCCCACAGCCGGCCTCACCCGATTCTGTCCTGCCCCCCACCCCATCCTGGGCCTTCCTGGGGTGTCAGGAGACTCCAGGCCGTTGAAAGGCAGCTGTGACCCCGGGTATGACTTGGACAAGTCTGGGAGCAGGAAATGGGCTGCATTCCTTCAGGGCCCCTCCCTGCACCCCAGCCCCTCCCTGGGGGAGCTGCCCTGAGGTCAGGAAAGTGCTGCCCTGGCCAGACCCTCAGCAGATGCCGCCCCAGGACAGTCAGCGGCTTCAAGCATGGGAAGGAAAATAAACAGGAGGTTAAAAAGGGGTCTGTTGGCCCCGGGCTGGTTTGTTTTCCTGTGTAAGGGAGGCAGCAGGAATGAGAACCATCTGTGCCCTGGAGCGCAGCGCAAGCTGCCTGCTGGGCCCACATGCCCTCCCCCAAAGACCGCAGGAGTCGGGCAGGGCCTTGCTCCCTTCCAGCCTGGGCCGAGGCTGCTGGCTGGCAGGGGCAGTGGGGCTGGCTGGGGCGCCACCCTCCTTTGCCACAGCCCTGGGCCTGACTGCGGGCAGCGAACAGGCCTTCGATTCAAGCTCCAACCTTCCGGGCCGGGATGCCTCCTCTGGGCTTTGGGCACCCGAGCCAGCATCATTGTAAGAGCAGGGGCTGCCCGGGGCCCTGCCTGTGCCAGGCCTCAGCTCAGCCCTCTTTCCCCAGACACTGCTGCCATCAGGAGGCCCACAGAGGGTCCCCACCACCACTATGAGCCCCTTGTGGGTCCCCTGGGTTAGTGGTGGGAGGCTGGTGACAAGTGGGGACAAATGACATTGCCCAAATGGTGGAGGGAGGGAGGGATTCGCAGCCCCGTAGCTGTCATTGCTGGAGGAGCTTCTCCTTGTCTCCTGCCTTGATGCAGGGAGCTGGGAGCTTGTGTCCCTGGGCCGGGAGAGCCCCAACATTATATCAGAACTTGTGGGGAAGCCTGCACCCTCGAGGGCTCCGGCTTTGTTAGGCCGAGCGGGGCTACGAGGCTGTGTGACCTGGCACAAGTTGCTTTCCCTCTCTGAGCCTCGGTTCTGTCACCTGAGGGCTACCCGTCCTGCAGGGTGTGGAGGGTCAATGAGGCGTGGGGTTTGTGCGGTGCTTGTCCGTGTGCCTGGCACACAGCAAGACCAGCTGGGGTCGCATTGTCCTCATATTCGTGCCTGGTCCTGCTGGGCCCCTGCAGTGGGTCCTGGCTGATTAGGGGTACATCCCCGCCACACTGCACAGAGGGGCGTCTCCTCCTATCCAGGAACCTGTTTCTCCTGTCGAGAAAACCTATGAAGGCCCCGGAGACGGAGTGTGACGAGGCCAGGTGACAGGCCTGATATGTGGTGTCCACATCCAGAAGGGAGGCCCTGGGGGGACGACCCTCCACTGCCACCCCCTCCCATCAGGCTCTGGACACCCTCGAACCTCCCACCATCCACCTTACCAGATCCCCCCAAGAGCCCGGGAAGCTTGCTCCCTCAGGGGACCAGGAGCGCAGCCCCTTCCATCCCTAACCGGCCTGACTCCTGAAGGGGCGTGAGAGGAAAGAAAGCCATTTCCCATCGACTGGACCTTCTGGCCCTGAGCAGCAGCACAGGGCGCAGGGGGGGCCTCTGGCAGACATGATGGCTCTGTGGTCAGGGAGGCACCACCTCCCATGTGCCTGGGGAGGGGCCCTCCCAAGCCCCTGCATGGCAGCGCCAAGGGGTTCGAGTCAGCCCCAGCACACTCAGGGCCCTGCTCACTGGTGGCCATTGTCAGCACCACCTCCACCTTCAGGCGCCTGCCACGTGCCTGCTCTCCGTCACTCAGCCCTCTCTGGCACGCACCACTTTGTCCACACACCCTGTGTGTAAGTGGTGACAGCAGTGGCAGCTCAGGCGTCACCTGACCGGGCTGATTCTAAATCTTAGCTCTTCCTTGACCTGTTGCCCTGGACAAGGCTCTGGGAGGCGACGGTGGGACAGCCACAGGGTTCTTGGCTCAGCCCCCAGGAGTGGGGAGCTCGGGCTCTGGATGGAGGCGGGCACTTGAGGCTGGTGTGGGCCCCTGGGTGAGGGCCAGGCTCGGGAGAGGCAGCCAGGCGACCCCAAGCCACCCCAGGAACAGAGCACCAGCACACGCCTCCACTGGTTTGCCAGGGCTGGGGGCAGTTGGAGTGTTTCTGTGGTGGCTGTGGCAGTCCACGGCCCCAAGACCCTGGCTTCCTCCTGCTCCCACCTCTCCAGGCCCCTTCCCCAACAAGCAGCTCCCGCAGGGCCCAGTGGGGGCTAGGGCCACCACAGCTGCCATTATCCAGGCTGGGGCCTGATGATTCCTGACCAGCCTCAGCTGGATTCCAAGCTGGGGAAGGAAGAAGCAGGCTGGGAGTGGGAAGGGAGAGAGTGAAGGACTCCCACACGCGCGCGCGCGCACACACACACACACACACACTCTCGTAGAAAGAACACTCAGCCTTAACATTGTTTCCCAGTAATCTCACTTAAAAAGAAGACTTGGGTTTACCATGTCCACATAATCTCGTTGCTCTGAGAATGAACTTATTCCTCCTCACAGCTTGGGCACATGTCCCTCCCCATTGCCCAAGTCCCCTCATGACAGCGTCTGCCACTGCCATGTCCTCTCCTTGGGGACCTCCAAGTCCCTGGAGTTTGGGGACTGCAGGGTGGGTGGAGGGGCCCACAAACTCCGCCGGGAGCCTGAGCGCCTCGCTGGGAGATGATACCCACACCTGGAAATAGCTCAAGGGCTGCGTGAGGCCGCACGACACCCACGCCAGTATGAGACACCTGGCTGTGCGGCATTCCTGGCCGATTGCTGGCAACTGGAGGCTTTGTCACCCAGGTGATGTCCCCGGGGTCTGTGGGCAGGCAGGGCACACAGGAGGCAGCTCACACTCACTCATCCTGGCAAGGCGGGTCACGTGGAGCTTCCTTGGTCTTCCTCACCTGTGCCCTACCCAGCCTGGCAGATGGTGATGCTGTGAGTGCCGAGGAAACACACACAATCACACACGTACAGACAGGTGCACACATGCCTGGGAGTCTGTGCTGCTTGGCTTCCGAGGGCAGCTCCCCAGGTTCCCCCAGGGTCTGTGGTGGGGGGGGGTCTTTTTACATCAGCCTAAACCCAACAGAACGAGGAAGGCAAATCAGCTGCCCCCAGTAAATCCTAGGGAGTCCTTCCAAGGCAAACAGAAAATGCACCCCAGCTTTCCCTTTTGGGGGTTTGAGTTGCGAGTTTCCCATCTGTGGAGTGCAATGGCCGGGTGTGAGTCTGGAACCCTCTGGGGGAGAGAAGTCGTGCAGTGCTGGGGTACACATCCCGGCTCCACGTCCCAGCTGTCAGGCCCGGGCGCATGCCGCAGTCCCCGCCCATCTCCACCTCCGAGGGTTGTTGGGAGGCTGAGCGGTTAGGACCGCGGCTGGTGTGTGGAGGGCACTCAGTAAACGTGGCTGTGCTGGGCTGTGGGCCTCGAAGGAGTCTCGCGGGGCTGCTGTACCAATGACCCGGCACCGGGTGGCCTAAAACAACATGTATTTCCTCCCAGCTCGGGGGGCCAGGGTCCAGAATCGGGGGGTCACAGAGGAGGGTCCATGCTCACCCAGGCCAGTTCTGGGGGCTGCAGGCCTTCCTGGGCTGTGGCCGTGTCGCTGCTATGTCTGCCTCTGTCGGCACGCAGCCTCTCCTTCTCTCCCCAAAGCCCTAGTCTTTGTCTCTCATGAGGACACTCGCTTTTGTCTCTTACGAGGCCAGGCCGGGCCCGGCGCGGCAGCTCACGCCTGGAATCCCCGCACTGTGAGGGGCTGACGCACAAACACCACTGAACGCTGAGAGGGCTTTTTCTCCGGGAGGGCCCCATCTGTCTAGAACGTTGGGGAAGTGCGTTTCTCTGGCCATGAGGGACCCAGCTCCTGGGCTCAGCCACCGTGCCTTTGAGGGGACAGCACGTTTCATTCATGGCCCGCAGACAGCCTTGGGACTTTCTCCTCCTCCGGTGGAGACTCTGGGCAATGTCACCGAGAGGACAGCCTCGCAATCCTGAGGAAGGGCGGGGCTTGGGACATGCAGGGACACGCAGACGCAGCCGGGAGGTCCTGGCCTGACCACCAGAGAAGGCGTCCAGCCAGCACAAACAGACAGAAAAACATTCCATGCTCATGGATAGGAAGAATCAACATCGTGAAAATGGCCATACTGCCCAAAGCAATGTATAGGTTCAATATTATTCTCATTAAACTATCGTTGTCATTCTTCACAGAATTAGAAAAAAAAACTATTTTAAAATTCATATGGAACCAAAAAAGAGCTTGTATAGCCAAGACAATCCTAAGCAAAAAGAACAAAGCTGGAGGTATCACACTACGTGACTTCAAACTATACTACAAGGCTACAGTAACTAAAACAGCATGATATTGATACAAACACAGACACATTGACCAATTTTAGACCAGAGTAGAGAATTCAGAAATAAAACCACACATCTACAATACCTGATCTTCG
>NW_012102920.1:1587017-1591344 GCF_000951045.1 Mandrillus leucophaeus | reverse complement strand
TAGGGCTTAATACCTAGGTGATGGGTTGATAGGTGCAGCAGACCTATCAGGGCCTGGCCTCGTGACCTCATGTAACCTTCGTCACCTCCTTACTCCGAGTTTCCCACATGGTGGGTGAGGGCTCCAGTTTATGAATTGTGGGACACAAACCTGTATCCATGGCACACATTTACCTGTGGAACAAACCCGCCATCCTGCATGTGTATCCTAGAGCTTAAAATTAAATTCAATTAAAAAAAGAAAGGGGGCTGGGTGCGGTGGCTCACGCCTGTAATCCCAGCACTTTGGGAGGCCAAGGCGGGTGGATCACCAGAGGTCAGGAGTTCAACCTGGCTAATATGGTGAAACCCCATCTCTACTGAAAATACAAAATAAACCGGGTATGGTGGTACATGTCTGTAATCCCAGCTACTCGGGAGGCTGAGGCAGGAGAATCGCTTGAACCTGGGAGGCAGAGGTTGCAATGAGCTGAGATGGCACCATTGCACTCCAACCTGGGCAACAGAGCACGACACTGTCTCAAAAAATAGAAAGAAAGGGTTCAACTAGGGTGTCGGCTGAGGCCCAGTTCAGCGGCTCAGAAGCAGGGGCCTTGGTCCCAAGACAGGAGGAAGGTCCAGCTCCCAGCCCCCAGCCTGCCCCTGCTTCAGACCCTGCAACCCTCAGCCACGCGCTGGGCAGCCAGGCAGGCCAGAGGGGCACATTCCAGTCCTGCAGTGGGCACGGCAGTGCAGGGAGGACAATGCCAGGTGCTGGGACCACTTCACCATGAGGACGGGGCCAGGGAAGGGCAGAGAGGGGCTGTGCTCAGGTTGGCCTGGGCCTTATGGGGAACATGGGGTGGAGGTGACCAGGCACTGTGGGAGCTGAGTAGGTGCTACTCCAGGTGGTCTCCGGAAGCGCCCAGTCTGCCTTGCTGGGCATCCTGCCCATGCTGGGCTCACTGTTGGCAGCAGACATGTCCTGCCAGATGGCCATGGGGTGCAAGGCGGGGCTCCTCCCAGGTCACAGTGTCGGCCTTAGTTGGGTCCCCACCCTGCACCCGCCCTGCGTGTCTGATGGACTGTCTGACCGTGATGACACTAAGGCACTGCACCCCCTCCTGGCCCCACCTACCCTCTTGGCGTCTCTCCCCTGAGTCTCTGCTGAGCGGTTTCCACCCTGGGCCCAGTGACCCGATACTGGTTGCCATGAAAATCTGCAACCTCTGCAGCAGCCCCTCCTCACTTCTGCAGGCTGCGGGGGCTCCTCTCCCCCGGGCCCAGGGCCTCCAGGGTAAGCCTAGCAGATGTCTGAGGAGGGTAGACTGCGTTTCCTGTGCAGGTGCATCAGCTTTGAGCCCCCTGCACACCCCACTGCATCGACTCAGGGAGTTTGTTTGCATCTCAAACTGTGCATCACAGAGATCAGGGGGCCAGGGAGGAGACCCCGCTGTGGAACTGGATGGCTGGGGAGGAGCGCGGCATGGAGAGAGGGAGCACAGCTGGACCGCTCGCTGGGTCCCTGAGAGTTTGACTGTCTGCCACCACGGTCACTTTGTGGGCGAGCCCCTGGCCACCAGGAGTGGCTGATGCCCGGCGGGCTGGACAGTGCCATGTGCTCGGCTGCTCAGTGTCTCAGCAGTCGCTCTCCAGAGAATGCAGACTGTGATACAAAGACGGCACCCTGTTCTGCTCCAAGGAGTCCCCCACACCCCGCACACCCTCTGCCTAGGCCTCCCAGGAGCCCACTCGCTCCCCACACGCCTCTGTCCAGGTCTCCTTTCCCTGACGGCTCCTTCTTTTTCTTGTAGATTCCTAACCAGCGAGAGAGGACATTTGCTACTGCCCATGACTCCATTTCTATTCTCCCCTCAGGCTGCTTCCCTTCCCCCACGCGAGGGTGACCGGGGCAATGTCAGAGTCCCTCTGAGGGTGACTGCACCACAGCCTTTCAGAGCCTCCCCAGAGGCACTGATGTGCAGCTGTACCCATTTCATTGCTCCCTGAGCCTATCCATCGGTAACCCAGGCCTGGCCAGCTACCGCTCCTCCAGCGGTCCTGGGAGAGCCCCCGAGGGTGGGTGGGCCCCGCGGGACTGGGACTGGGCACCTGCCCACACTGTGGTGCCTTCTGCCTTCCCCACATCTGTCCTCATGCATCCATGCCCATTGCACAGCGGACCCTGCTGGGTATGCCACCTTAGGGTTCGGTGGGACTGGGTGTGTCAGCTTACGGTGGGCAGCTCTTGCCACCTCATACCCTGACATGCCTGGTCGGGTGCCTGTCTCCACTGGGGTCCAGTAGCCCAGCAGGACTTTTCTTTCCTTTTTTTTTTTTGGAGATGGAGTCTCACTCTGTCACCCAGGCTGGAGTGCAGTGGCGCGATCTCGGCTCACTGCAAGCTTCACCTCCCTGGTTCACACCATTCTCCTGCTTCAGCCTCCCAAGTAGCCCCTGTCTCTTATACACATCTAGATGTGTATAAGAGACAGGCAATGCTCTGACCACTGAGCAACACCCCAACCACCAAGCAACACCCTGACCATTGAGCAACACCCCAGTCACTGAGCAACATGCTGACCATGGAGCAACACACCAACCCTGACCTCTGAGGAACACCCCAACCATGGAGCAACACCACAGCCAAAGAGCAACACCCTGACCACCAAGCAACAACCTGACCATGGAGCAACACCCCAGCCACCGAGTGACACCCCAACCACCGAGTGATGCCCCAACTGCCAAGCAATACCCCAACCTCCAAGGAACACCCTGGCCACTGAGGAACACCCCAACCTCTGAGCAACAATCTGACCATGGAACAACACCCTGACCACCAAGCAACATCCCAACCACCGAGCAACACCCTGACCACCAAACAACACCCCAAACACCATGCAACATCCCAGACACCATGCAACACTCCAACCACCAAGCAACACCCTGACCATGGAGCAACACCTCAACCACTGAGTGACGCCCCAACTGCTGAGCAATGCCCTGACTGCTGAGCAACACCCTGACCACCAAATAACACCCTACCAAATAATACGTGAACCACCAAACATCCCAACACCACGCAACACCCCAACCACCGAGCAACACCCCAACCACCACGCAACACCCTGACCACTAAACAACATCCTGACTACCACTCTGACACCCCAACCACTGAGTGATGCCCCAACTGCCGAGTGATGCCCCGACTGCTGAGCAACACTCCAACCTCCAAGGAACGCCCCAGCCACTGAGCAACACCCTGACCTCCAAGCAACAACCTAACCACTGAGCAACACCCCAACCACCAAGCAACACTCCAACCACCGAGCAACACCCCGACCACTAAGCAACTCCCCAACCTCTAAGCAACACCCCAGCCACTGCATAACACCCTGACCACCAAGCAACTCCCTGACCTCTGAGCAACACCCCAACCTCCGAGCAAAACCCCAACCACTGCCCCTTAAATACTTTATGGATGAGATAGGCTTCAGAATCTTTCCAGGTTTTCAGCCATCGTGGCATGGTGGGTGAGTGCTGGGCACGCTGCTGCCACCCAAGACCACTGCCCTGTTTGATGCATGTGTATCCCAGAGGCCTTTGCTCCCCCAGCCCTGCAGCATCAAGTCACTGATGGGCTGGAGCGATGTGGCATCTGAGGAAGACCTTGATGGTCTGGGGCAGGGCAGGTACGCATGGCCCCAGGGCAGGATGACGAGCCCGTATGGTTGGCTGTGCCAGGTCTGGAACGCAGTCCACTTCTGATCATAATGGAGACCGCACCACATCCCAGGAGCTGGCCTGGACCAGTGAGTTACACGGGGCTGTGATGGGGACTGACAGCCCTGCACCTCCTAGAGCCTCATCCTCGCCATCTCCCTCCCCTGGGGTGAGGCTGCTTTGCTTTCTTCTCTTGGCTGGGAAGGGGCCTAGTTTTGTGGGTTCCCCTTTGCCTTCCCCATGGGAATTGTAACAAGCGCTCTTATCCTGCAGACCAAGGGTCCAATGCAGGGGCCCCAGTGGCCCCCTCCCCACATGTCAATCCCAGCCGTTATTTAGAGCCTGGGGTAAGGACCACTAGGAACTGCAGCTTGGGCAGAGCTCTACCAATGACTGCCCCGATGTGGGGGCATGATGACATTCTGGGTCTCTGGGTATCTGTGTCACCCTGACCCCACTGTCCTCAAATGTCCAGCAGTCCCCTATCCCAGTGCAGCTCCTATAGGTCTCTGTCGAGAAGGGCTGGCCAGAATATTACATGTCCCTCCTGGCAACCTCTTCGGTCAACGGTTCCAGGTCTAAAGACTGGCTCAGGTCCAAACCCCAGCAAAGACTGTGACTTTTTA
>NW_012102920.1:1583080-1585282 GCF_000951045.1 Mandrillus leucophaeus | reverse complement strand
CTAAAAAATACAAAAAACTAGTTGGGCGAGGTGGCGGGCGCCTGTAGTCCCAGCTACTCGGGAGGCTGAGGCAGGAGAATGGCGGGAACCTGGGAGGCGGAGCTTGCAGTGAGCTGAGATCCGGCCACTGCACTCCAGCCTGGGCGACACAGCGAGACTCTGTCTCAGAAACAAAAAAAAAAAAAAAAAAGAGATAGGGTCTTGCCATGTTGCCCAGGACAGTTTCAAACTCCTAGCATCAAACTATCCTTCCACCTCAGCCTCTGAAAGTATAGGAATACAGGTATGAGCCACTATACCCAGCCGAGGGCTCTCTTCTGAGCAACATGGAGCCACACACAGCTCCTGCCAGAGCTCTCTCCTGAGTGGCTGCTGGGGCCCCCCCCTCTGTAGACATGGAGGAAGGCTGCTTTGGGGCTGGCACAACTGCTGAAGTGCATGGGGACCCTCAGCCTGCACCTGGAACCCTGACCCCAGGGCCCGGTGGGAGTGGGGCCTGCCGAGGGCTGGGCAGTGTTTGAGCTCTGTCATCAGGAAGGCTCTTGTTAGTAACACTGTGAACCCTCATGAAGCCAACGCCCCAGACAGGCCCCAGGGGCCGCTCCCTCTCGTCAGAGAGCAGGTGAGCCTAGGGAGGAGCTGGTGTGGCCCCATGGCAGCACTGCTGCCCCGTTTTGGCCACTTGGGAGCCATAACCCAACGTGAAGGGACGTGGGTAGGGGATGGTTCGGATGCTCAGTAGGAATTTGCCTCCTCTTGCAGGTCCCAGGTTCTGTGCACAGCCCTGGGCCAGGTGAACATCCCCCTGCTTCTCTGACATTGATAGACAAAGTCAGGCTGTCCCCAAAAGCCCACCCAGGACAGCACAAATCTGAGCCCATCTGTGGTGGGAATAAGCCCACGAGGGCCTCATCTGGGATCCGTGGACACCTCCTGGCCGTGTTGAGGCAGGCTGAGGGTCCAAGAAGCTCCCGCAGGGGCCGCCCCTTCCCGGCCCCCTGCCCAAGGATAGGGGCCACCTGCAGCATGGCCTTGCCTGGGACAGTGTTGAGCAATCTCTGGGGACCAAGGGATTGCTGCCCCCCAGCTGCCTGCAGAGGAGCAGGACACCCGGAGCGCTGAAGAGACCAGGCCACCTCCCAGCCTTTGCTCCCAACTCCAATCTGAACACCAAAATGAGTTTCTTGGCAACAGATTTGTTTTCCTACGGCGCTTTTCTGGGTTGGAGGGACACATTTTCTTGGGGGCGGGTGATGGGTGTCAGGGACCCCACCCTCTCCACCAGCAGCCCAGCCCTGCGGGTAACCCCGCCAGGACGGGGAGAGGGTGCCACCTGCTGGCATCCCCATGGCCATATAGGTCCCCTGGGAGAACCCTGGATTTTTTCAGGGGTCACACAGGCTGCCTGTCCCCAAGTGGACCCCTGGACCCCAAGGCACCCGTTTTGGGAGTGGGCGGGGAGTGGGGGCAGCGCGTCCTGTGCTGCAAACTGATTAGCGCCCTTAGTTGAAAAACTGGCCTAATGGCCTACGGGGAAGCTCGGGTTCCAAGGACCCAGGTACTCAACACCCTGGGTAGGGGCCACGGGGCCCAGCAGGAGAGGGAGGCCGGCAGCCGGGATCCCCACTGCCCTCCCGTTACACCTCCGCCCCCGACTGACCGCCCCAGCCTGGCTAATTTTTAACTGTTTCTGGTAGTAGATAGGTTCTACTCCAGCAGCCGAGTGGCCTTCAGGGTTGAGTTTGGTGTCACTGGACTTGGCTGTGCCTCTGTCAGTCCCCCAGCCAGGCCCGAACTGCCCCACGGGCCGCCCTTCCACAGAACTGCTTCGAGGTTCGGAAGCAGCTCCGGGCTGGAAGCCTGCAGCTGCCGGGCCCTGCTGGCTGGGTGGGGGGTCCCAGGGGAAGATGTAGAAATGAGGGGTGCAGCAAGCTGGGAGGGCTTGCTGGGGGCTCTGATGGCCCCGCCCTCCCCTGCTGTCCTTGGGGAGCACAGCAGGGGCGTGGGTGGGGTGCCCCAAGTGTGTGCCTGTCCCCTGCCAGTCAGGGTGGGGTCCTTGGTGGTGCCTGGAGACCCTTCCCCTGCTCAGCCCCCCACAGCCCCTCAGGGCCTAACAGGGTGGAGCGCCCCAGGTGTTGCCCCACCCCATCCCGCCCACAGCAGGGCTGGCGGCCCGGTGGGTGGGGCTGGGGTTGGGTGGCC
>NW_012102920.1:1579221-1581080 GCF_000951045.1 Mandrillus leucophaeus | reverse complement strand
ATGATGACATTCTGGGTCTCTGGGTATCTGTGTCACCCTGACCCCACTGTCCTCAAATGTCCAGCAGTCCCCTATCCCAGTGCAGCTCCTATAGGTCTCTGTCGAGAAGGTCTGGCCAGAATATTACATGTCCCTCCTGGCAACCTCTTCGGTCAACGGTTCCAGGTCTAAAGACTGGCTCAGGTCCAAACCCCAGCAAAGACTGTGACTTTTTACTGGGGCTACCGCCCTGAGTCACTCATCCTTAATTTACTCTGCTAGTACAAGTTGACAACTGCCCATCTATCCTGCCCCAGGGACACCGTGTTCATCATCTCCATAACTCTCCAGGGCGATGTCCCTCTGACCCAGCCATTAATTAGGATATTTGCAATCTCCTGGCGTTTAGCAGTTAAGCGTCACCCTCCGGCCTCTGTTATTTTAGGATCTTCTCATCTCTATTGCTATCTGTAACAGCCCCTGGCCTGCAGGAGAGTCCCCATTGACCTCGTTGGAGGTGCTGGTGTCCTTCTGTCCAGCACCAGCCATGTGGCCTTGATCAGTTGTAAGTGGTCTACCCTGGAGCACAAGCCACAAGCCTTTGGTAGGTCTTTCTGGACGCACGGTTCATGGTATTTCCAGCCTGGCATGCTTTGGACTTTTCAAGAGCAACTCCAGGAGCTGGAAGACAATGTGGAAAGGCCTTTACAGTTCTCCAGGAAAATGTCTCCCAATTTGGACTTCTATACCCAGCCAAACTAACCATCCAGTGCTCACACGGCAGGTGGAATAAAGACAACTTCAGGCAGGCACCCTTTCTCATGGAGCCACTTGAGGGACGTGCTGCTCCAAACAAAGGAGCCTAACTACAAACAGAAGAGGGCACACAGGAAACAAGGGGTTTCTCTCAGAGGAGAAGCACTGGGAGCTCCAGAATGACCTTGCTGGGGAGATCCTGGGATGCCTCTCTTCCTCTGGCATCAACCCAGTTTGGAGCAGGGGAGAAGATTCTGGAGGAATTTCTTCCAGAAGACTAAAGTGATGATACCTGTCTCAGACGTTTGCATGTACATAGGAAATTTAGACACTTGAAAGAAAATTTGAGGTTCAGTTATTCATAAGCACCAAAACTTATACAATCCAGGGGGAAAACAAGAGGAAAAGTATTTATAGACCCTACAGAGTCAGCTGTAAATAGTATTTTCATGTAAATTCTGAATATTGAGTTTAGGAGGAGGGTGGGGAGGGACATATATGGTCAGACAAACCGAGAGGTGGGGTTGTATGGGGACCCCCTAAACCTGACAGGTCGGGGTGCGGCGATAGGAATGTGCTTTGTGGTGGCACAGAGTAAATACCGAAGGAGTCAGCTAGAAATGGGAGTGCTTGCTTCTGGGAAAGGGGGAGGGAACTATTTTTCATAGGAAGCCCCATAGCATTATTTGGTTGTTTTGCGAAGACACTTGTAATACCAATTTATCTACTTTTTGCCCTGCCCCCAGGGTGAGAGAAAGCCCATCACACCCCTCTATTGTGGAAAAGGACTCACTGCAGCCTCTTCAACAGCAGGAGGACAGGGAGCAGGGAGGGCTCTCCCTTTGTTTGAGGTGGGATCTTGCTCTGTTGCCCAGGCTGGAGTGTAGTGGTGCAATGTCGGCTTTCTGTAGCCTTGACCTCCCAGGCTCAAGCAATCCTCCCACCTCGGCCTCCCGAGTATCTGGGACCACAGGCACATGCTACCACACCTGGCTAATTTTTAAATTTTTTTGTAGAGATACGGTCTTGCTGGCCGGGCATGGTGGCTCAAGCCTGTAATCCCAGCACTTTGGGAGGCCGAGACGGGCGGATCACGAGGTCAGGAGATCGAGACCATCCTGGCT
>NW_012102920.1:1564484-1573451 GCF_000951045.1 Mandrillus leucophaeus | reverse complement strand
CAGGTAGCGCCCTGGGATGAAGTCGTCACGTAATGAACTATCTCAGTTTCCCCATCTGTGAAATGGGGATAAACACTGCCCAGCCCCAGACGGCTGATGCCTGGTCCTACATTGGGTCCTACTGGGCAGTGTGTGGTAGAGGTGGAGGCAGCCGGCTGACGGAGGCTTATCACTGTACCTCCACGGCTGACGGAGGCTCACTGCTGTACCCCCACAAAGGGGGCCCAGCTGACCGTTCTGCACCCCAAGGCGGGGATGTCCGTGACTCCTCTCCTGGTGGCATCCCATGCCGGCCGCTGCCGGGTCTCAGGCTCCACAGCTGCATGGTTGCCTGGGGAACATGCTAGGCACAGGTATGGGTGCCCCGGGCCACACTGGCTTGGGAGACGTTGCTATCCACAGCGGTCCTGGGGGGTGACGGGTGGCCTGCTGCAGGGGCTGCCGCCCTCACGCTTTGCTGGCGTGGCTGTGGCCTCTCCTCGGCTGGGGTGGACGGTGTCTCGCAGCAGCTCTGAGCTACCTGTGTGTGCTGTAGGCCAGGGCTTTTATTAGGGGGCTGCATCACCACACGTGGCGGCTGGCCGAGGGTATTGCAGGGACTGGGGCCTAGAGGTTGGAGGGGTGCCGGCAACTATGACCCCGGGTCCTACCTGTCACTCCTCTAAGGGCAGGGCCACTATCCCTGTGATTTCTCTCCACCTCATCTCACCCCTTTCAGAGTTTCCGTCTGGCTTCCCCCCTGGCACTCTCCCCTAGGGTCTTCACAAATAGCTGGCTGTTGTGCCACCTCCTTCCCACCTTTGCATCTGCCACCTCCATGTGGTCCAGTCCCCCCTGTGCCCGGCCGAGTCCCAGGGGGAGTGGCTGGTGTCTGAACCGTCTGCAGCGTCATGGGGCAGGTCTGCAGCATCATGCAGCCAAGGCTGGAGGGGCAGGTGCCTGTACTCAGTCACCCTAGCGGCCCGGGCTGGCCTTGTCTGCCCTGCAGACCCGGGCAGGCGTGCGTGTGTGTTTGTGTGTGTGTGTGTGTGTGTTGTGTATTGTCTGTGTGTGTTGTGTGTGAATGTGTGTACGGTGTGTGTTGCCTGAGTATTTGCGTTGTGTGATGTGTGCATGTGGTGTGTATGTGATGTGTGGTCTGTGTGTGTGTTGTGTGCCTGTGTGTGTTGTGTATTTTGTGTGTGTGCATGGTGTGTGTGTGATGTGTGTGTCTGTGTGTGCGCACTGTGTATCTGTGTGTGTTATGTTTGTGCGTCTTTGTGTGTATATGTTTTTGTGTGGTGTTTGTGTGCTACTTATCTGTGTGTTGTGTGCGTTGTGTGTGTGTTGTGTTTGTGTGTGGCGTGTGTGCACTGTGTGTGTGTATCTGTGTGTTGTATTTGTGTGTCTGTGTATGTGTTTGTGTGTGGTGTGCGTGCACTGCATGTATATGTATCTGTGTGTTGTGTGTGTGTTGTGTTTGTGTGTGGTGTGTGTGCACTGCATGTATATGTATCTGTGTGTTGTGTGTGTTGTGTGTTTATGTGTATGTTGTGTTTGTGCGGGTGTGTGTGCTGTGTGTTGAATATCACGGGGTGCATGTGCTTTTGGGTGTATGGGTCCCCAGGTGCCCAGGCGTCCTCATCCCCTGCGGGTCATTTCCCTGCACCTGGGTCAGCCCCGCACCTCTGGTCAGCCTTACAGAGCTGGCACTGCTGCACGGGCTTCTCTTGGGACGCTGGAAACCTGCCCCTTTCCTGGGCGCCTGGTGGCCTCAGGGCATGGCTGAGGGTAGCTGGAGTCTCCAGCCAGGGTGCAGGGCCAGCCTGGTGTGTCTGCTGCCAGGGGCCACTGCTTGGCACCCAGGGCCAGGGCTGAGGACGTGGAGGCTGGGTGCCACGCTGGGTGCCATGCCCACGTCCAGGCCTGTGCTCGGCTGCCGTGGCTGCAGAGGGCTCTGCGGTCTCCAGCCCTGGGCCCCTCTGCAGTCTCCAGCCCTGAGCCCCTCTGCAGTCTCCAGCCCTGGGCCCCTCTGCGGTCTCCAGCCCTGGGCCCCGAGAGGCAGGGGCGTGGCGGGCACCTCTCCTTCACGGCCCACTGGCTCCGTCCCCCAGGCCTGCCTGGGCCTGCCGAGGGTTTGCTTTTCTAGGGCGAGGCGGTGCCAAGTAAACAGTGTCGCTAATTAGAGCAGAGCCGCCACCGGCTTCCAGGAGGAAGCCCCCCACCCTGCCACCCACCCAGCCCCGCCAGCCAAGACCGCAGCAGAAGTGTGGCATATGCCACAGGCTAGAGTGCCAACAGGCTTCCACGGCGGCAGCCGGCTACACTTGCCGTGGGAGGTGCCACCTGCAGGCCACACCTGCACGGAGCTGGGCAGAGGTGTGTGGTGTGTGGTATGTGTGTTGTGTGTGTTGTGTGGTGTGCGTGTTGTCTCTGTGTGTTGTGTGCATTGCCTGCATGTGTGATGTATGTTATGTGTTTTCCATGTATTGTGTGTCCTGTGTGTGGTGTGTGTCTGTGCATGTAATGTGTGTATAATGGATGTTGTCAGTGTATGAGATGTGTTGTCTGTGTTGTGTGTGTAATGTGTGTTGTGTGTCTGTGTGTGTGGTGTGTGTATATGGATGTGATGTGTGTTGTTTGTGTGTCTGTGTGCAATGTGTGTTGCATGTCTGTGAGTTTGTATGTCTGCATGTGGTGTGTGTGTCTGTGTGATCTGTGTTGTGTGTATGTGTGATATGATGTGTTTGCAAGTGTTGTGTGTGGTGCATGTGTTGTCTGTGTGTCATGTGTGTAACGTGTGTCTGTGTTGTGTGTCTGTGTGTGGTATGTGGGTTGTCTGTGTATTATGTGTGATGTGTATTGTGTTTGTGTGAAGTGTATGTGTTGTGTGATGTGTGTGGTTTCTGTGTGTTGTGTGTATTGTCTGTGTATTATGTGTGTGATGTGTATTGTCTGTGTTGTGTTTGTGTATTGTCTGTGTGTTGTGTGTCTGTGTGTTGTGTGATATGTGTGGTGTGTGTGATGTGTATTGTGTGTGATGTGTGTTGTCTGTATGACGTGTGTGTGCTGTGTGTGTGTTATGTGATGTGTGTGGTGTGTGTTTCTGTGTGTTGTGCATGGTGTGTGTGTTGTCTGTGTATAGTGTATGTGTGATGTGTATTGTCTGTGTGCTGTGTGTCTGTGTTGTGTGATATGTGTGGTGTGTGTTTCTGTGTATTGTGTGAGATATGTGTTGTTTGTGTTGTGTGCATGAAGTGTGTGTTGTGAATCTGTGTATGTGTGTGGTGTTTCTGTGTGTTGTGTGTGGTTTGTGTTGTCTGTGTATCGTGTGTGTGATGTGGATTATCTGTGTTGTGTGTCTGTGTGTTGTGTGATGTGTCGTGTGTTTCTGTGTGTTGTGTGATGTGTGTGTTGTGTGTGTTGTGTGATCTGTGTGTTGTGTGTGGTGTATGTGTGGTGTATGTGAGATGTGTGTGTTGTGTATGGCATGTGGTGTGTGTGTTGTGTGTCTCTGTGTGTTTTGTGTGTTTGTGTGTGGTGCGTGTGTTGTGTGGTGTGGTGTGTGTCTGGTGTGTTATATATCTGTATTGTGTGTGTTGTATGGTGTGTGTTGTGTGTAGTGCCTGCAGTGTGTGTGTGCTTTGTGTGTGGTGTGCGTGTTGTGTGTGTGCTTTGTTATGTGTGTGGTGTGTGTGTCCATGTGTGTTGTGTGTGGTGCGTGTAGTATGTGTGGTGTGTGTACTTTTATGTGTTGTGTGTGTGTTGTGCTGTGTGTTGTGTATCACGGGGAGGCATGTGCTTTTGGGTGTGTGGAACCCACGGTGCCCAGGCATCCTCGTCCCCTGTGGGTCATTTCCCCGCACCTGGGTCACCCCCAGGAGCTGGTGCTGCTGGGAGGGCTTCTCCTGGGCCCTGGAAACCTGCCCTTTTCCTTTCCTGGGTGCCGAGCTGCCCTTTGAGGACAGAGGTGCTGTCTTGGCCCCTCCCTGGCTTCCTTTCTTCCCCCACCCCAGCCCCAGGGTGAGCACCGTTTACTCCACGTGTCTTCTGACCCCCAGGAGTCCTAGCAGCTGGGGCTGACCCTCCGCTCACTTTACAGAGGGGAAGACTCGTGCCCAGAGGGTTGAACGACTGGCCGGCCGTCGCCAGCCTCGGAGACAGCCGTGTGTCTGGGAATCGGTGCTCTTGGCCTCTGGGCCCCAAGGTCACTGGGAAGGGGAGCTGCACGGCTGTTTTGTGGGCTTTTCATCCCAGCCCCTCCTGGCTGAGGTGCCATCCCCATGCAGTGGCTCTGCATGATGCTGGGACCCTAGGTGGCTGCTGCTATTCGCTGGCCTGGCCTTGGAGACATGGAAGGTGTGGGATGGCTTGGCACGCCCGGCCTTCTGACCCTGCTGGGACCCTGGACACATGACTTAGGCTGAGCCTCGCCCCCCGGTTAAGTGGAGGTAGCACCTGCATTTCTCCCGTGGGATTGCCCTGAGATGGTGTAAAATAAGTCCTCAAGCACTTGCCACGGCGCCCGGTGCACTGGGGGCGCTGGAACGCTCTTCCAGCATCTGCACGCCAGTGTGTGCCACGCGCAAGGCTACTTCCTGCCCCCAGGGACCGTCCCCCCAGGGAGGGAGGCCTGGGAGGGGCGGCAGAGGGGAACTGCGTGTGCCTCACTGAGCCGGACTGGAGCATGGTGGGCCGAGGTGGAGGGAGCGGTGTGGCTGCGGAGGGACCTGGAGCCGAGGTGTAGGGTCTGAGTGGGTATGAACCCAGCTAGGCCTGGAGCAGGGTGGGGACATGGCTGGCTGAGCCTGGCTGCAGGGCTCCTGTGCTGCTGGGGACAGGGCGGGCCCGGCTTGCCCAGGGGATACCCTTTCACTGGGGCTGCAGCCTCTGCCCAGTGGCCGTCTCGGAGCCTTGCTGTTCCTGTCCACCCCATGCTGAGCAGCCCCAAGCCTCGTATCCCAGCAGGCTAAGTCTCCTGGGGGCAGGGCAGGGGCACCAGCTGGTGCAGGCTATGAGCGGTCCCCCTGGCACGGACATCGGCAGAGGGTCCTGGACAGATGGAACAGCCTTTGGGAGCTGACGTGCGTCCCCTGATTCAGAGCTGTGTCTGGAAGCCTCGGCCGGTGACCAGGCCAGCGGGACCGATGCTCAGCTGTCCCCCAGGGCAGATGGGGAGGAGAAGGAAGGAAGCTGGCGGTGGGGGCGACTCGCAGGACCTCGTGATGCTCTGCTCGCTGGATTTGCTTTTCCGTTCCCAGGCATTTGCTGTCATGATTTTGTTCCTGGCCACAATAACGCATTTCCACGGCCGTCCTGCTGCGTTTCTGATGCGGCTCCTTCCAGAGCCTCCAGGCAGCTGCTGAGTGGCTGGGTGGTTTTCCTGCTCGTGGGAAAAAGGGAGCCACCAGGCCTGGCCTCTTCTGCTCATAAGGACCTTACCCCTGTCCCTTTATGGGAGCAGGGCTGAGAGCCCAAGACCACTGCTGATTTGGGAGCCTGAAGGCCTGGCAGGGAGGTGGCAACCTGTCAGCGGGGGGACCAGGTCTGTGCGCCACTCAGATGGCCCCGAGGTGCAGAGGTGGCAGAGGGATCCCCGCGCAGAGCCAGGCTCTGTAGGTGATGGAAGGAGGCTGGAAGTGGAGCTGCCTTCTGGGTGCCTGAGAGCTGTCCAGGCTCCGAGGGCAGTGGGGACCCTGTGGTCACACCACTGGTTCCCTGAAGCTTCCTGTAACATCCCAGACATGCTCCCCAGGGCGTAGCAGCCCGAGGGTCATCCTTGTCCCTGCCTTATCCCAGGAATGGGCTCATGCCCTGGCGCTAGGAGGGTGCAGACAGGCCAGGTGGGGGTGGAGGTGGCCGCACCTCGCATTACACGCAGGGCCTGCCTGTCCTTGGATGGCTCCTCTCTCCTTCCCCTCCGAGGCTGCTGGTGGCTCAGCCTCTGTGCCCTGGATGCCCGTGGCTGTGCCTGCCAGTGACCAGGGCCCCGTTTGGCTCGGAACCTCCCCTGAGCCCTGTGCCTATGTGGGGCTGGGCTTGGGCGGCGTCTCCAGGCGTTCACCTGGCGGTTCCAGAACAGGTTCTATGGAGTGAGCCGAGGGCCCTCCGTCCTTCATGCCTGCCTAGGCTTAGGGAGTCTTTTGCTGCAGACCCCCCTTCCCTGGGGTCACTTGGGAAGGGGCACCTTAAGGGCCATTCCTGCAACAAATCCATGCTCATTATCACCTCAGCTCCATGCCACTGCCACACCCCGCAGAGGTGGACTCGCTAGGTGCTCACAGTCCCCAGAGGCAGTGGGGTGGGGTCCCCAGGCTCCAAGGTGGCACTGCCAGTGGGGGTGGGGAAGGAGCTGGGAGGGAACTGGGATCTGAGTCCGAGTTCCCCCTCAGGGACTGCAGAACCATGTCCTCCTCACCACACTGCCCCACCAGGGCCCTCCTGGGGTGTGCAGGGGCCGAGGAGGCCAGTGGGGGCTCCTGAGCTGGGGCAGCACCTGGCATCTCTGCCACTATCACTGTGGGCAAAGGGTGCCTTCTGCCCTGCACCAGGGTGAGCCCAAAAGCCAGCGTCCCTTCCCCTGCCCAGCCCCATGGAACTGAGAGGTGGCGGCTGATGTGTTTCTGTTGGGATGTCTGGACTGGGCCCCACAACTGCTGGGACCTCTGTGCCTCAGACTGAATTGAGCCTGACCCTGACCTGGGGTTAGGCCCCCGCGCCCACCAACCAGAAACTTGCCCAAACCCGACCCCACAAGCCCAGCCCGGCCCCATTCCCTCCCTGCATGTCATTCTGGGCCTAGGAGGGCTGGGTGGGGCACCGCTGAGAGCCCCAGCAGGAACTGAAGGCCTGAGGCTCTGTCGCTGAGTGACAAGGTTATTATGCTGTCACCAGTCCAGCCGGAACTCTCCCCCACCCCACCAAGAGACAGCTCATTAGGAAGGCCCCCAGCTGTGGCCAGCCCAGGGCCGGGCTGCCCACCGTGCCAGCCCAGTTTCAATGACCCACCTGAGGGTTTCCATCGTGGGCCAGGGGACCGGCACAGGCGGGCATCCGGATCCAGGCAGCGGCCAGCCCATCCTGGGCAGGGTCGTAGGCGGGGCTGCAGGCCTTGAAGCCGTCATGTGAAGGCAGCAGCGACCCCAGGCAGGTCGGGCCAGGCTGGCCTTGCACCTGTTCACCCCTTGGCCCTGCGGCCATGCCAACCCTGGTCATGGGCACGCTGCCCACCCGCCTGGGGGACACGCTTCAGTTCGGCCACAAGAACAGCCAGAGGCAGGGCCACTTCTCCCATGGGGCCCCAGGGAGAGCAGCCGACTGGGAGGCTGGTGCCAAGCCCAGGTAGCATCTGCGTGGACTCGGGCGGGGGGCCGCACTGCTGGCAGGTGCCATGCCTGCCCCGGGAGGCAGCGGCTCTGTGCAAGATATGAGGGTGTGGGGTCAGAGTGCTGTGGCTGCCTCTGACTGTGCCTTTGGGCAGGCAGTCCGGCCTTTGTGAGACTCAGTTTCTCCATCTGTAAATGAGGCCAATCATATTGCCTACCTCAGAGGGGTGTGGTCAGGGCTTGAGAGAGAATGCTGGGGCTGTCCTTGAGGTGGGGTATGTTCCAGGCCCTCCTCTCCACCTCCAGTCTGCAGAGCAGGAATGCCTGGGGAGGTGGGGCCAGTCTGAGCAGCTCTGCTCAGCACTTCTCCACCTGCACATCTGACTCGCGTGTCTGCTGTTCCCTCTCAGGCTCCGCGCACCTGCAGCCGAGGATGACGTGGCATCCCTGAGGTGGCCCTCCCAGCAGCCGGACCCACCCTGGGCAGCTCCCCACATGGTCAGGTCTGAAGACCTCGAGGAGCCAGGCCCCTGGGGGAAGGCCCGCAGCCTGCCCATGTGGTCCACAGGCCCGGAGGTCAGGGATGGCGACAGCTCGGTGTCATCGGGCCGCCTCTCGGGTTCTTCGGGGGGCCATGAAGTGTGTGTGTCCTGGAAGGAGAGGCCCCCTCAGGTGTTGGGGCCCCGGTGGCGGCCCAGAAAGAGTGACCCACGGCTGGAGCAGCTGAGAGACAAGATCCGGGCCCAGGCGTGGCAGCAGGGGAGCTGTGCATCCCTGGGCACCTCAGCCCCCTCCAGCACCTCCAGACGCCACAAAGCCTCCGTGTTGGCGCTTAGGAGGAAGACCCAAGAGGCAAAAAATCCCCCTCCAGCCCCTGAATGCTCAGGTCAGTGGCCGCTTTGCCAGAGAGGGGCAGGAGGGCTGTGAGGCTGTCGGGAGGGTGGAGAGCGGGCAGGATCGGGCTGTGCTGGGCACGTGGTGGGGGCCAGCCGGGTGTATGCAGTGTGCCCCCAGGGTGGGGATTAGGAGTCATGAAGGGGTGCTTCTGAGCCGGGTCCATGATGTGGATCCCTCCCTGGAGACGGCAGGGGAGCGGTGGAGATGCCAGCACCCAGGACGGGGGGCACACAGGGCCTGCGGGGCTGGGAGAGGGGGCCTGGTCTCTGGACCTAGAGTCTGTGCCTTTGTCCCTGTAGCCTCAGGGGACGCTGCATGGTCAGGCTTGTGGGGACTTAGGTCAGGAGTGTCCTAAAATGTCAGCCTGGGATTTGGAAAGTCTGGCGGCTTCCCTCCTGCAGGGACAAGGGTGGGAGTGTGGTGGGGGTCTTAGCTTTGGAGGGGTCAAGGGTGGGAGTGGTAACTAAAGAAGTTTGGAGGCCGGGCGTGGTGGCTCAAGCCTGTAATCCCAGCACTTTGGGAGGCCAAGGCGGGCGGATCACGAGATCAGGAGATCGAGACCATCCTGGCTAACATGGTGAAACCCCGTCTCTACTTAAAAATACCAAAAAAAAAAACAAAACTAGCCGGGCGAGGTGGTGGGCGCCTGTAGTCCCAGCTACTGGGGAGGCTGAGGCAGGAGAATGGCGTAAACCCAGGAGGCAGAGCTTGCAGTGAGCTGAGATCCGGCCACTGCACTCCAGCCTGGGCCACAGAGCGAGACTCC
>NW_012102920.1:1561138-1562278 GCF_000951045.1 Mandrillus leucophaeus | reverse complement strand
AGCCAGGATGGTCTCGATCTCCTGACCTCGTGATCCACCCGCCTCAGCCTCCCAAAGTGCTGGGATTACAGGCTTGAGCCACCGCGCCCGGCCTAGGGCCTTTTTTTTTAAGTGCCCAGTTCAGTGGCGCTAAGCACATTCATCGCGCTGTGCAGACATTGCCAGCCTCCATCTCTAGAACTTTCCACCTTCCCAAACTGAAGCTCTGTCCCCACTTACTCTCCATCTCCGTCCCCCAGCCCCTGGCACCTACCTTCCTACTTCCTGTCTCTATGGACCTAGTGACTCTGGGGACCGTATAGAATGTGTCCCTTGCAGAGGACCTGGCTCCTGAGGCTCCTCCTGCCGGCAGAGTTGGGGCCTGTAAAACCAAGGGACAGGCCCAGCCTGGACCCAGCGGCGTTTGGAGGTTCAGACGCCTTTGGGTCAGGGTCCTCTTCTAGGGGTCCCCACCCGTGGGACACCCGTCAGACACGGCAGGCTCTCGCATGGTGGCTTCCCAGATGCGCCCCCACCCCAGCTGTGCGGAGACTAAAGCTTGGAGGCAGGGAAAGATGACCAGTGAGCTTCCGGAGCCAGGCCCTCTCGGTGGCCGCTGCACTTGCTGCAGGACTCTGAGCAAACTCCACCCCCTGGGGTTCTCCATTTCCTCCGCATCAGCAGAGGGGTCCACCCCGCCATGCCAACGCCTCTCCAGGTCCTGTCTCTTATACACATCTAGATGTGTATAAGAGACAGCTCCATTTCCTCCGCATCAGCAGAGGGGTCCACCCCGCCATGCCAACGCCTCTCCAGGTCTTGCCCTTGCTCTTCCTGGCCCTGGTCCCAGAGGTGTTCAGTCCGCTGCTGCCGCTCTGTGCGTTCACTTGGGTCCTGGCCGGTCCAGTCATTCATTCACTCAGCAAACAGTCCTGAGTGCCCATGGCCCGGGTCCCCAGCTGGGTGCTGGATTCAGAGAGGAGAAACTGGTTCCTGTCCTCAGGACCTCTGGGTCTGGAGGGGAGGCCGCCAGACACTCGGGAGGGAATTTGAGTAGGTGTGCCCGATTCTCTAGGGAGGAGTCCCCAGCGGCAGTCCCCAGGCAGAGCACTGCAGGGGACGTGACAGTCAGGCTCTGCCACGTCCCCAGCGTTAGCCGCC
>NW_012102920.1:1555263-1556248 GCF_000951045.1 Mandrillus leucophaeus | reverse complement strand
GGATGGTCTCGATCTCCTGACCTTGTGATCCGCCCGTCTCGGCCTCCCAAAGTGCTGGGATTACAGGCTTGAGCCACCGCGCCCGGCCCCCACCAGGTTTTTACTCACTCATTTGTTTGACAAATGGGAGGGGTAGGATGGAGGGGGCAGGAGCTGCTGCTGGGGGCTGGAGGATGTGGCCTTTATCCCGGGCAATGGGAGCCGTTAGGCCTAGGCCGGGAGTGGCCGTGAGCTGGGCTTGGGCAGGCTCACTCTGCTGCCGGGGCGACATGGATGCAGGAGGCTCTCCCCAGTCCGGAGAGAGGCAGATGCCGGCAGGATTCCTGAGACCCAGAATGAAGGATGGGGAGCTTGGGAGCAGAGGCGTTTCGGGCTCAGCACAGGAATCATGTGCGTTTTCGTGGGGACAGTTGTCACCCATCCCGGCGGTGCAGTGCTGGTCGGGTGTGCCCAGGTTGATGGTTTCTTCATGAGGTCTGGTGGGGCAGCAGCCACAGGCACGCATTTGGGGGTGTCCCTCCCATGTGGTGTGTGACCCAGTGCAGATGTGGGCGGGGTCCCGGGCTGGCCCTCAGAGAGCAGGGGACAGAGCCCTCTCCCTCACCCCGCAGTTGCAGGGGCACTCCTGCCCATCCAGATCCAGTTCCGCCTGAGCCCCGTGGTCAGCGCCATTTTGTTCCTCCCTCCTCCGCCTTCCAGGGGACCCCAGTGGCATCGGCTTGTCCAGGTGGCCACTCTCCCTGCCCCTGCCCCAGGTCAAGTTCAGGGTCCAGCAATGGGTCACTCAGGGACCTCAGCCACTCCATCCTATCAGTCACTGGCTCCTGGCAGTCTCGTTTTCATGCTCCCAGTTTGAGAACTCTCCAGAAGCAGGCATGGAGGAGGGCCTTTTTTTTTCTTTTTTGAGACGGAGTCTCGCTCTGTCGCCCAGGCTGGAGTGCAGTGGCGTGATCTCGGCTCACTGCAAGCTCCGCCTCCCAGGTTC
>NW_012102920.1:1550311-1553998 GCF_000951045.1 Mandrillus leucophaeus | reverse complement strand
ATTCTCTAGGGAGGAGTCCCCAGCGGCAGTCCCCAGGCAGAGCACTGCAGGGGACGTGACAGTCAGGCTCTGCCACGTCCCCAGCGTTAGCCGCCCACCCTGGCTCTCACCAACCAGGGACCAGGACCGGCAATGTTTATGACTCTAGGAACTGTGTGTGCACAGGACCCCAGGGCAGCCATGTGGCGGGGCCTGTGTGTCATTTTACTGCTCACCCTCCCTCCCTTCCTTCCTTTCTCTTCCTCACTGAAGTTCTAAGGGAAAAACCCAAAAGGGCCAAGAGCAGTTCTTGCAAAAGAGAGAAGACTCCGAAGTCACCCTACCCTAGAAGACCAGCCAAAGACAAAGACAAAGACGAAGGTAAGGTTTGCTATTTTGGGGCCCCGGCACACTAGGTGTGTATGATCCTGGCGCACACTAGGTAGGCAGATGGGCTTTCATTTCTGGAGCTGGGGCTGGCCGGCCGGACTGCCACGTGCACAGGGTTCTGCAGGGCACCTGGGATCGGCAGGCCCTGCTGGAGCATCAGGGCTGGTGTCCCAGGCAACTGGTGACCTTGGCCACCACTGGAGCAGTAGGTGGTTCCTGTCTGGGCAGGGGCGTGTCCCTTGAGACAAAGTAGAAGTCCACAAAACACCGGCCACTATTGTCCTCTCAACCCTGGGAGACCGGGCGAGTCTAAGGAAACAGAGCCGTTCAACCACACTGTAGCATGCATTGGCAGCTCATGGTACCCACAGCTCATACCACCTGCCGCTCATGGCACCCGTAGCTCAAGGCACCCACACCCCATGGCACCCGCAGCTCACAGCACCCACAGCCCACAGCACCTGCAACTTATAGCGCCCGCAGCCTACGCCACCTGCAGCTCACGCCACCTGCAGCTCACAGCTCTCCAGAGCAGTAACAGATACTGGCATGGGTGCACGTGCGGTGGGCAGCTCAGGGCACGCTTGGCCGAGGGAGCCGTGCCTGCTTTGTCAAGTGGGCACATTTAATGAGCAAGCCAGGACATCTCCTTCCACCTGCACACCTGGGGGTGGGAAAGGGTCTTCTGCAGACCCACTCCCTCCAGTAGCTTGGGGACTCCGCACAGGCACATGGGGGTGTGGGTCAGCCATGCGCTTGCGTTACGATTAATGTCATGCGTGTTTCCCGGAGAGTCCAGTCAGGTACTCCTGTGGGTGGATCCCAGTGGTCACAGAGGAATTTCTGATCCAGGCATCTCCCCTGCTGAGGACCAGGCAGAGGTGTCAGAGACCCAGCGGCCCAGCCTGGGCATGGGTTTCAGAGATGGCAGGGTGAACCTGAGAGCGGCCCCTGCCCTTGAACGGGTGGGCGGCAGGTAGAGTCCCTCCGGGGCTTCCCTCTGGGGCGTCTTCGTGGTCAGGGGAGTGGTGTGGCCAGCACCCACACTATGTGGGCCCACTGCAGCCTCCTGGTTCCCCGCCAAGGTCAGCAGTCTTGCTCCCATTTTGTAGATGAGGCAACCGAGGTTCACAGAGCGTCCACAGCCTGCCCAGGGCTACACAGGCAGAGGCAGAGCCTCCCACCCGTCCAGCCCGAGGCCGATGCTCCTAACCTGGGAACCCAGCTGTGTGCACCTGGGGCCACGCCTGGGCAGCTTGTCAAGGCCACCCTCCAGGCGTGGATCCTGGGGCCCCCGAACCACGGGGTTTTGGAGATACCAGCAACAGCCCCCAGGTGGAGTGAACGCCACCCACTGGGCTGAGATTGGCTCTGTGGGACCCTCACTCTAAGTTTTAGCAGTGCCAGCTTGCCGGCCTCTCCCGTGATGCTCCATGCCTCAGTTTCTCCACACTGTGTGCAATCACAGCCCTGGGGCCGCGGGGAGGGGCACTGCGTGGCGTGCGCTCTGTCCATGCCCGGGTGCCTGAGTGTCTGTCCCGTGTTATCAGTCACCGGCCCCTCTGCTCTTAGGCAAAGCGGCAGCTTCCAGCCGAGCCTCTGTGCCCACACCCAGAGAGGACGCGCGGGTTAGGTGGCAGCTCAGCGGGGCCGTGGGGCCACCATGTGCATTCAGCGGGGCCAGAGGCCGAGCAGGAGGGGAAGGCGATCGAGGGCCCTGGGCACCAAGAAGGTTCCGGAAGGCTGTGGAAACATGCGTACAATATAACAATTTTCTGCATGATCACCCCCTCCTTCCCCCAAGTCTTTGGTTTGTTTTATTTTAATGGCTCAGTTGAAAAATGACCTGCTTTCTGCCTGACACCGGGTCAGAGGGCATGCCACCGGCCGCATTCATCATCGTAAGCACCATGTCACCCTGACAGTGTTGACCATTAGTTTCTGTCAGTGACGAAGTCACAGCTGGGCTAAGGAGAGATGAGTTTCAGTTCAGAGGTCAGAGCCACAGGACTTGGGAATTGGATGAATTAGAAATTTGCTGTAGTTAACAAAAAATTAAATCACAATAGTTATAAAATATTCATCCATCCGGGCCAAAGGAAAATGAAGCCCGATATTTAATTTCAGATTATATCACCTCACTTTGCATTTTTTATCATAGATTCGGTCAGCCCCGGAACTTTGACAGGGCACTTGGGGACTTCATCCATTTCCGCAGATTAAAAATCCTCTCGTAAAAAAATTAATTGCCATTAAACTGCTCAGCGGAAGAAAAAATGTGCCCATCAGGACCCATTTATCGAGCGGGACCCTCTGGCGGGCTGATGGGGAAGTGAGTGGCCAGCAATGGAGGGGCCGGGCGAGCAGGCAGGCAGCCCCTCCCCAGGCGGGCCCCGGCGCAGCACCCCAGCGAGGGAAAGCAGCTGTAGGGACTAGGATGGAGAAACCCCACCGGGGCTCCCCTCCATTCTGGGTCCCCCCCGAAACCCAGCTGTGGCCAATTGGGTCACGTTGGCCTCAGCTCTGGCCTTTGACACCACCCTGAGCCAGCGGAATCCTGACCCGCTTCCGGGCCTAACTCCTGCAATGATCGTGACTACCCTTTCATTCTTGTGGCCCTATGGCAGGTGCTGTGAGATACGCACCCCATTTTACAGATGGGGAAACTGAGGCATGGATAAGTGAATCACCTGCCTGAGGCCCATGGCTGATGAGTGGCAGAGCCAGACTTAAACCCAGGTCTGGGACTCCTGAGACCACACCCTAAACCTTCCTCTATCTTGGGGTCCTGTCCTAGACAGGGTATGGCCTTAAGGGGTCCTGTCCTAAAGTGGGCATGGGGCATGGCTTGGGGTCCTGTCCTGCTGAGGGCGTGGCTGTGGGAAACCTGTCCTTGGGGATGTGGCTTTGGGAGGGCATGGCCTGGTGGGTGTGACTGCGTAGCCCATTCACCTTCCTGGAGAGGTAGCTTCAGGCCTGTGGCTGTTGGCCAGGGGTCAGGGCAGTGTGAGGAAGGTCCCATGTCTAGGGGGTGCTAGGGAAGTCCCTGATTCAGTCCAGGAGCCTGCCTCTGGGTGCTTAGCTCTCTGGATGGTCCCTGCCCAGGGCACCCTCACTTGGCAGAACGTTCCCCTTCGTGGTGGCCAGGGCGAGCCCTGGCTGAGACTCCACGGTGGTCTTAACCCCAGGCCGTGGGGTGGAACCCCCCTGGGCTGGGCCTAAGGAAGGGGCGTAGGCACCAGGGACTCATAGCACGTGTGGTGTTGGCCCTGCAGAGCCAGGTGGAATAAGCAGTGTGTGTGAGCGTGAGTCAGAGAG
>NW_012102920.1:1548935-1549715 GCF_000951045.1 Mandrillus leucophaeus | reverse complement strand
AAAAAAAAAAAAAAAAGTTTGGAAACGACTTCCCTGTTGGAGTAATGTTGAGAGCCAGTCCTGTGGATTCTCTGTGTCCAGGTATTTAACTCTTTTCCTAAGAAAACACGGAAGATGTTTTCCTCCTTTATTTTATTTTATATTTATTTTTTAGTTTTTTATTTGTTTGAGATGGAGTCTCGCTCTGTCGCCCAGGTTGGAGTGCAGTGGCGTGAGTGTTTCGTGGGGACAGAGCTTCAGGAGGCAGAGGTTGTCGTGAGCTGAGATTGCACCACTGCCCTCCAGCTTGGGTGACCGTGAGACTTTGTCTCAAATAAATAAATAAAGGCTCTTGAGCTGCTGCCAAAATGGAACCTTTTCTTGGAAATTTTTTGTGGATCTCTCTCCTCACGCTGCCTTCTTCTTTTCACCCTGTTCCAGGTTTCGGCATCTTGAGCGCGGCTGAGCGCAGAGTTGAAGCCAAGGCCTCCCGTGGCCAGGGGCACGCGCTCTCCAGGGTCTCCCAGCACCAGGTTCCTGGTGAGTGGCTCTGTGGCTGGCTGCCCTGGTGCTCCGGGTTACATGCTCAGGCCATGATATGGGCAGCACAGGCTGGACCACACTCACAAAGACACAGGGTCAGGGAGGACCCCAACTGGAAAGAGGCCAAGCGGGGATTTGGAGCCAGACTGCCATTCTCTGGAGCCTGTGTTCTAACCCTCTGCCTCTCCAGTGGGGCAGGAATCCAGGCAGGCCCTGCAGGGTAGGGGAGTTGAACAGGGGCATTTTTTTTTTTTTTTT